>NW_026943825.1:10057064-10388136 GCF_035594765.1 Anolis carolinensis | reverse complement strand
TCAGCTGAAGAGGATGGCACCCGCGATCGTTCGTCAGGGAGCCATGTCACATAACACATTACAACACTTTTTATAACATAAAATCAGGGCGTCAACTTTGGATTTCCTACGGCTGCCCCTTCAGACCAGCCTCACGCTGATTGGTTGTTGCTAACAGCGGGAGGGGGAGGCAGTTTGGCCCCTCGGCCAGTCAGGAGCAGGGAGGCGGGAAACAGTGAACCGGGGATGATTTTTGAGTGGGTTTAAGTGATTCATGGAGGATAATAATGGCTGGCGAGATCCCCTGGCGTTCTCAAGCCAACCAAATATTGTTCTGCAGAAGTGGGAATATACATCTGTGTCTGGCAGAAACGCCAGAATCCGGTTTCCTAAAAGCTGAATATTGAAACAAACGGGCGAGGCTTTTGACAGTGGAATCAGCTAGGTGTGTAGACAAAGGGGTGAGACGGTTTTGGGTAATCTCCACTTTCCAGGGTGGAGGGTTTTATCCCAGTGGAATGTGGTAATCCTGTCCAAAGGCGCTCTACCTTGAGTGGCCAAGCTCCGATGTTCAAGGGAACAGCCATTCCTTATTGTTCATGCAAAATGCCTTGATTGAGACGGTTTTAAGTGCGTGTGATTATGTGCCGAAACGCTGGGGTCATGCCAAGGTGACATTTCTTATTTTAAAAGTTCATATATGAGGCATTTTGGGAAGGGAGACATATAGAAATACATTCATAGAACCAGAAATCATATTGCCAATCCCACCCACCCAAAGGTCCAGAATGAGTTCATGAAGTTTCATAGGAAAGTCCAGAATCCAAGGGAAAAGACAAGGGGTTTTCATTTGAATGTCCACAGCATGGTCAAGCCAGCCAGGGTTCACAGTGAAGTTACTTTGACAAGGAGGAAAAGACATTGCACAAGGAAATAATGTTTGTGAGTCACTGGTTCAGGAAAGGATTAAGAGCATTGTTATCTCTTGCCTCAGGCTAAAAGGTCAAACACCTTTTGTGCAGGGAATCACAGCACAGTAAAGTATCTCAGTTACCTTCTGCTATAAATATATGAAATATAGGACATAAAGCCTTGATTTTTGAACTGTCTTTTACAAAGTCCTGGGGGGGGGGGGGGTCGATCACAAGACCAGACCTGGAATCACACTGTGATTCACACAATTGAAGGGAGATGTTGACAAGATGGAATGTGTCCAGAGGAGGTAAACTCAAAGAATCAAGGTTCTGGAGAACAAACTCTATGAGGAGCGGCTTAAAGAGCTGGGCATGTTTAACCTGCAGAAGAGAAGGCTGAGAGGAGACATGATGAGGACCATGGATCAAGAACTGAGGGAAAGTCATAGGGAGGAGGGAGCAAACTTGTTTTCTGCTGCCCTGGAGACTAGGACAAGGAACAACAGCTTCAAATGACAGGAAAGGAAATTCCACCTGAACATTAGGAAGAACTTCCTGCGAGAGCTGTTCAGCAGTGGAACTCTCTGCCCCGGAGTGTGGTGGGGGCTCCTTCTTTGGAGGCTTTGAAACAGAGGCTGGATGGCCATCTGTTGGGGGTGCTTTGAATGTGATTTTCCTGCTTCTTGGCAGGGGGTTGGACTGGATGATTCTATGTCTTTGAAAAACAAGGGGCAAACAAACCCATTTCTTTCCTGACGAGTGCTAATTTCCGTTTTGCAGAAAAATGCTACACTGGGCATGGCAGCGGAGGTGCAGCTCGTGGAGCCGGGGTCTCTGGGCAGCTTGGCCACCTTGCTTTGCAGCAACAAGCCCACCTATCTGCTCGGCAGTTTCATCTGTAAGTGACCTAGCCATGGACAATGGGAGTTGTAATCCAAATATGATTGTAAGGCGATCATGATGGTAGAACATTCGGTTTGACGTTGCCGTTTGCTGCCGAGGTGACATGAAAAGAGACCAATAAGACCCATCTTTGGATGCATCGATGCTATGTACCGTATATAGTCGAGTATTAGCCGACCTAAATATAAGCCGAGGCACCTAATTTTACCACAAAAAAACTGGGAAAACATTGACTCCAGTATAAGCCGAGGGTGGGAAATTTCAGAAATAAAAATAGATACCAATAAAATTACATTAATTGAGGCATCAGTAGATTAAATGTTTTTGAATATTTACATAAAGCTCAAATTTAAGATAAGACTGTCCAACTCTGATCAAATCATTATTCTCATCTTCAATGTAAATATGCTTATGTATCCTTTTAAGAATAATAGAGTAAAATAATACATGTAGTAATAATAATAATAAATACAGGAAAATTATACAAGTAATAATAAATAAGTAAAATAATAAATGCAATAATAATAATAAGATCAGAGTGAAATAATAAATGTAATAATAATAATAATAATAATAAACTAAATGTAACAGTAGCAACAATAATAGAGAAAAAAATGTAATCATACCAATAATAATAGAGAAAAATAATAAATGTACCATATATTCTCAAGTATAAGCTGACCCAAATATAAGCCAACCAGGACTCTCACCCGAGTATAAGCTGAGGGGGGCTTTTTCAGTCTTAAAAAAGGGCTGAAAAACTAGGCTTATACTCGAGTATATACAGTAATCATTCAGCTCATATATCCACCCCATTAGGGATCTAGAACTGTTGTGTGCCTTAATGGCACTGCAACTAGCACAGCCAGCTACAAAAAATCTTGCTGACTAGGTTGGCAGTTCAAGCCGTGGGTCGGGGTGAGCTCCCGCCATCAACTTTAGTTTCTGCTTACCTAGCAGTTAGAAAACAGAAATGTGAATAGACAAATAGGTACCGCTTTGGCAGGGAGGTAAAATGGCGCCCCTGAAAAACATGCCAGCAATTGACAGGACAGACTCCTTGGTATGGAAACCTGAAACAACAACACCTCCCCATGGCCAAGTCGAGCACAGTCTCCAGATGCCAGAGAATGAAAAAACAGGGAAGTCTGTCTTTGTCAATTGTATAACGGCATTGAGACCACCCAGCTCTGAGTCTGCCCGGGGAAATACAGAGGAATATAAATAAAGTACATTATTATTATTGACAATACAAAGAGTATGACACAGTAAATGAGATCTATATGCTGGATTTCGTATCACAAAATCACAAGTTGAACACTTCCCAAGTGTTTAGGACTGTGTGATGTATTTTCGGATGATTCGCGCAGATCCCAGTAAGGTGGCCTTTTGCAATTGACAAATTGTAGTTTTGTCAATGTTTATTTTTCCAAATGCCGACGGAGATCTTTTGGCACGGCACCCAGTGTGCCGATTACCACTGGGACCACCTGTACTGGTTTATTATTATTATTTATTATTATTAATAATTATTATTATTAAGGAGCCCTGGTGGCTAAGTGTGTTAAAGCGCTGAGCTGCTGAACTTGCAGACCGAAAGGTTCCAGGTTCAAATCCCGGAAGCGGAGTGAGCCCCCACTGTTAGCCCCAGCTCCTGCCAACCTAGCAGTTCGAAAACATGCCAATCTGAGTAGATCAATAGGTACCGCTCCGGTGGTAACGACGCTCCATGCAGTCATGCCAGCCACATGACCTTGGAGGTGTCTACGGAGAACGCCGGCTCTTTGGCTTAGAAATGGACATGAGAACCAACCCCCAGAGTCAGACATGACTGGACTTAACATCAGGGGAAACTTTTACCTTTACCTTATTATTATTATTATTATTTCTGGGCAAAATTTGCTCAAAGGGATTTTTCCCTTTGCTTTCCTCTGAGGCTGAGAGAGTGCAACTTGCTGAAGCCCACTTTGCCAATCTGGAATCTGAACCCAGGCAGAGTTGTAGTCCAACATTCAGAACTCTAGAACACACTAACCGTTGCTACTTGTAACATGACCCTATTACGATTTCTTTGCAGCTTCACCAAGGCATTCCACAATGGCATAAAAGAAGTTGGAAAGCTCTTCAACGGCCCTGTTGGTTTTCCTTCTTCCTCCCCAAATCCTAACCTAAGACAACAACACAACAAGCAAGAAAACTATCAAGGCCTATGTGTCATGCTCCCTTCTCTGTTCCTTCATCCAGCAATAGACAAATGAATAGATCAAACTATGATATGTGATAATTTCTGTCTTTTTTTTTTTAACCTTGGAGATACAGTAGAGTTTCACTTATCCAACATAAACGGGCCAGCAGAACATTGGATAAGCGAAAATAAGGAGGCATTAGGGAAAAGCCTATTAAACATCAAATTATGTTATGATTTTACAAATTAAGTACCAAAACATCATGTTTTAAAAAAATGGATAGAAAAAGCAGTTCGGTACACAACAACGTTATGTAATAATTACCGTATTTATGAATTTAGCACCAAAATTTTGCAATGTATTGAAATATTGACTACAAAAACATTGACTACTAAAAGGCAAACTGCGTTAGATAATGCAGAACCTTGGATAAGCAGGGCTTGGATAAGCAAGACTCTATTGGGAATGGGAGACACACACTAAAGAACGGTGACCCAAATGGTCCGAGAACCATGAAGAACATCCGAGTAAGTTCAGTTTGGAGCCATGTTTAAAAATTTGAAAGTTCAAGCTGTGGGTCGAGGTGAGCTCCTGCCGTCACCTCTAGCTTCTCCGTTGAGGAGAAAGGGGTCAGGCTTGTGTCCTGCTGCTCTACAGATTAGGACACAAGAGAGCAATGGATTCAAATGGAAAGAAAAGAGATACCATGTAAACATTAGTATGATCACATCTGTTGAGATCAGAATATGCTGCGTCAGTCCAATGGAGCCTCCTCCTCTGGATGTTTTTAAACCAAGGCTGGATGGCCATCTGTCCAGAGGGCTTTGATGGTGCCTTCCTGCCTATGGAGAATTTACCATGATTTATAGGAGTTGTAGGGACCGGGATGTATAGTTCACCTGTAATCTAAGAGCACTCTGAACCCCACCAACAATGGACCTGGAACTAACTTGGAACACAGAACCCTCATCGGACAAGAAAAAATACTGGAGGTCTTTGGAGGAAATTCACCTTGATTTTGGGGAGTTGTAGTTCACCTACACCCAGAGAGCACTGTGGACCCAAACACCAATGGATTTGGACTAAACTTGGACACAGATCTGATATGTCAAAATTTGATTACTGGAGGGGTTTGGGGGGAACTGACGTTCCTTTCTGGGAGTTGTAGTTCACCCACAACTAGGGAAACTGTGACCTCTACCGATGATGGACTGGGACCAAACATGACACACAGAACCCCCATGACTCACTCAACCTACTGGAAGGGCTTGAGGGGACTGACTTGCCATAGTGGGAGTTGTAGTTTACCCTACAGCCAGAGAGCTCACTGAACCCCACCCATGATGCATCCAGAGCAGTGATTCCCAAAGTGGGCGCTACCACCCCTTGGTGGGCGCTGCAGCTATCCAGGAGGGCAGTGATGGCACCTATTAGGAGATGGGGGCCAGGGCCAGGGGGGGCGAGGCCTGTTCCCAAGTGCCGGAGACAGGGCTGAGCACCTGAGCTGCCTGTTAGGACACACAGGGGGCGGAGCTAGAAGAGTGGGCGTGGCTTCTTCCCAAGAGCCCGAGACAGGGCTGAAAATCTATACCTCTCCTGAGGCGCTTGTTGGGACACAGAGGGCGGAGCTAGGGAAGGAGGCGGGGCCTCCTTCCAAGAGCCTGAGACAGGACTGAGCCTCTATATTTCTCCTGAGAGGCCTTTTAGGACTAAAGGGCGGGGCCTCTTCCCAAGAGCATGAGACAGGGCTGAACCTCTGTATACCTCCCCTGAGGTGCTTGTTAGAACACGGGGGTGGGGTATAGAGGTTCAGCGGGGCTAGAGGAGGGGGCGGGGCCTCTTCTCGTGCCACTTGGGAAGAGGCCCCGCCCCCTCCTCTAGCCCCGCCTCCTGTGTTCTGGCAGGTGCTGTAGGATAGGGATAGAAGCCCAACCCTGCCTCAGAGCTCTTAACTGCCCATCCCAGTCCTGGCCACCCATTTGTGGCCCCGCCCACCTCCCCCTCCCCCTCCCCGCCCTGCATCTTGGACTAGGGGACAACCTCAGCCCTGCCCTCTTGAGCAGGAGCCACACCCACCCCTCTAAGCCACACCCCCTTTCCAGGGGGCGCTGAGTAATATTTTTTCTGGAAAGGGGGCGGTAGGCCAAATAAGTTTGGGAACCACTGATCTAGAGCAAACTTGCCCAACATAATAAACGGATGGAGTTTCTCAGGGTTAAACTGGCATCATGTCTGTTGTAGTTCACCCACAACATTGTACAATTACAACATTGACTTTTCCAAATAATCCGGGTAACGTCAGGGACCCGAGATAGTTACAAATACAGTAGAGTCTCACTTATCCAACATAAACGGGCCGGCAGAATGTTGGATAAGCGAATATGTTGGATAATAAGGAGGCATTAAGGAAAAGCCTATTAAAACATCAAATTAGGTTATGATTTTACAAATTAAGCACCAAAACATCATGTTATACAACAAATTGGACAGAAAAAGAAGTTCAATACGCAGTAATGCTATGTAGTAATTACTGTATTTATGAATTTAGCATCAAAATATCACAATGTATTGAAAACATTGACTACAAAAATGCGTTGGATAATCCAGAACGTTGGATAAGCGAGTGTTGGATAAGTGAGATTCTACTGTAGTTTTGTTTCTCACTTGATTCCCTGTCAATTGGGACAGGATGACAAACCCTTACCCTTCACCAAAACCAATCCATCGTTGGTCCTATTTCCACGGCTCATTCGGAATAGAATGTAAAAATAAACCGAGGTGAGAAGAGGGGAAAATGTAAGGGCTCTTTTTATTATGACCTGCTAAACCCCTAACCCCACCCTGCGCCCAAAGACCCGCCCCGGTGACTGCGAGCCTGGGGAGGCAAGGTTACCGAAAACCAGTGAGCATCTGACTACGAGAACCGGGACGTGCAGAAAAAGGAAGCGGGGAGAGAAGAAGAGATGCTCCGGACCGTTGGCGTGGCGGAGGGCTCCCAAAGGCCCACCTTCCCTCCATCATCATTTCTTTTCCTCCTCCTTCTTGTCTTTGCTCTCCTTGGAGGCCTGGCTGGCCAAGGAGCCCATGGCGTTGCGGATGGCTTCGTTGTTGGGGTCCACACCAGGCAGGTTCTCCAGGACACTCTGGAGGAACTCGGGGTCTTGCATCACGTCGTAATCGTCTTCCTCCTAAGGATGGAAGATGGTGGTGTGAATCTCATTTTAGCAACGTGGAAAAGGTATAAGAAGGGGATAGAGCCCAAAACCCCTTTGTGGCTGCACATTGGAAGCATTCTTGAGACCAGCTACATGCACTGAAGTTGGAACATATGAGGAATATTTAGTTAAAGAAAGAGGGCAATGGACACTTAAGGGCAGAGAAGAATTAGGGATAAAAGATTGGTTCCGTTTCTACCAACTGTATGATAGATTTAGGAAGGATGCGGCGGTAGAATTTGCATCCAAAAAATCTGAGTTAGAACGTATCTTTGACAGAGGTAACAAAGGTTTATTCTCAAGACACTATAAATTTATTTTAGACTATAACTTAGCAGACAATCAAATACAAACTGTTAGGATTTCTTGGGCCAAAGACTTTGGTACAAACATTGATCTGGAAGAGTCGGAACATCTTTGGAAAAAGGAGTTTAAATTCTCTCTGGCTGGCTCAATTAGAGAAAATATGTTTAAAATGTTTTATAGAACATACATAACTCTAGAGCTTCTGGCGAAAATAGAGAAAACAGAGGGGCCTGTTGGAGATGCAAGAAAGCGAAAGGAACCTTTTTCCACGTATGATGGACCTGTAATACAATACAATACAACAATATACTAATTTATATATATATATATATATTTATGTGTGTGTGTGTGTGTGTATGTATGTGTGTGTGTGTGTGTATATATATATATATACACACACACACACACACACACACTAGCTGTGCCCGGCCACGCGTTGCTGTGGCGTTGTCTGGTGATGTTGGTGAGAAATTTGAGTTAGTGGTGGTATTGAATGTCTGTTGTATGGTTGTCTTTATGTTTAGTATGTATTTGGTTGTTTGTATAATGTGAAAGTGGTGAGAGTAGAGGGGGTCTTTGTCGCTGTGTAGTATTGTATAGTATGCATACGTTGTCCAAGTGTTGTGAATGGTTAGATTGTGTCTTGGTGCATAGTAGAAAGGGTTGGGGTGGATGGCTGTTAGGAGTGTCTCCAAATTATTGGATGGTATAGTTCTATGATTATTATTATTATTGTTGCTATTATCATCATGATTATTATCTTTATTATCATCATTATTATTATATAGTGGGTGGATGGCCATCTGTCAGGAGTGTTTGGATTGTGTGGTCTTGATGGTAGAAGGAGGTTGTACTGGATGATTCTTAGGGCTGTCTGGAAACATGAGGATTCCATGATATTGTTATTAGCATTATTATTATCAAGAGGCTATATGACCATCTGTTGGGAATGTTTGGATTGTGTTCTCCATGGCAGGAAGGGGTTGGACTGGATGGCCTTCAGGGGTCTCTCCTATCTGTGTGACTGTAGGATTCTATTATTATTTTTATGGTGGAGATAAGCACCAAAACATCATGTTAGACAACACATTTGGTAGAAAAAGTAGTTCAATATGCAGTAATGTTATGTTGTAATTACTGTATTTACGAATTTAGCACCAAAAAATCATGATATATTGAAAACATTGACTACAAAAATGGCTTGGATAATCCTGAAACTTGGATAAGCGAGGCTTGGATAAGTGAGACTCTACTGTAAATAATTCGGATGATGGGCGGGCGCTAGGACCCAGGGGACAGCTTTTTCCCATTGCCTGCCTTTCCTCTTCCCTGCCGGCCATTATGCTTTCTCTTTCCCTCCCTCCCAGCATGGCTCCGATGGTGCATTGTGGGTTTTGTCCATGTGGAGGTGCGTGACGTGATTTTGTGTTGTTTCAACCTTAAGGCGTGGATGATGGGTTGTGTTGTCAAAGTTTGAGGTTGGGGGGCCTTTACTTTTGTTGTTTTGCTCGGTGCCACGATTCCATCACCCTTTTATATATATAGATATGTATGTATGTATAAGGTAAAGGTTTTCCCCTGATGTTAAGTCCAGTCGTGTCCGACTCTGGGGGTTGGTGCTCATCTGCATTTCTAAGACAAAGAACCAGTGTTGCCCTTAGACATCTCCAAGGTCATGTGGCCGGCATGACTGCATGGAATGCCGTTACCTTCCCGCTGGAGCGATACCTATTGATCTACTCACATTGGCATGTTTTCGAACTGCTAGGTTGGCAGAAGCTGGAGCTAACAGTGGGCACTCACTCCGCTCCTGGGATTTGAACCTGGCACCTTTTGGTCTGCAAGTTCAGCAGCTCAGTGCTTTAACACACTTCGCCACCGGGCCTCCTATGTATGTATATATATATGTATGTATTTATACATATGTATAATACATATGTATTTATACATATATACATACATACATACGTATTTATATATATATAAAAGAAAAGATCAAAACATGGACACTGAGGATGGATTAATTAAAATTAAAAAAATCCAACACTGTTATGATTATTAGTGACACTGACTGGAGGTGTATCTCCACTGTAGAATTAATGCAGTTTGACACCACGTGAATAGGTTTTGTTATTATGGGAGCTGTAGGTTGGTGAAGCACCTGCGCTCTTTGGCAGAGAAGGCTAAAGACCTTGTCAAACTACAACTCCCAGGATTTCATAGCATTGAACCATAGCAGTTCAAGTGGTGTTAACCTGCATCAATTCTCCAGTGAAGATGCTCTCCTACAGACCCCTTGAATATTTTTTTAAATTTGAGAAGGCATACTATATTGCTAATCTGGCCCTGGGAAAGGTTCCCATCTTGCCAGAATTTTTGCCATCCCGAGGGCACTCTTTTGGATCACTCACCTTTGCGGGTTCTGACGTATCCATGTCTGCACTGCTGTCCACCTCAGCCGCTTCGCCTTGCCCAAACTCTGAAGCCAAAAAAAGACATGACTTTTTTTAGTTGCAAAACTATGGGTGTGATTTTGGAGACCCTGCCCTATTATTTGGCATTTGCTGAGGACCCCCAGCGTTCAGGCTTCTCCTTCCAAGGCCTCCTCGGTGGCTCCCGCACAAATCTATCCATGCATTGAAAAAAATGGAACCTAGGATGGGTTTCTTCCCCAATGCTCACCGGCTCCTTGGAGAGACATCTGCATCGCATAGGCAATCTGCTCCTCTTCGGTCATGGTGCTGAGGTCTGGCAGGCCAGCGCGGCCAAACTCCTGCTGACCGATGGTCATCTTGAGCAGAGTGTCATCCGAATCTAGAGAGGGAGAAGGACAGACGGGTGGATGTTGATCTCCCTGGGAAAGCTCAAGGACTAGGAGGGGATGACAGGAGCTGTAGTCCAATGCAATGACAGGGAGGGAATGACCCAGTAGCTGTAAAAGGAGGTGACTTCTGGGATCAGGACTTGTTGGGTCCTTCACTTCCCAATCCAATGGAGCTGCTTTGGACTAAAATGCAATCATAAAAACAAAACAATATATACAGATCCATTAATAACATTGTTAAAACACATTATAAAAACCTTAAAAAGGTATATATATTTAATTCAATTATTATTATTATTATTATTATTATTATTATTTTATTATTATTATGACACAGCAAACAAGATAGATATGCTGGATTTCATATCGCAAAATCACAAGTCGAACACTTCCCAAGTGTCTAGGACTGTGTGATGTATTTTCGGATGATGCATGCAGATCCCAGCAGGGTGGCCTTTTGCAGCTGGCAGATCGTAATTCTGTCAATGTCTATTGATTCCAAATGCCGGCTGAGATCTTTTGGCACGGCACCCAATGTGCCCATCACCACCAGGACCACCTGCACTGGTTTCTGCCAGAGTCTTTGAAGTTCAATCTTGAGGTCCTGATAGCGGCTGAGTTTTTCCTGTTGTTTTTCGTCAATGCAACTGTCACCTGGGATGGCGACATCAATGATCCAAACCTTTCTCTTTTGAGGAGTTTCTGATTTTTGACTTCAATCAAAGCAGGTTCTTCACTTTGCTTCACATATTCTGCCAGGACATGTTCTTCTTCTTTGTCTGCTTGTTTTACTTGTAAGAGTCCTCTGCCCCCTGATCTTCTAGGCAGATATAGCCGGTCAACATCACTGCGAGGGTGCAGTGAATGATGAATGGTCAAAGCACAGCAGACAAAGAATCAGTACAAGAAAACCGCACTACAAACTAGAGCCGACATCTGGCACAACAGAACATTGCATGGAAAGTTCCTTGACAAAATTGAAGGAAAAGCTGTTAAGGAGAAGACCTGGATATGGCTCACGAATGGCACACTGAAGGAGACAGAAGGCCTGATCCTTGCAGCCCAGGAGCAAGCCATCAGAACAAAGGCCATTAAGGCCAAGATCGAAAAATCAGCTGATGACCCAAAATGCAGACTGTGCAAGGAAACCGACGAAACCATTGATCATATCCTCAGCTGCTGTAAGAAAATCGCACAGACAGACTGCAAACAGAGGCACAACTATGTGGCCCAAATGATTCATTGGAACTTATGCCTCAAGTGCCACCTCCCAGAAGTAAAGAACTGGTGGGATCACAAACCTGCAAAAGTATTGGAAAATGAGCACGCAAAGATACTGTGGGACTTTCGAATCCAGACTGACAAAGTTCTGGAATACAACACACCACACCTCACGGTTGTGGAAAAAAAAAAGGTTTGGATCATTGATGTTGCCATCCCAGGTGACAGTCGCATTGGCTACGGGCCTGAGGGAGACGGTCAACCTTAACAGGGGCTTCCAGATTTAAACTGCTTTGGGTCTCCTTTGGGAGAGGTAAAGTGGAATATAAATAAATCTAATAATAATAATAATAATAATAATAATAATAATAATAATTGAATAATGCATGGAGATCTGAGTAGGGTAGCCTTTTGCAGCTGACAGATGGTAATTTTGTCAGTGCCAATTGTTTTCAAGTGCAGGCCAAGGTCTTTAGGCACTGCGCCCAGTGTGCCGATCACCACTGGGACCACCTTGACTGGCTTGTGCCAGAGTCTTTGTAATTCGATCTTTAAATCCTCATATCGTGTCAGCTTTTTCAGTTGTTTCTCCTCAATCTTGCTGTCACCTGTTATTGCAACATCAGCAATCCATTGTTTGTTTTTTAACACGATTGTGAGATCAGGAGTATTGTGTTCCAAAACCCTCTGTCAGGGATGCTTTGCTTGTGCTTTTGGTGCACAGAGGCAGAAGGGGGTTGGACTAAATGGCCCAAGGGGTCTCTTCCAACCCTTTTTATTATTATTATTATTAACATTGAGTCTGGTTGGCCATCTGTCAGGGGTGCTTTGCTTGTGCTTTCGATGCACAAAGGCAGAAGGGCATTGGACTCAATGGCCCAAAGGGTCTCTTCCAACCCTCTTTTTTATTATTGTTGTTGTTGTTATTATTATTATTATTAATTATTATTATTGCTTGGTGGCCAACTATAGTCCGGCCCTCCAACGGTCCGAAGGATCGTGAACTGGCCCCCTGTTTAAAAAGTTTGGGGACCCCTGCTCTAAGCACTAGGGCTTGTCAAAGGGGAATAATGGGAACTTTATATCTTTATCTTTAGTCCATCTAATATGACCCAATGAGGTACAACAGTAGATAAACATGTGTGTATTTATTTATACAGCATGAAAAATTCTTCATGGAGAAGTATGACGGAAAGGAAAATGCTCCATTTTAGTCCATCTTGTTAATCTTTCTTAGAAAAGCAGAACCTCATACCCTATCTTTAGCCTACCTAATATGAATTATATTGGTGTGCCCTTAATGAATTCATCCCTTGGGCTTCAACTGTCTCCAGAGGAAGGGAATGCCCTCCTATCGTCTATCTCACCCATTTTTGGTCATCTTTGGAACTCCCTACCAAAGGAAGTTGGGTAGTTCCACCTCTTTTGAACTTGCAGTGTGCCTTGGCATCATGGCCTTCACTATTTTATGTTGGAAATGGCAACCTTCTACAAGCCTCCTTTACTAGTTATTTGTTATGTATATACCGTATATACTCGAGTATAAGCCGACCCGAATATAAGCCGAGGAACCAAATTTTACCACAAAAAAACTGGGCAAACATTGACTCAGTATAAGCCAAGGGTGGTAAATTTCAGAAATAAAAACAGATACCAATAAAATTAAATGAATTGAGGCATCAGTAGGTTAAATGTTTTTTAATATTTACATAAAACTCTAATTTAAGGTAAGATTGTCCAACTCTGATTAAATCATTATTCTCATCTTCTTCAATGTAGATGTGCTTATGTATCCTTTTAATAATAATAGAGTAAAATAATACATGAAATAATAATAATTATTATTATAATAAATACAGGAAAATAATACATGTAATAATAAATGGAGTAAAATAATAAATGCAATAATAATAAGATCAGAGTGAAAAAATAAACGTATTAATAATAATAGAGTAAAATAAATGTAATAGTAACAATAATAGAGAAAAATAATAAATGTAATAATACCAATAATAATAGAGAAACATAATAAATGTACCATATATTCCCAAGTATAAGCTGACCCAAATATAAATCAACCAAGACCCTCACCCGAGTATAAGCCGAGGGGGGCTTTTTCAGTCTTAAAAAAAAGGCTGAAAAATTAGGCTTATACTCAAGTATATACAGTAATTCAGATTGCTTACTATATTGTATGTATATTTTGATATGGAGTTTTCCCTTAACTATGTTGTTTGGGGTTGTGGGAGATACTACACACCACGTGACCAGATACAGGACTATTCAGACTGAGACTCCATTTTAGAAGTCAGTTTGCATCAGAATAAGTACAGTACAGTTTAGAAGTAAAGTCAGTGTCAGTATACTGCCATGTGTAGTCAGTCTATATTGAGTCAATATTCTGTAATGTATTCGTCTGAAAAGAGGGTTAGTCTGTATGCAAACAAAGAAGAGACTGAAACAGAACGCTTTAGAGAGCTTACTGTTTAAACTCTCAACCAATAAGCAATTTATCTGTATGCTGAATACATGAACTTTGTAAGTAAATTAACGATGTTACTTTTAACGAAGACTACCCATTTTTGGTCTCTTGAGAGCATGATTTAAAAGCAATATATTTTATGGGATTGTATATGTTTTTGGGTAACTGAAATAACACTTCTGAAGATCTGCTATATACAGGTATTTTGTGTGCTGGCATATCTTTGTTCTAACAGTTCAAAAAGAAAACCAGGTATATCAATCTAACAACTGAGGAGCCAAATTTGCCTTGCATGAATAATCGTGGGTGTTTACCACTAAGGAGAAGATTCACTTTAATTCTTCTCAGGAAGATCACACTTTAAAAAGGGTTATAACTATTCCAAATAGTGTGAATGCCAATTAATTTCCAAAGGGGTCAAGTTTCCAAAGGCTATGGAGATTTCTGGTTTCCCAAAAGGTTATTTTATTTTTTTATTTACAATATATTTATATCCCGCCTTTCTTTACCCAGAGGGGGACTCAAGGCGGTTTACAAATGGCAGCTGTGCAGTGGCTTGGGCATACAACACAGACATGAATAAAATTATTAAAATTAAAACAGACATAAAAACATAATTAAAATATATTCCAATGTAAGACACCATTGGTAAAATGTATTGGTATAGAGTGAAATTGTGCTTAGAGTTTAAAGCTGTGCATGTAATCCAGAAGTGAAGAGGTATAAACCAAGCGTGGTAAATTTCAGAAATAAAAATAGATCCCAATAAAATTACATTAATTGAGGCATCAGTAGGTTAAATGTTTTTGAAACCCTAGAAAAATAAAGTCCAAATTTGATTTTAAGATAAGACTGTTTTGTAAATAAGCTGTATATACTGCAATAAAGTTTGAGCCGCTTTGATAAGCTGAAAAGGAGTCGTGAAGCAAATTAATTCCGTGAGTTCTTTGAGACCGGGAAGGTGATCCGTCTCAAACAATCAACTGACAGACACGTCATCCAAAGACAAGGTCTAAAGCCATTCCATAATCCATTGCACGATTTCCAGATAAAATTATTGCACTGCGCTATTTATCATATGGTCTCAAAAAAGTCATGTCTTTCCAAAATTTTAGAAACCTTCTCTTGGACCCCCAATCTATAATGTAAAGTTCGTTTTACTATGGAGTAAACAACAAAACCATTGAACCAAATCACAGCAAATTTGGCCACAAAAGACATTGTCATCCAAAGTATGTCTTTCAATAAAAAAACCTAGAAGAATAGTCCAAATTATAGAGGATGAGGAAGAGCTTTTCTCCCCTTAACTGCCAGTTAGAAGGTAGGCTCTGCTGCCTTTAGGCCCCGCCCCTTTCATGTCCTAGCAACTCCCTCAGACAAGATGGTGCCCAGGGCACAGGCAGTTAGGCCTCTTCGACACAGCCTATAAAATACAGATTATCTGATTTGAACTGGATTATATGGCAGTGTAGACTCAAGGCCCTTCCACACAGCTATATTACCCATTTAGAATCTTATATTATCTGCTTTGAACTGGATTATCTTGACTCCACACTGCCATATAATCCACTTCAGTGTGCATTTTATACAGCTGTGTAGAAGGGGCCTCATATAATCCACTTCTAAACAGATAATATAAGATTATAAATATAATATGAAATATAAGCCGAGGCACCTAATTTTACCACAAAAAAACTGGGAAAACATTGACTCCAGTATAAACCGAGGGTGGTAAATTTCAGAAATAAAAATAGATCCCAATAAAATTACATTAATTGAGGCATCAGTAGGTTAAATGTTTTTGAATATTTACATAAAGCTCAAATTTAAGATAAGACTGTCCAACTCTGATCAAATCATTATTCTCATCTTCTTCAATGTCAATGTGCTTATGTATCCTTTTAATAATAATTAAAATTAGGTGCCTCGGCTTATATTTGGGTCAGCTTGTACTCGAGTATATACGGTATTTTAAAATAATGAATTAATGAAGTCGTACCATCGCCTCCGGTGGCTGGAATCCCAGCTTCAGCCGCCGACGCTGCAGCAGCCCGGCGGGCCTCCTCCTCCTGCCTCTGCCGTTGCTCCTCCATCGAAACACGGAGAGCCTTTGGGAATCACAGGAAAAATCAAGATGGATCAAGACCCCAGGACCGTCTCAACAAAATGGTCTCCTTGCTTCTGACCGCAGAACCTTGTCCCCGTTCAACCGCCCACAGCGCTCACCAAAGCCAGTTCCGGATCGGCACTGGGGTCCACCCCAAACTCGAAATCGCTGGCCCCCAGCCCCAGCATGGCTCCTCCTTCTCCGGCAAGGATCGGGGAGCTGATGAGAGCATCAGCCAAGCTGGGCCCCGGGGGCACCGTCACCAGGTGGGAGCCGGTGCCGTCCTTGCCGTTCAGGGTGTTGATGAAGGCGGTCAGCTTGTCTGTGTTGGCTTCCTGAGATGGAAAAGGGAAGAAGGGGTCAGAGAAGAATAAGGGGGTGGCGGGAAGGGGAGCGTGCCCAGAGTGTACGATATCCTCACCTCTTCCCCAAAGTTGATGATGTCCACATTGACCTTCTCCTTCTTCAGCCGCTTGGCCATTTTCACCAGCTAGGTCAGAGACAGAGAGAGAGAGGTATGGTCATGAATACAGAGCAGTGGTTCCTAAACTTATTTGGCCTGCCGCCCCCTTTCCAGAAAAAATATGACTCAGCGCCCCCTGGAAAGGGGGCGTGGCTTAGAGGGGTGGGTGTGGCTCCTGCTCAAGAGGGCGGGGCTAAGCCTCTCCCCTAGTTCAAGAGGCAGGGCTGCGAGGGGAGGTGGGCGGGACCACCAATGGGCAGCCAGGACTGGAGTGGGTGGAGTTATGAGCTCTGAGGCAGGGCTGAGCTTCTATCCCTGTCCTGCGGCACCTGCCTAGACAAGGGGGCGGGGCCTCTTCCCAAATGCCTGACTGGGCTGAACCTCTATACCCTGCCCCCGTGTTCTAACAAGCGCCTCAGGGGAGGAATACAGAGGCTCAGCCCTGTCTCGCACTCTTAGGAAGAGGCCCCGCCCCCACCCCTATCTCCGCCCTTTAGTCTTAAAAGGTCTCTCAGGAGAGATATAGAGGCTCAGCCTTGCCTCAGGCTCTTGGAAGGAGGCCCTGCCCCCTTCTCCAGCTCCGCCTTCTGTCCCAACAAGAGCCTCAGGAGAGGTATAGATCCTCAGCCCTGTCTTGGGCTCTTGGGAAGAAGCCACGCCCACTCCTCTAGCTCCACCCCGAGTCCTAACAGGCGCTTCAGGTGCTCAGCCGTGTCTCCAGCACTTGGGAAGAGGCCCCGCCCCTCATCTGGCCCCACCCCCATGTCCTAATAGATGCCATCACTGCCCTCCTGGATCGCTCCAGCGCCCACCGGGGAGCAGTAGTGCCCACTTTGGGAATCACTGAAATAGAGGAAGACACAAGAGGTCCTCAGACAGGAAGGGCACCAAGTATATGCAGAAGGCTCCAGGTTGCATCCATGGAAGAGAAGGACTTGGAGTCAGATATAGACTCCTTGATGTTGTAGAAGTACTATTATTATTGTGTTGTCAAAGGCTTTCATGGCCGGAATCACTGAGTTTTCTGGGCTCTCTGGCCATGTTCCAGAAGGATTACCTCCTGATGTTTCACCCACATCTACGGCAGGCATCCCCAGAGGTTGGGAGATCTGTTGGAAATTAGGCATGGGGGGGTTAATATATCTGTGGAATAATGTCCAGGGTGGGAGAAATAACCCTTGTTTGTTGGAAGCAAATGTGAATGCTGCAATTGGGCACCTTGATTAGCACTGAATGGCCTTGCAGCTTCAAAGCCTGGCTGCTTCCTGCCTGGGGGGAAATCCTTTGTTGGGAGGTGTTAAACAGCCCTGATTGCTTCATGTCTGGAATTCCCCAGTTTTTAGAGTGTTGTTCTTTATTTACTGTCCTGATTTTAGAGTTTTTTAATACTGTGAGCTGGACTACATAGTTGGACTACACAGAGAAGCTGTTGAAATCCACAAGCATGTGAACAATTTCAACAGAAGGGAGGAAATCATGAAAATGAACAAAATCTGGCTTTCAGATATATAAACCCCTCTTTCCTAGTTTCCAACAGACCTCACAACTTCTGAGTATGCCTGTCATAGATGTGGGAAAAATGTCAGGAGATAATGCTTCTGGAACATGGCCATACAGCCCGGAAAACTCACAGCAACCCACTATTATTACTGTTGTTGTTTAAGAGAAAGAACTGCAACTTGTTTTCTGCTGCCCTGCAGACTAGGACACGGAACAATGGCTTCAAACTACAGGAAAGGAGATTCCACCTGAACATTAGGAAGAACTTCCTCACTGTGAGGGCTGTTCAGCAGTGGAACTCTCTCCCCCGGACTGTGGTGGAGGCTCCTTCTTTGGAGGCTTTTAAACAGAGGCTGGATGGCCATCTGTCAGGGGTGCTATGAATGCGATTTCCTGCTTCTTGGCAGGGGGTTGGACTGGATGGCCCATGAGGTCTCTTCCAACTCTACTATTCTATGATTCTATGATTCTAACTCCAATCAACCCTGAAGCAAACCCAGTCAATGCTGAAGGAGGATGGGAAGTGCTACGTTATAACCTCTGGCTAAACATCATGTCAAATATGTATTGGCAGAAGAAAGATTGTTTTTAGTAGGCTCTTGTCAGATTGCTTCACTTTGCACAGATGCAGAGATATTGCACAGATGCAGAGATATTGCAGAAGGCTGGTGAGCAGCCTGCTGCAATAAATCACTCTGACCATGAGGTCATGAGTTCGAGCCCAGCCTGTGGCGGGGTGAGCACCCACCAATTAAAAAAATAAAAAATAGCCCCTGCTCGTTGCTGACCTAGCAACCCGAAAGATAGTTGCATCTATCAAGTAGGAAATAAGTGGGGAGGCAAATTTAACAAATGTACGACGTTGGAATGAGGAAGTGGTGTCACAGTGGATGATAAAGCAGCTATGGCCAGAATCGAACATCCCCTCAGGAGAAGGTTAAATTGCCTCTGCGTCTGCCTCTGTCTCAGTTCTATGTGTATATGGGCATTGAATGTTTCCCCTATAAAAAACAACAAAAAAGGCTTTTTTGCTTACGTTGGTAGAAAAAGGAAGAAAAAGGAGCCGATAGGGCCATTGCAAGGAGAAGATGGGGTGATGGCGACAGGGGACAGGGAAAAGGCAGAACTACTTAATGCCTTCTTTGCCTCGGTCCTCTCACAAAAAGCAAGCCATCTTCAACCTCAGCAACATGGAATGGACGAAGGATTGGGGGAAATCCAACCCCAAATAGGGAAACAAGTTGTCCAGGAACACGTGGCCACTCTAAACGAATTCAAGTCCGCAGGGCCAGATCAGCTACATCCAAGAGTACTGAAGGAACTAGTGGAAGTTATTTCAGAACCACTGGCAATTATCTTCGAGAGTTCTTGGAGAACGGGAGAAGTCCCAGCAGATTGGAGGAGGGCGAATGTGGTCCCTATCATCAAGAAGGGAAAAAAGAACGACCCAAACAATTACCGTCCGGTCAGCCTCACATCAATACCAGGCAAAATTCTGGAAAAGATCATTAAGGAAGTGGTCTGCGAACACTTAGAAACAAATGCGGTCATTGCTAATAGTCAACACGGATTTACCAAAAACAAGTCATGCCAGACTAATCTGATCTCTTTTTTCGATAGAGTTACGAGTTGGGTCGATACAGGGAATGCTGTGGATGTAGCGTACCTGGATTTCAGTAAGGCCTTCGACAAAGTCCCCCACGACCTTCTGGCAAACAAACTAGTAAAATGTGGGCTAGACAAAACTACGGTTAGGTGGATCTGTAATTGGCTAAGCGAACGAACCCAAAGGGTGCTCACCAATGCGTTGTCTTCATCTTGGAAAGAAGTGACAAGTGGAGTGCCACAGGGCTCCGTCCTGGGCCCGGTTCTGTTCAACATCTTTATTAACGACTTAGACGAAGGGTTAGAAGGCACGATCATCAAGTTTGCAGACGACACAAAACTGGGAGGGATAGCTAACACTCCAGAAGACAGGAGCAGAATTCAAAACGATCTTGACAGACTAGAGAGATGGGCCGAAACTAACAAAATGAAGTTCAACAGGGACAAATGCAAGATACTTCACTTCGGCAGAAAAAAATGGAAATCAAAGATACAGAATGGGGGACGCCTGGCTTGACAGCAGTGTGTGCGAAAAAGACCTTGGAGTCCTTGTGGACAACAATGTGATGCGGCTGCTAAAAAAGCCAATGGGATTCTGGCCTGCATCAATAGGGGAATAGCGTCTAGATCCAGGGAAGTCATGCTCCCCCTCTATTCTGCCTTGGTCAGACCACATCTGGAATCACACTGTGTCCAATTCTGGGCACCACAGTTGAAGGGAGATGTTGACAAGCTGGAAAGCGTCCAGAGGAGGGTGACTAAAATGATTAAGGGTCTGGAGAACAAGCCCTATGAGGAGCAGCTTAAAGAGCTGGGCATGTTTAGCCTGCAGAAGAGAAGGCTGAGAGGAGACATGATAGCCATGTACAAATACGTGAAGGGAAGTCATAGGGAGGAGGGAGCAAGCTTGTTTTCTGCTGCCCTGCAGACTAGGACGCGGAACAATGGCTTCAAACTACAGGAAAGGAGATTCCACTTGAACATCAGGAAGAACTTCCTCACTGTGAGAGCTGTTCGACAGTGGAACTCTCTCCCCGGGGCCGTGGTGGAGGCTCCTTCTTTGGAGGCTTTTAAGCAGAGGCTGGATGGCCATCTGTCGGGGGTGCTTTGAATGCGATTTCCTGCTTCTTAGCAGGGGGTTGGACTGGATGGCCCATGTGGTCTCTTCCAACTCTACTATTCTATGATTCTATGATTCTATGATTCTATATGTATATAATGTGATCTGCCCTGAGTCCCCTTCGGGGTGAGAAGGGCGGAATATAAATACTGTAAATAAATAAATAATAATAGTGGAAAGGTTACCTTTTTCAGGCTTCAACTTCCCATGGCAACAGTCAAAGATCTCAAATTCTACAGAACCTAGTCTACATTACAGGGCTATTGTGCAAAATAATACAGTAATGTCAGACTACACAGAGAAGCCACTGAAATTCACAAGCATGTGGACAACCTCAATAGAAAGGAGATAACCATGAAAATGAACAAAATCTGGCTACCAGTATTAAAAAACTCAAAAATCAGAACAGTAAATAAGAAGCAACACTCTGAAAACAGAGGAGTTCCAGACATGGGAACCAGGGGCAGCTAACGAGTCTGAACAAAGGATGCCCCCAGGCAGGAAGCCAGGAGATGAAACTATTCAATGCTAATTGAGGTGATTAACTACAACATTCACACTGGCCTCCAACTGACAAAGAGTTCTTCTCTCACCCTGGACTTTCCACAGATATATATAAACCTTCCTTGCTTAGTTTCCAACAGACCTCACAACCTCTGAGGATGCCTGCCATCGATGTGGTTGAAACGTCAGGAACATGCTTCCAGAACATGGCCATACAGCCCAGAAAACATACGACAACCCCAATACAGTAATAAATAGAACCTGGTTCCTCCAAGAAAACAAAAGATACAAAAGAACTCATTTTAAGAAATCACTCACATCTTTCTCATTGTCCTCCACAGGGCTTCCTACAAAGGCGATGATCCGCATTTTGTGGTTCTTGCCTTGGCGGTGTTTCAAAGCCAGCTGCAAGCACAAGGCACAAGTTACTTACAGATATCCATCCTTTCACAGTATATTTCTTTCCCATGAAATAGAATGGCTTTTCCTACAATTCCCAGGCTCCCTGGACGGAAGGAGGCTTTGAACTAGGAAAGTGAGAGCTTTTGTTTAAAAGGGATTGCAAAATGGGGCGGAGGAGACGTACGTGAGCTACCCGGATGCCGGTGCAGAACGTGATCTTCCCTTTGGGCTGGACCGAATGCAACTTGGACAGTATCCGGCCTGTGTCCGGAGTGAGGGTAGTCAGGACCTCACAGTTACTGAAAGACAGACAGATAGACGTCAGAGGTGTGAAGACGACACCCTCCGCACAGAGAGAATGACCCCCACTCTGAAGGAAACCCACTTGGCTAAAGTGATGAGGCCCACGTTGTTCTCAGGGTTGCTGCGGGTCTTCGAATGGCAGACGATGTTGACCGCATCTTGCTGGGCCTGGAGGCGAGTCGGTAGAAAGTCCCCATTCCTCATGTACTCACTGTTGTCAACACTGAAACAAAGGAACAAGAATTCCTTAGTCCATTCATCAAAACATTTATATAGACTGGATACAATGGTCTTGTTGTGCCTGGATTTACAGTAGAGTCTCACTTATCCAAGCTAAACGGGCTGGCAGAACCGTGGATAAGCGAATATCTTGGATAATAAGGAGGGATTAAGGAAAAGCCTACTAAACATCAAATTAGGTTATGATTTCACATATTAAGCACCAAAACATCATGCTAATACAACAAATTTGACAGAAAAAGTAGTTCAATACACAGTAATGTTATGTTGTAATTACTGTATTTATGAATTTAGCACCAAAATATCACGACATATTGAAAACACTGACAACAAAAAAAATTATTTATTTATTTATTTGCGCCATTTATATCCCGCCCTTCTCACCCTGAAGGGGACTCAAGGCAGTTTACAAGTATGTGTGTGTATATATATATATTATATATATACACACACACAATATATTATATTATATGACTATATTGAAATATTATTAGTAATATTGCATGTAATATAAATATACAATTATAATAGTGAATTATAATTATTATTACATTATATTAAATCATAATATTATCATTAATATTACATGTATATACAATATATTATAATATTAGTATTTGTTGTATAACATGTTTGGTGCTCAATTTGTATAATCATTACCTAATTTGATGTTTAATCGGCTTTTCCTGAATCCCTTCTTATTATCCAACATATTCACTTAGCCAACGTTCTGCCGGCCTGTTCATGCTGGATAAGTGAGACTCTACTGTATTTTTATAATCTTATATTATCTGCTTAGAACTGGATTATATGAGGCCCCTTCTACACAGCTGTATAAAATGCACACTGAAGTGAATTATCTAGCAGTGTGGACTCAAGATAATCCAGTTCAAAGCAGATAATATAAGATTCTAAATGGGTTATATAGCTGTGTGGAAGGGCCTTGAGTCTACACTGCCATATAATCCAGTTCAAATCAGATAATCTGTATTTTATAGGCAGTGGGGAAGAGGCCTGAGGCCTAACTGTGCCTGTCTCCTGGGCTGAGTAGGTTGCTAGGAGATCAAGTGGGCAGAGTTCTAACTGGCAGCAATTGGATAAAAAACAATTATTCCTTTCCCTCTAATTAGGACTTTATTTTTCTTTTCTTTTTGTTGTATGAACATAGAGGCATGGATGAGGGGTTGTGTTGCCAAGTTTAGTGTTTCTGGGATGTGTAGTTTTGTTGTTTTGTCCTAGGCCGATTTTTTTTATCCTTTTATATATATATAGATACACTATTTTAAGTCTTTATCAACCAATTGCCTCCTTCTCCTCCTGTTGCTGCTTGGGCTCCTTTTCTCTCCCTTCGGCTTCTCCTTCCTCCCTTCCTTAGGCTGTAAATTGCAATTTTTTGATTTATAATGGTCTTTTAGAGATTATGGAAAAACTGCAAAACAGCGAATCCGTGGAAAGTGAACCGCGAAGTAGCAAGGGAACACTGTATATGTTTTAAGCTTGACTATTGTATTTTATGGATTATTGTTAATGATTTTAGATGTATTGCTGTTTTTATTGATTTGTTTAGCATTGAATTTTGCCAGTTGTTGTAACCCGCCCTGAGTCCCCTTGGGCGAGAAGGGTGGGTTAGAAATGTTGTAAATCTAAATATACAGTAGAGTCTCACTTATCCAACACTCGCTTATCCAACGTTCTGGATTATCCAATGCATTTTTGTAGTCAATGTTTTCAATATGTCATGATATTTTGGAGCTAAATTCGTAAATACAGTAATTACTACATAGCATTACTGTGTATTGAACTACCTTTTCTTTAAAATTTGTTGTATAACATGATGTTTTGGTGCTTAATTTGTAAAATCATAACATAATTTGATGTTTAATAGGCTTTTTCTTAAGCTCTCCTTATTATCCAACATATTCGCTTATCCAACATTCTGCCGGCCCGTTTACGTTGGATAAGTGAGACTCTGCTGTATAATAAAAGTCAGTGTTTGTATGTATGTATGTTTGTTTGTATGTCCTGCTGCCATTTGTGGCAGGCTGGACAATGGATAATGGGATTTGCACTACTTTCAAATGCTTCATCTCCCACAGACCACTGTTACTCTATCCAATGATGCATCAGGACCAATCTTGGTATACATATCTCCCATGACCCACTTTATGTCCTCCTAAGGTTTGCGGGACAACGGACCAAGAATGATGGTATTTACAGTACCCTCACTCACTTCCTGAGGCCACGTCAACCCACAGCCATGACTGATCAAGACCAAACTTGACACATAGAGTCCCCATGACCTACTTTATATCCTGGTGGTGTTTGGAGGGGGATGGACCATGGAGGATGGGACTTGCATATGGGACTTGTAGTTCACCCACACTAACTGAACCCAACTGACACTGGATCTAGACTAAACTTGGAACACAGGCAAACCATGCCTTTCTCAAATGACCCGGGCACCGCCGGGTGCCCATGCTTGTAAATAAATAAATAAAATCTCCCCTCATCCCTGGAGCCCCAATATCCTCCTGCTCTCTCCTTAGGCCCTTTAACCCCTTTTTAGGGTCCAGGATAACTCCAGATAACCCCACTCTTCCTTCCTCAAACCAAACCCCAATTTGCCCTACTCTCTCCTTAGGGCCTTAAACCCTCCTTTAGGACCTATGATAACCCCAAGAAACCCTCCTGCATTTCTTCTGAGGCCCACCTCCCCGCTTTGGGCCCAGCATGACTCAGGGAAACAGAGGCCTCTTCCCTTGGCCCGCCTCTCCCCCTTCCTCACCAGACCATCGTGCTCTCCAGCACCATCGTGGCTCCCTTTCCAGCTCAGAGGCCTCTCAGGAAAGAATAAGACGCGAAAGAAGCAGCCACCACGGCTTCGCCTTCTTCTTTCTGCCTCCCTCTTTCTGCCTCTCTTGCTGGTTTCCCAGTCTGGACCAATCAGCGGCCGTCTTCTTGGCAGGCCAGCACGCCGCGCGGTGCTTCTCGGGAAGCGTAGTCCTTTCCCCCCACTTGGCTCTTTTTCCGGTCCCGTGACTGCCGGGAGCTGGTTGGACCAATCAGAAGAGCGCCTCGTGGCAATGACTCTGGGAAGTGTAGTTCTTTTAGCTCTGTCTTCCCTAGCTCCCTATCCCGAAACTGAGGCCCGTGGGACGGGTGCGGCCTTCCAATTTCCCTGGCCCCTGTCCTAAACTTTAGACTGTAGTCTACATGGTCTTTGGAGGTCTCTTTGCTTACCTATGGTCTTATGAGATCGTCTAGATGGTCTTTGAAGGTATCTTTGCTTACCGAAGGACTTAGGAGACCACCTAGATGGCTTTTGGAGGTCACTTTCCGTACCTATGGTCCTATGAGACTGTCTAGATGGCCTCTGAGGGCCCCTTTCCTTATCTATGGTATTATGAGATCATCTAGATGGTCTTTGCAGGTCTCTTTGCTTAGCTACGGACTTATGAGACCACCAAGATGGTTTTTGGAGGTCACTTTCCGTACCTATGGTCCTATGAGACCGTCTAGATGGCCTTTGAGAGTCCTTTTCCTTACCTATGGCCTTATGAGATCGTCTAGATGGTCTTTGAGGTCCCTTTCCTTATCCATGGTCTTCTGGTGGCCTTGAGATAATCTAGATGGCCTTTGAGGGTCCCTTTCCTTACCGATGGTCTTATGAAACCATCTAGATGGTCTTTGAGGGTCCCTTTATCCATGGTCTTCTGATGGCCTGATGAGATCATCTAGATGGCCTTTGAGGGTCCCTTTCCTTACCAATGGTCTTATGAAACCATCTAGATGGTCTTTGAGGGTCCTTTTATCTATAGTCTTCTGATGGCCTGATGAGATCATCTAGATGGCCTTTGAGGGTCCCTTTCCTTACCTATGGTCTTATGAAACCATCTAGATGGCCTTTGAGGGTCCCTTTCCTTACCTATGGTCTTATGGTCTAGATGGTCTTTGAGGTCCCTTTCCTTATCCATGGTCTTCTGGTGGCCTTGAGATCATCTAGATGGCTTTTGAGGGTCCCTTTCCTTACCAATGGTGTTATGAAACCATCTAGATGGTCTTTGAGGGTCCCTTTATCTATGGTCTTCTGATGGCCTGATGAGATCATCTAATGGCCGTTGAGGGTCTCTTTCCTTACCTATGGTCTTATGAAACCGTCTAGATGGTCTTTGAGGTTCCTTTCCTTATCCATGGTCTTGTGGTGGCCTTGAGATCATCTAGATGGCCTTTGAGGGTCCCTTTCCTTACCGATGGTCTTATGAAACCATCTAGATGGTCTTTGAGGGTCCCTTTATCTATGGTCTTCTGATGGCCCGATGAGATCATCTAGATGGCCTTTGAGGGTCCCTTTCCTTACCTATGGTCTTATGAAACCATCTAGATGGCCTTTGAGGGTCCTTTTCCTTACCTATGGTCTTATGAAACCATCTAGATGGTCTTTGAGGTCCCTTTCCTTATCCATGGTCTTCTGGTGGCCTTGAGATCATCTAGATGGCCTTTGAGGGTCCCTTTCCTTACCGATGGTCTTATGAAACCATCTAGATGGTCTTTGAGGGTCCCTTTATCTATGGTCTTCTGATGGCCTGATGAGATCATCTAGATGGCCTTTGAGGGTCCCTTTCCTTACCTATGGTCTTAAGAAACCATCTAAATGGTCTTTGAGGGTCCCTTTATCTATGGTCTTCTGATGGCCTGATGAGATCATCTAGATGGCCTTTGAGGGTCTCTTTCCTTACCGATGGTCTTATGAAACCATCTAGATGGTCTTTGAGGTCCATTTCCTTATCCATGGTCTTCTGATGGCCTTGTGAGATCATCTAAATGGCCTTTGGGGGTCCTTTCCTTACCGATGATCTTATGAGACCATCTAGATGGTCTTTGGAAGTCTCTTTGCTTACCTATGGTCTTATGAGATCGTCTAGATCAGGGGTCCCCCAACAAAGGCCCATGGGCCGGATGCGGCCCTCCAAGGTCATTGACCTGGCCTCTGTCCCAAACTTTAGACTTGACCTAAGTCTGAAATGACTTGAAGGCACACAACAATCCTAATTTTCGACTGTTTCCTAGTCCAGCCCCCCAACGATCTGCGGGACTTAAAAAGTTTTGAGGACCCCTGTGCCAAGGAGCCCTAGGATTTGGAGTTTAGGGGAAAGGGCTGCTTTAAGATCTTCTCCCAGACTGTGATCCAAAGGAAGCCAATTTATAGCCTTTGCAAGGAGTCATCCAAATAGAAGTGAGAACTGGAGAACAAATGGATCCAGGCAGAAATATCTTTATATAGATAATGCCAACAATATGATATTTGTTGTCGTAGGTTTTTATGGCTGGAAGCTCTGGGTTGCTGTGAGTTTTCCGGACTGTCTGGCCATGTTCCAGAAGTATTCTCTCCTGACACTTCGCCCACATCTGTGGCTGGCATCCTCAGAGGTTATGAGGTCTGTTGGAAACTAGGCATGTGGGGTTGATGTATCTGTGGAATATATACTACTAGTGATCGTGACAAGGCAGTTAAGGTGTAATCATAGCACTGCAACTGTGAAATCTGACAGGGCCTTTTGCTTTGCAAAGAGATCCTTACCGCAGGTATTAAGGGGGGAAAGAAAAAAGAGAGACGAAAGCAGGAGAAAGGAAAAACGTATGAAGGGAAGGGAGGAAATAAAGGGAAAAGGGAAGCGGAAGAAATAGTGAGGGGGAAAAGAGAAAAGGATAGGAAAGAGTGTGAAATTGCTTCAGGCTCGGGTTGAAAATGTTGCAGAGTACATCATTCTCCCAGAGAGCTTGGTCAAAGATGTGAAAAGCTGGGAGTTGTAGTCTAACCACAGCAAGAGATGTGGTGTCCAACCACATGATAGGTGCTCGATTCCCATCTCTGCATTCAAAGAAGCCTTAACTGTCATCTTCCTGCAACCCTTGCTCTTCCATCATTTATGGACAACTTTCAATATGACTTTCCAAACCAAATTCAATGTTAATCTCACCATTTCACTCTCAAAATATATATATACACAGTGAATGTTCGTAACAGAATGGGATGATGGGGAAATATCAAATTTCTCACCTGCACCTCTTGAGTGTTCTAAAATATAACAAAAGGAACATGCCAACTTTGTTAACTGAGGTTTTCTGTACATGACCTTAGCTTTACGCCTTTTTTCAATGGCTTTTCAGTTTTGTATTAACTCTGATCGCAATAGTTTTCAACTCTAAGGTAGGTACAGGTTTTCCCAACATTAAGTCTTAGTCGTGTCCGACTCTGGGGGTTGGTGCTCATCTCAATTTCTCAAATTTCTCATCTCAAATAAGTTGAAGAGCCGGCAGTTTCCATAGACACCTCCATGGTCATGTGGCCAGTGGCATGACTGCATGGAGTACTGTTACCTTCCTACTCACATATGTATGTTTTCGAACTGCTAGGTGGGCAGAAGCTGGGGCTAACAGCAGGAGCTCACTCCACTCTCCGGATACGAACTGCCAACCTTTTGATCAGCAAGTTCAGCAGCTCAGTGGCTTGATTCTAAAGGGCAGGATATAAAACTAAGCACACATTTGAAAGATTGGCACCCACAGCTGCTCATGTTGAAATAAAAGTGTCTTAAAGCTGCCATTATGTTTTTTGGGTAGAGATGGGATGGGCAAGCTGTGGATGATGGGCTACATGGGCTAAATTGTGTTTCTGCAGGAATGGATGCAAGCAGTCGCTGTCTGCAATTCAACAGTCTTTTACTCTGGGAAGAAAAAGAACCAAAAAGAGCTTTATTGAACGGAGATGCATACCGCAAATGGCAAGGCCGATAAAACGGATGTTTTCTAAGGGAGCAGGATTCCCCATCCATTCGAACCAGCAGCAAACGGGAAAAAGAAAAGAAGAGGCAGCAACACAAAAGTCCAAGTGACGGAAATCCACGACACAATACATTGCGATGAACGTTCACACTCCCGACTGCTTCTCCGGAAGAACAAGCCACGGATCCGGCTCTGCAATGCTTCCGATTCCCATCCTTAACTCTTTGAAAACTCAAAGGGTCTCCCAATTCAAATCCGGTGTTGCTCCTTTGATGAGGAACTATGCAACTGAACCCGAGTCTGTTTTTGTTTTTTGCAAAATAAACTCATCTCCACTTGCCATCTCCTTGAAAACCTTCCAAAGCAAGGCATACAATGATCCGCTGTAAGAAAAAAGCCTGCCTCCATCTTCAAAGAGCTAATGTCCCTCCTTGAATACACTTAAATAAAACTTCATAAATAGTTTACATTGTGAGCGAGAAAAAATATATATATAACCCCCAAAAGCCAAACTGCGAGATAATTTGCTTTGTTTTCCCCTTTCGCACAGGACAAAAATATAGAGAATTGTGGGGACGTTTTGGAAGAGTTCGCAGGTGTCTAATATAGACAAGTTACTTAAATGATTCTCGTAAAATCGGAGGGGCAACCAAGGGGAAAGGCTGTGTCTTCAAGTTGGGAAAGTATCCTCCAATTATTGTCTGCTATTGAAAAAGTCACAAGGAGAGAACTAAGTTTCTTCCTTGGATGCAGTGTGTGTTTCTCTCCTAAAACACTGCAACTAGAAATAGAAAGACCCATAAATGCCCAGGGCACAGTCCACAGTTCCTGATTTCTTAACCCAGTTTTAAAGATAGACCTGGAGTACCCTGTTCTTCACTGTCCATTTTCAGCGTTAAGTTCATTGTTTATGTCCACAACAGGTTTGGACACTGATTTGTCTTCGGAAGTTGCCTGAAATGCTCAGTAACAGCCAGCCATAATAAGCAGCGTCACCCCATCGATGGTAAAACCCTCAAAGAGATTTAAACGTCAACAAGGGGACACTTTTGACCTTCTTTAAACCAAAGCAACCGCCTTTTTGCTTCAAGTTTAGATCCCAGAAGAAAGGCAGGGTCTCAGCTAGATGTAGAAAGTTATGAGAAAGAGGGGGAATGTCTCACCATACAACTAACATTTTGCTTCTTGTTGGGTTCATAGGCCAAAAATAGGTCTAAAACTATGAAGGGAGGAAAATGCTATTTTTTTTCCTCCTATTTAATAAAGAAAGGAAAGAGAGAGAAATAGACATTCTCTCATGGGGGAAAAAGCTAAGTTTAGATTCTGAAAAAATATTTTTAAACAATGTCTCGGCACAATGCACATCCTTCGCATAAAAACAAACAACGCTGCCGTCCAAACAAGTGGCAATTAAAAACCAAAGTGCATCACTAAAAGAATAAAACCCAAACTAGATGGAAAGGAGAGGAAGAGAATAAGAACTGAAAAGACTTGAAAGGATCTGCGCTATTTTTTCAAAGGAAAAGGAGGCCTTACAAGGCTTTAATAATGGAAAAGAAGGGAAGAGCCTTCCTATCCTAAGAAGAAAAAACGTTTGGTCCGTGTGTAAAAGACTCAAAGGGCGTCGTAACTGTCTTTGACAAAACTGTGCACATATTGGTGCAGTTTTAGAACCCCAACCAAGTCTGTGATATATATAGAGAGAGACAGAGAGGGTGGCATTCTCAAAAGGATGAGGTGGTGATTTTTGGCGAGGCTGAGAACTACACTGTTTTAAAAAATAATTCATGTTGGAAAGGTGCAGCCTTTTCCCCTTAGACGAGAGGCCTTCTTGGTGCGTCGCTTCAAAACCTTGACCTAAGATTGTTAACATAAAAATATAATACCTTGATATGGCAATTTGGGGGAAAGGGGGAAGTGGTTTAAATATGTTTTTTTTTAAATGAAAAGAGATTGTTCACCTTTGCAACCCCCACCCCCACCCTGTTAAATCCAACCAGCAGAGCAAACTTGGAATGAAGAGGCAGTTTGTGGCGTCGAATCGAGCTCTGCTCGAATGCTCCGCTTCCTTGAGTTTCCGGCCACGAATCAGGGCCTCTTGAAGCCCCCCCACAATTGGGGCATAGGCTTCCTTTGCCCTGGTGGGGAGGTCTCAAAGGAGCCCCCGTGTAACGTGGCAGAGCCTTGTCGTCTGTTCAGGCCCCAAACCACAATTGGATGAGGTCTAAGGTCTCAGCCGCCGGAGAGGGATTCAGTGGCGGATTTGTTGCAGAGAAAGTCTTCCGCTTGTATCCAAGAAAAAGGAGGTCTGGGGAAGGAGCCAGTCCTCACTCATTCACTGTAAGAAGCAAAAAAGAAAGCAAGCTGGTGTTACAGACCTGATTATTCTGCTGAATCTTGTGAGAAAAGGTGATGCATCACATCTTTGTCTAGACCACTGGTTCCAAACCTGTGGTCCGTGGTTCACCAGTGATCCACAAGAACCGCTACTTACCTTACCGTTACTACCTTGTTTCCCTGAAAATAAGACCTAGTAGAGGTTTTGCTGAATTGCTAAATATAAGGCTTCCCCTGAAAGTAAGACCTAGCAAAGTTTTTGTTTGGAAGCATGCCCGCCAAACAGAACACCAGAACATGCAGGATCGGTAAATGTACGTACCATTGATTGTTGTACATGGAAATAATGGTAGTAACAAGAAATGATTGATAGGATTCAGTTTGTCTAGTTATGCTGTTTTGTGATGACAACTACTGTACAATGTATGATAAATGTTCATTTTTTTGTTCAACAATAAAAGTGAATTCTTCTTCATAGAAAAATAAGACATCCCCTGACAATAGGACCTAGCTCAACTTTGGGAGCAGAAATTAATATAAGACACTGTCTTATTTTGGGGGGAAACATGGTACTACAGATAATAACACAGCCCAGCCAATTTTTTTCTTGGTGTCTTCGTTTTGAGGGCTGTTCCTGGGGTTATTTGGGGTGCTGATTCCAGAGACCAGATAGCCATCTATTGTGAGAGCTTTGATTTTTTCTTCCTGCCTGACAGAATGAGGTTGGACTGAATGGCATTTCAGGGTCCTTTCCAGCTCTATTGGCATGTAAATTGTCTTGAAGTCAAGTGGGAAGATGTTGTCGAAGGCTTTCATGGCCGGGATCACAGGGTTGTTGTATGTTTTCCGGGCTGTATGGCCTTATTCCAGAAGTATTCTCTCCTGACGTTTCACCCACATCTATGGCAGGCATCCTCAGAGGTTGTGAGGTGAGGTGGCCTCACAACCTCTGAGGATACTTGCAACAGATGTGGCCTAAACGTCAGGAGAGAATACTTCTGGAACATGGCCATACAGCCCAGAAAACATACAAAAACCCAAGTGGGAAGGTTTTTAAGCAGTGGCTGGATGGCTATCTGTTGGGAGTGCTTTAATTGTGTCTTCCTGCATAGCCAGGGGTTGGATTGGATCGGCCTTGGGGTCTCCCCCAACTCTAAGATTCTAATTCCCAGAATCCCTCTGCCAGGAAAGCACATGTTGCCAAGTTTTGGAAAACTGGGGATTTCTCACAGTTTGAGGCCTAGTAACTCTGAGCATTGGTAATCTTATGTGACTATGAGGCAGGGGCAGGAAAACTGACAAAAGTAGTTAAGCAAGAGACCACTTACAAAGCTGATCTCCGTCTCCGGCAAATCTTCAAACTGCTCTGTAAGCTCAGACGGCCGTCCTGTTGCGGAGGGTCCTGGAGAAGCACTGGAGGAGAAGAGCCGCCAGAGGGAGGGGGAAAAGAGAAGAGGTCTGTCTGTCTTTCAAGTATTTTGCCTAGCATGTTAACATCGCATAGACTTAACCGGACCCAATGCTGCCTTGCTATCCAAGGGCACCATATAAGCCTGGCATGGGCAAACCTCAGTCCTCCAGGTGTTTTGGACTTCAACTCCCACAATTGCTTCAAAGTGCCCTCCAATGTGTCTTGCTCCCTAATCTCTAGGCTCCAACTACGAGAGCTGGATTGCAGACACAAGCTTTTCGAGACCACATCTTAAGAGTCTATATTTAATTTGGGTTGCTGTAAATTTTCCGGGCTATATGGCCTTGTTCTAGAAACATTCTCTCCTGATGTTTCACCCACATCTATGGCAGGCATCCTCAAAGGTAGTTGAGGTCTGTTAGAGACTAGGCAAGTGAGGTTTATATATCTACGGAAGGTCTAGGGTGCGAGAAAAAATTCTTGTCTGCTGGAGGCAAGTGTGAATGTTTCAATTAATCACCTTTATTGGCATTGAAAAGCCTTACAGTTTCAAACTCTGGCTGATTCCTGCCTGGGGGAATCCTTTGTTGGGAGGTGTTAGCTGGCCCTGATCGTTTCATGTCTGGAATTCCCTTGTTTTCAGAGTGTTGTTCTTTATGTACTGTCCTGATTTTAGTTTTTTAACACTGGGATCCAGATTTTGTTCATTTTCATTGTTTCCTCCTTTCTGTTGAAATGGTCTACATAACCCAACCCACACAACTATAATAAACTTCAGTTGACTTTTGTAAATTACTGTGAACATTTATTTAGCTTTTATGCCACTATATAATTCTTGTTTGATTCTTTCTGACTATATTAGTTTAATTTATCAATGTTATGTTCAATTCACTGATATTAGGTTTAATATGATGTTAGGTTTTTAAGGCTGTTTTTATATATGGGGTCTTGTTGGGATTTTATGCCGATATCTGTTTTATGAAGGCATTGAATGTATGCTGTTGTTCGTTGGAATCTGCCGAGTCCCTTCATGGAGATAGGGAGGAATAAAAATAAAGTTGTTTATTATTATTATTATTATTATTATTATTATTATTATTATTATTATTATTATTATTATTATTATATTGTATGACACAGCAAACAAGATAGATATGCTGGATTTCGTATCAAATAAATCACAAGTCGAAAACTTCCCAAGTGTCTGGGACTGTGTGATGTATTTTCGGATGATGTGCGCAGATCCCAGTCGGGTGGCCTTTTGCAGTTGGCAGATCGTAATTTTGTCAATGTCTATTGTTTCCAAATGCCGGCTGAGATCTTTTGGCACGGCACCCAATGTGTCAATCACCAGCGGGACCACCTGCACTAGTTTCTGTCAGAGTCTTTGCAGTTCAATCTTGAGGTCCTGATAATGGCTGAGGTTTTCCTGTTGTTTTTCATCAATGCGACTGTCACCTGGGATGGCGACATCAATGATCCAAACCTTTTTCTTTTCCACAACTGTGATGTCTGGTGTGTTGTGTTCCAGAAATTTGTCAGTCTGGATTCGGAAGTCCCACAGTATCTTTGGGTGCTCATTTTCCAATACTTTTGCAGGTTTGTGATCCCACCAGTTCTTTACTGCTGGCAGGTGATACTTGAGGCATAAGTTCCAATGAATCATTTGGGCCACATAGTTGTGGCTCTGTTTGTAGTGTGTCTGTGTGATTTTCTTACAGCAGCTGAGGATATGATCAATGGTTTCGTTGGTTTCCTTGCACAGTCTGCATTTTGGGTCATCAGCTGATTTTTCGATCTTGGCCTGAATTGCCTTTGTCCTGATGTCTTGCTCCTAGGCTGCAAGGATCAGGCCTTCTGTCTCCTTCTTCAGGGTCCCATTCGTGAATCATAGCCAGATCTTCTTATCAGCTTATTATTAATTATTATTATTATTATGCTTATGGATTTCAATTTTTTCTCTGTGTACCCTGACATGGTGGTTGTTAGAGTGGTCCAGCATTTCCGTGTTCTCAAATAACATGTTGTGTCCAGGTTGCTTTGCTATGGCTGATATATAAACCTCACTTGCATAGTTTCCAACAAACCTCATCACCTCTGAGGCCATATTCCAGAAGCATTCTTTCCTGACATTTTGGCTGCATCTATGGCAGGCATTCTCAGAGACTGTACGGTCTGTTAGAAACTAACCAAAAGGGGGTTTACATATCTGAAAGGCTATTCAATGCTAATCAAGGTGGCCAATTGCAACATTCACACTTGCCTTAAATAGACAAAGAGTTCTCTCACCCTGAACATTCCACAGATATATAAACCCCACTTGCCTAGTTTCCAACAGATCTCACAACTTCTGAGGATGTCTGCCGTAGATGCAGGCAAAATGTCAGGAAAGAATTTATGTCAACGTTTATTACCATATATACTCGAGTACAAGCTGACCCGAATATAAGCCAAGGCACCTAATTTTACCACAAAAAAACTGGGAAAACATTGACTCCAGTATAAGTTGAGGGTGGTAAATGTCAGAAATAAAAATAGATACCAATAAAATTACATTAATTGAGGTATCAGTAGGTTAAATGTTTTTGAATATTTTCATAAAGCTCAAATTTAAGATAAGACTGTCCAACTCTGATCAAATCATTATTCTCATCTTCTTCAATGTAAATGTGCTTATGTTGCTGCTGTTGTGCTTATGTATCCTTTTAATAATAATAGAGTAAAATAATACATGTAATAATAATAACTACAGGAAAATAATACAAGTAATAATAAATAGAGTAAAATAATACATGCAATAATAATAATAATATCAGAGTGAAATAATAAATGTATTAATAATAATAAAAATAGAGTAAAATAAATGTAACAGTAGCAACAATAATAGAGGAAAATAATAAATGTAATAATACCAATAATAATAGAGAAAAATAATAAATGTACCATATATTCTCGAGTATAAGCTGACCCAAATATAAGCCAACCAGGACCCTCACCTGATTATAAGCCGAAGGGGTTTTATTTGGTCTTTAAAAAAGGGCTGAAAAATTAGGCTTATACTCGAGTATATACAGTACATTCAATGACCAGCTCATGTCAAGGGTACCCAGTCCCGTATATCCATATGAAACCAGAGGGGCTATATACTTCAAATTTCAATAATAATAAAAAATTATAAAATTGAATCATTGAGAAAATTTTAAATCTAGGCTACATACGAGTACTATTAAGACCCAACTCAGCCCACGGGATCATCCGGGGGAATCTAAAGGGAGGGAGTGGGGATGGTACCAAGGGGACGGGGACGTTTCTGACATTCCTTGTTGTTTTATTCAGGAAAGAATGCTTCTGGCACATAGCCATACAGCCCAGAAAACTCATATCAACCCAGGAGAGATATAATTGCATATGCAATGTTATTCTCCTCTTTACTGACTTTTTAATTCCTGTTTTGGCTTCAGTGACTCCTTGAGAAGAACTCACTGCCCCGAAGTCCGTGGAGGCTCCTTCTTTGGAGGCTTTAAAACAGAGACTAGATGGTCATCTGCTGGGGCTGTTTTGATGGTGCTTTTCCTGCATGCAGGGGGTTTGACTGGATGGTCTTGGGAACTCTAGGAGCCGGGCTGTGGCGCAGGCTGGATAGCAGCCAGCTGCAACAAATCACTCTGACCAAGAGGTCATGAGTTCGAGGCCAGCCCGTGCCTGCGTCTATATCTGTCTCTGTTCTATGTTATGGCACTGAATGTTTGCCCTATATGTGTGCAATGTGATCTGCCCTGAGTCCCCTTCGGGGTGAGAAGAGCGGAATATAAATACTGTAAATGAATAAATAAATAAATAAATGATTCAGATGCTGGACAGCCATCTGGCGGGAAGGCTTTGATGGTGTCTTTCTGGGGTTGGACTGAATGGGGGTCTCTTCGCACTCTAGGATTCTATGATTCTATAGGGATTGCTCCTCCTTGCCGTACTGAAAATTGTGGAGTTACTGACACAGAGGGAAAATTCAGTTTTCAGACAGGAAACCCATGTGCTTATTGTGGTCAGATTTTTTTTCCTTTTTTTTGTACAAGACAGCTGTTTTGCACAAATCTTCATTTAAAAAAACCTTGCAAAAAAACCAACAGCCATATGATTTCATTGTACAAGCCTGCTGTTTTCCGTGCAGGGATTTCGTTGTGCAGGCGCTTTCTTGGCCACAGTGAGATGCAATGAGGCCCAGGGCCCAGAACAAATCTATGGATTCCTCACATTGTGGATGGGGATCATGGCAAGGAGGGAAGTGCTCTGCTTCTTCCCATTACACCCATTGTTTCCATTGCTGATTTTCAGAAGGTGTGATGACCACACATAAATAGCCGGTAAGTCAGTTCCAAATCCTTGAGTACCATCCTGAAAAGGGGGAACCACAAATACATCGTGTCTCCTAGTCTGTCTAGACTTGGTCTCACCTACTTGAAAGCATGCTGAGCTAGCTACCTCCACGGACAAGTTGTCTGAACAGAGCAAGTCTTCTTTCTCTGACCTACGTGAGAATTAAAGAGACAGGCCTTCCATCATCATGCAGGACTCTCAAACCCTTTATTGCCTCCTCCACACTCCCCCTCTCCTGGTCTTCTGTTTGGAAGGAAAGCCACTTTTTAAAGCATCTAATAGCCATACATATGAGGGCTAAATTGTTAGTTATTCTAATATCTGAACAGAGAAGGGTGAGAGGATATACGAGAGCCATGTTTAAATGTTTTTGAAAGGATATCCTAAGGAAGAGGGAGTAATGTAATAATATGTAAAACATGTAATAATAATAATAATAATAATACATACATACATGCATACATACATACATACATACAGGAAAATAATACATGTAATAATAAATGGAGTAAAATAATAAATGCAATAATAATAAGATCAGAGTGAAATAATAAATGTATTATTAATAATAAAATAGAGTAAAATAAATGTAATAGTAGCAACAATAATAGAGAAAAATAATAAATGTAATAATACCAATAATAATAAGAGAAAAGTAATAAATGTACCATATATTCTCGAGTATAAGCTGACCCAAATATAAGCCAATGTCGAAGAGATAAGCAAACACTATAAAGGTTCAAAACGTACAAAGAGGTACGTATATTAGAGCATCATGCAAAGGCCACAGAAATAGTCAGGCCTCTCTAAGTACAGAGCTATCTTATTTATTTGTCAGAAAGATAAGCAAATACTATAAAGGTTCAAAACATAAAATGCAATATGTAATTTAGAGCATCATGTACATACAATATTCACCTGAGAGTTAACAACAATAATGAAAATAATAATAAGTACAGTCAACTGTTGTAATACACAGTAGTATCTTCCAGACTGTAGTTTAAAGGAAACTGTAATAATCAAGGCTTAAATGTGGACTAGAGTCAAAACATATGAAGTAGTCTCCACTAAACAGTTTCTGAAGACTACAATTGGATTTGGCAACCAACATAGTATAAACAGTCTAGAAGATACTACTGTGTATCACAACAGTTGACTGTACTTATTATTACATATTGCATTTTATGTTTTGAACCTTTATAGTATTTGCTTATCTTTTTGACATAGAAAGATAGCTCTGTACTCAGAGAGGCCTGACTATTTCTGTTGCCTTTGCATGATGCTCTAATATACATACAGTAGAGTCTCACTTATCCAACACTCACTTATCCAACGTTCTGGATTATCCAACGCATTTTTGTAGTCAATGTTTTCAGTACATCATGATATTTTGGTGCTAAATTCATAAATACAGTAATTACTACATAGCACAGGGATCCCCAAACTAAGGCCCTGGGCCCTTCAAGGTCATTTACCTGGCCCCCGCCCTCAATTTTAGACTTAGGCTCGCCCAAAGTCTGAAATGACTTGAAGGCACACAACAACAACAATCCTACTTAACTTGACTATCTCATTGGGCAGAAACAGGCCTACAGTTCCCATTGAAATCCTGATAGGTTTATGTTGGTTAAAATTGTTTTTATTTTTAAATATTGTATTGTTCATTCATTTACTAATATTGTGCTATGGTAATAATATAATATATTGTGTATACATATAATATTGATAATAATATTATAATGTAATACAATATAATATTTATTTATTACAGTATTTCTACCTTGCCTTTCTCACCCAGTATGGGACTCAGGGCGGCTAATAATAATAATACAATGTAATAATATTGTATAATATAATAATATTAATTATATATTATATATTAAATGTAACATTACTAATAATAATATGGTATAGTGGTATAGTACAATATAGTAGTTTGGGTGTCCTCCTGGACTCATCGCTGAGCCTGGAACCCCAGGTTTGCACAACTCAAACTTGTGCGCCAACTGCGCCCATACCTTGGGAAGCCTGACATGGCCACGGTGGTCCACGCTCTGGTTACATCTCGTTTGGACTATTGCAATGTGCTCTACGTGGGGTTGCCTTCAAAGACTGTTCGGAAGCTGGAACTAGTCCAACGTTCCGCAGGTTATTAACTGGAGCGCCGTACAGGGAGCATACAACGCCTCTGTTGAAACAGCTCCACTGGCTGCCTGTTAGCTTCTGGGCACAATTTAAAATCCTGGCTTTGGCCTACAAAACCCTAAACGGCTCTGGTCCAACTTACCTCTCCGAACGTATCTCCCCCTATGAGCCACCCCGCAGATTAAGATCTTCCAGTGAGGCCCTGCTCTCGGTCCCGCCGCCGTCACAGGTGCATTTGGCTGGGACGAGAGACAGGGCTTTTTCGGTGGTGGCTCTGCGGCTGTGGAACTCCTTGCCAAGGGAGATTAGGGAAGCCCCCTCAATCATGTCTTTTAGGAAGCAGCTGAAGACCTGGATGTGGGACCAAGCTTTTGGCCCATCCTAAGATATGGTTGATATAATCTGATGCATTTATTGGATTAATGTGAAATTGAATACAGACTGGCTCTGACTTTTGGCCCAATGCTACTGGCCCTGTTGTAATGGTCACATAGTGTTTTACTGTTTTAAATGGGGTATGATACTGTTTTTTAAGTGTTTTTTTACGATTGTTTGTTTTACTATATTTTGTATTATATGTGGCATTAATCTTGCCATTATGTAAGACCGCTCTGGGTCCCCCTGGGGGAGAAGAGCGGTATATAAATTAAATTAAATTAAATAAATAAATAAATAATATTGTGCTATGCTAATAATATAATATATTGTATGTATTTACGTACAAGTTGTAAGCTGCTTAGTCCCCTTTGGGGTGAGAGAGGGTGGAGTATAAATGTCGCAAATAAATATATAAATGATTGTTGTTGGGGTTTTTTTGCACTACAAATAAGACATGTGCAGTGTGCATAGGAATTTGTTCCTTTTTTTTCAAATGATAATTCGGCCCCTCAACAATCTGAGGGACCATGAACTGGCCCTCCACTTTAAAAGTTTGAGGACCCCTGACATAGCATTACTGCGTATTGAACTGCTTTTTCTGTCAAATTTGTTGTATAACATGATGTTTTGGTGCTTAATTGGTAAAATCATAATCTAATTTGATGTTTAATAGGCTTTTCCTTAATCTCTCCTTATTATATTTGCTTATCCAACATTCTGTGGGCCTGTTTATGTTGGATAAGTGAGACTCTACTGTACCTCTTTTTATGTTTTGAACCTTTATAGTGTTTGCTTATCTCTTCGACATTGTCTAGTATAGACATCTGTGTGTATTTATCACCAAATATAAGCCAACCAGGACCCTCACCCGAGTATAAGCCGAGGGGGGCTTTTTCAGTCTTAAAAACAGGGCTGAAAAACTAGGCTTATACTCGAGTATATACAGTATATGTTTTTAAGCTTGTATAATGTGTTTTTATTAATTATTGTTAATTGTTTAAATGCATTGTTGATTTCTATTAATTTTGTTGGGGCATTGAATTTTGCCAGTTATTGTTAACTGTCCCCTCTGGTGAGAATGGCGGGGCAAAAATGTTACAAATAAATAAATAAATAAATAAATAGAAAACCTTCTTCAAACCTCCACTAGTTATATTATGTATATAATTCAGATTGAGTGCAGTATTGTATATGTGTACATTGGTATGCAGTTTTCTTTAACTCTTTATTGTTGGACGGGCTGCAGACCATGTGATCAGATCTGGGACTATTCAGGGCTCAGACTACATTTTAGAAACAGTATGCTTTCACGTGCAAGTAGGAACAGTATGCTTAGAGACTTCAGCAGAAACAGATGAATGCTTTTAGAAGCCAGTAGGAACAGAATGCAATATAGAAGCCATTAGACTTTCAATGTAGAGACTTCAGTAGAAACAGTACAGTTTAGAAGTTAGTTGAAACAGACTACAGAGACTCTATTAGACTCTCAGAACAGAGAGATGCTTTCGACTTTGGACTGTTGATTATAAGAAAAATGCCCTGTGTTGCATACACATAGAAACTACTTCAAATCTATTTGTAACTGGATTGATATGCGAAGTACTTGTATGCTGAATACATGAAGTTCGTGAGTAAACCATCTGTTACTTTTAAAGAAGTCTGCTGATTTTTTTGTCTCTTGAGAGCATGATTTAAAGTCAAATATATTTTAAGGGAGAGTGGATGTTTTTGGGCAACTAAAAGAATACTTCTGAAACTCTGCTACATATGTGTGTGTGTGTGTTTGTGCATTGGCATATCTTTGTCCCTAACAGTTCAAAGAGATATCTAGGAACATCAGTTTAACAACTGAGAAACCTAATTGCCTTGTATGAATACAAATTTCCCAAAAAGTTATGGTATCATTTTTTCAAAAGGTTGTGACTTCTAACACAGACTTCTACCTTTCTAAAGATCATAAAATCTCCAAAAGGTTATGGAGATTTCAATTTTTCAAAACTGTTCAACAGTGGAACTCACTGCCTCGGAGTCTGGTGGAGGCTTTTAAACAGAGGCTGGGTGGCCATCTGTCGGGGATGCTTTTCCTGCATGGCAGAATGGGGTTAGAGTGGATGGCCCTCGGGGACTCTTCCAGCTCTTATGATTCTATGAGCAGCTTTACACAATCTTCCATGGGCTGCCATCCATTTCCTCTGGATGCTGGTTAAAGCCTAGGACTAATTTTGTACTCCCCGATAAATGGCCTCCAAAAGCCTCTTAGCAGCTTGGGGGTACTTTAAAAATGTTTGTAATTTATACATTGTATTTTATATTGTATTTAATAGTCTTAACTGATTTTATGTATTGTTTGATATCGACTTTTGTAGGCATCGAATTGTTGCCATTGTTGTAAGCCGCCCTGAGTCCCTTCGGGTGAGAAGGGCAGGATATAAATGCTGGAAATAAATAATAATAATAAGAAATTTGTCATGTTTTTAGATTCTCCTTGTCTCAAAATGTCCTGCCTCCCCCAATTGTAGGGGGACATTTGCAGATAGTAGTCCTCCACAATTCTCTGGCTGCTACTGACCCCAAGCAGAAGCTTACCTGTTGGCTGGTGAATTGTGTCCCCGGCTCCCAAGAGAAGAGGTGGATAAAGTGGTGGCGGCAGAGTCACTGTTGGCTTCCTCGACGGGGGGAGTCCGGGGGAGAAGATCGGGGCGGCCCAGCTGGGAACCTAAGCAAAAGAGGAAAAAACACAGTTGGACCAGACATAGTCCATCTTCGGCTCTCCAGGTGTTTTGGACTTCAATTCCCACAATTCCTAACAGCTGGTAGCTGCTCCAGAGGATTTTGAGACTCCCTCCCCAGAGAGGCCAGGAAGCCCCATCCTGGCAAGCAGATTCAGCCGTTTCTTTGCTACCCACCTGGCTCAATATCAGCCTCCATCGTGACCTGCACTTTGGTTTCGCATAGGCCTTGGGCCTGGGAAGGGGGTCCGGCTTGGCCTGGCCGCCGAGGGGGAGCTGCGCCCGACCGGCTTTTTTTCGAAGGAGACGATTTTACTTTAGAAAGGGAGAAGAAATAAACAGACTCAGACAACTCAGGAATCACTTTACTGGCAGCTTTTGCTAATCAAGAAAAGCAAGACCAATACCACAAAGCACAAAGACATACAACTGTCCCTATAGTCCAGTGGTTCCCAACCTTTGGGCCTCCAGGTGTTTTGAACTTCAGCTCCCACAGTTCCTAACAGCTGGTAAGCTGGCTGGTAAGTCCAAAGGTTGGGAACTACTGCTATAGTCCAAGCATAGGTAAACCTTGTCCCTCCAAAACACCGGGAGCAGTGGTTCCCAAACTTATTTGGCCCTTTCCAGAAAAAATATGACTAAGCGCCCCCTGGAAAGGGGGGCGTGGCTTAGAAGGATGGGCGTGGCTCCTGCTCACGAGGGCAGGGCTGGGCCTCTCCCCTAGTCCAAGAGGCAGGGCTGGGAGGGGGAGGTGGGCGGGGCCACAAATGGGAGGCCAGGACTGGGATGGGCGGAGTTATGAGCTCTGAGGCAGGGCTGAGCTTCTATCCCTGCCAGGACACAGGGGGCGGGGCTAGGAGGGGGCAGGGCCTCTTCCCAAGTGCCTGACAGGGCAGGACCTCTATACCCCGCCCCGTGTTCTAACAAGCGCCTCAGGGGAGGTATACAGAAGTATGCACAGATGTCTATTATATACAGCAAAATGGAAAAAAGGAAAAGTATGATATATAACACTTAGTGATATAGCCCATTGCTAGACCTTCTGAACATACTATTCTAATTAATGATAAGACAGCAGAGCATCAAGATATACTACCTAAAGCAAACAGGGGGAACACCAGGATTACCTGAGGAAGGTTTACCTGAAGAAGGTCACCGAAACTGGATGCATACCTGGGAGACCAGTCGTATCAACCAGATTTGATTGACCACATTATCTCCGGGATCCATATATTGTATAAACTCTGGAATCCACCAATATACTCCTTTAACCAGGGAGTTATCCTTCTTTGTTACCATTGACATGGAACTTTGATTTACTTTGAATGACTGATTTTGAAAAAGAGTGTTACAAACCTTGAGAATATTATCAAGACTTTAATAAGATTACTTTATGTACCAATAATATATTTGTTGAAATTGGACATTGGATTATACGTGGTTTGTTATATTGATATTGATACTATACATAAGTCTACCATTATTCATTGTGTAAACCACAGGAACGGAGTTACGATCAATCATAATGTATAAGTGACTATATCACTATAGACATATAGAACTATAACATAACTTACTTTATATTATATACCATACTTTTCCTTTTTTCCATTTTGAGGTATACAGAGGCCCTTTAGTCCTAAAAGGCCTCTCAGGAGAGGTATAGAGGCTCAGCCCTGTCTCGGGCTCTTGGGAAGCCACACCCACTCCTCTAGCTCCGCCCCCTGTGTGTCCTAAAAGGCGCCTCGGGCTCAGCCCTGTCTCCGGCACTTGGGAAGAGGCCCCTCCCCTCCTCTGGCCCCGCCCCCATGTCCTAATAGGTGCCATTACTGCCCTCTGGATTGCTCCAGCGCCTACCGGGGGGGGGGGGGCGATAGCGCCCACTTTGGGAATCACTGACCTGAAGGGACAAAGTCTGCCCATGCCTGGGTTGGACAATGCTACCAGTTTTTGGAATTCTCTATTATTTAAATCTATAGGCTTATTTTTTCTAAATATTCCTATCTTTTCCTGTTATCAAACGGTTCCTGAAGGACAAATAAAATAATACATTCTAGAAGGTCCAAACAACAGAATACAATAAGAAAAACCGAAACAAGCTAATAAGAGGTGGAAGATGCCAACAAACTGAAGCAGGTTTCAAAGATTAGCAGAAATTTTGGAACCTGCATGTAGTATTCGAAGCAAATAAGTGAGACCCTAAAGTAGTTAATGAAGACTTTTTACATTATTATTATTATTATTATTATTATTATTATTATTATTATTATTATTATTTATTAACAGGGTTCCATGAATTCATGCCGACCACATGACCTTGGATGAGCACCAACTCCCAGAGTCAGACACGACTGGACTTAGTGTCAGGGGAAACCTTTACCCTATTATTATTATTATTATTATTATTATTATTATTATTATTATCTCTCTAAAAAGAGACTCAAATTATCTCACAATAAAGCTAATACAGTTCAGCTGAAAACCTAAAAATATACAAACATTAGAATTAAATATTAACAGTATTAAAAAATAAACTCTTAAAACCAATTTAGTGCTGTGGTTTGGCCTGGCACCGAAACGAAACCAGAGCTAGGGGTTTTCAAGGAAATCTGTAACTCTTTGGGAAGTCTGTGTTTTAAAATGATGTGGATACAACCACAGAGAGCCCTCTAATGCTCCTGACCGTATATAATCATGCATGTTGAAAAGCAACTTACAAGGGATCTTCTTGAACACCACGTTGCACATGAAGCGCTGAAACCGTTCTGCATAGAAGCTAGGCCTGTGGACCGACACCGTGTCCTGAAGAGAGCCACACAACTGGAGTCACACTGAGGAATATGCTTATCGTCTCTGAACAGGAAGCTCTATAGTACTTTATCAGCATCTTCCTTTGTTCTTTCTCTCCCTCTCATACATATATTTACATACATACATACATGCTTCCTCCCACCTCAGGAAAACAATCTTAGGCACCCTCAAATTAATAGGAAGTGAATGGCTCACCCCGTCATGAACGAGTGCTTTCCACGAATGCTCAAGCTTTTTAATGAACCTGAAAGATGTCAAAAGGGAGGAACTGGTTAGTTTCACAAACAAAAGAGACGAGCCATAGCATATTTCTTGTAAGCTTCATGAGATCAATATTGGGGGAAAAGAAGGGATATAATTATTAAAAATCTGTGGTGATTTTAAAGGAATGTAAAATTTTGATCGTTTAATGACTTTCTAACGTGGTTGTTCTAGACTATGTTTGTGTCCAATATTGTAAGCTGCTTTGAATCCTGAACTAGGAAAAAAGGATATAGAAATATTGATGATAATAATAATAATAATAATTGAGAACAATTGCTTTCCTATTGACCCTTCTCTCTGGCCCCTTTCTACACAGCCATATAAAATCCAGATTATCTGTTCGACTTGGATTTTTGGCAATGCAGACACATATAATCCAGTTCAAAGCAGATATGTGGATTATCTGTTTTGATCATCTGGATTATATGGCAGCGTAGAAGGGGCTTCGGTCTGTCATCCATACAGAGGGAATAGGTTAGACTTGCACCCTCATTAACTTTCCACAAGCAGGAAAAACTACCGTATATACTCGAGTATTAAAACCTCCCATGGTTTATACTCGAGTGAGGGTCCTGGCCGTCTTATTTTTGGGTCATCTTATACTCGAGTATACATCGTAATCAGAGTTGGACAGTCCCAACATTAAGTCCAGTCATGTCTGACTCTGTGGGTTGGTGCTCATCTTCATTTCTAAGCAGAAGAGCCGGCGTTGTCCATAGACTCCTCCAAGGTCATGTGGGATGACTGCATGGAGCGGCATTACCTTCCCACCCGAGCAGTACCTATTGATGCACTCACATTTGCATGTTTTCGAACTTCTGGGTTGGCAGAAGCTGGGGATAACAGTGACGGCTCACTCTGGTCCCCCAATTCAAACCTTTCGGTCTAGAAGTTCAGCAGCTCAGCGCTTAACACGCTGCGCCATCAGGTGATATTATTTCCTAAAGGTTGTGAATATACAATATTTCTGATTTGTTTTTGTTTGTTTTTTTGTCTGTTGGAGGCAACTATGAATGCTGCAGTTAGAGAAAATGATTAGGATGTAATGGCCTTGCAGCTTTAAAGCCTGGCTGTTTCTTCCCTGAGTGAATTTTTTGTTGGGAGGTGTTAGCTGGCCCGGATTGTTTCCTGTGTGGAATTCCTGTTTTCAGAGTTTTGTTCTTTATTGAGTGTTCTGATTTTAGAGATTGTATTGTTCTGTTTTATTATACCACATTAATTTTTATATATTCTGATTTTAGTGTTTTTGAATACTTGGAGCCAGATTGTATTCATTTTCACGGTTGACCACAAGACAACAACAATAATAATAATAAGAGTAATAATAATAAATTTGGTAATACACAGTGCTTCACTCCCTTCTCAGCTTCCTTTCTGGAAGAATCCTTTCTTGGGAGGTGTTAGCTGGCCCTGATTGTTTCCTTTGTGGAATTTCCAATTTCCCTGCTTTCAGAGTGTTGCTTTTTATTTACTGTCCTGGTTTTAGAGATTATATTGTTCTGCATTATTCTATCCCAGTAATTATTTCATATTAAAGTAGAATCTCACTTATCCAACATTCGCTTATACAATGTTCTGGATTATCTAATGTAGTCTGCCTTTTCGTAATCAATGTTTTTGTAGTCAGTGTTTTAAATTCATTGTGATATTTTAGTGGTAAATTTGTAAATACAGTACAGTAGAGTCTCACTTATCCAACATAAACGGGCCGGCAGAATGTTGGATAAGCGAATATGTTAGATAATAAGGAGAGATCAAGGAGAAGCCTATTAACCATCAAAATTGGTTATGATTTTACAAATTAAGCACCAAAACATCATGTTACACAACAAATTTGACAGAAAAAGTAGTTCAATATGCAGTAATTCTACGTAGTAATTACAGTATTTATGAATTTAACACCAAAATATCACGATGTATTGAAAACATTGACTACAAAAATGTGTTGGATAATCCAGAATGTTGGATAAGCTAATGTTGGATAAGTGAGACTCTACTGTAATTACTACATAGCATTACTGCGCATGGAACTACCTTTTCTGTCAAATTTGTTGTATAATATGATGTTTTGGTGCTTAAATTGTATAACGATTACCTAATTTGATGTTTAATCGGCTTTTCCTGAATCCCTTCTTATTATCCAACATATTCACTTATCCTGCCAGCCTGTTTATGTTGAGACTCTACTATCAGGGCCGTAGCCAGAAAAAAAATTCGGGAGGGGTTTTGAAAATTTCGGGGGGGGGGGGGGGTTGAACCCCTAGCACATACCCCTCCCCGCTACAAACCTGTCAATATCTGCTTGAGATAGTGCCTGGAGGGACTCTTAATGTTTTGCATCTCATAGACTTAGCATGGGGATTTGGTTAACCAGTTAAAATTCATGAGTAAACGAGATTTTTTTTATAACTTGAACAATTTCGGGGGGGGGGTTGAACCCCTAAAAAAAACCCCTCGCTACAGGCCTGTCTACTATATATTCATAATCTTATATTATCTGCTTAGAACTGGATTATATGAGGCCCCTTCTTCACAGCTGTATAAAATGCACACTGAAGTGGATTATATGGTAGTGTGGTCAGGCATGACTGGACTTAATGTCAGGGGAAAACGTTTACCCTTTACCTTAACTACCACCAATTTCTCAATACTTTATTTCCCATACCACCATACTTCGCCACAGCAACACGTGGCCGGGCACAGCTAGTAAGATTATAAATGGGTTATATAGCCTTGAGTCTACACTGCCATATAATCCAGTGCAAATTAGATAATCTGTGGAAGAGGCCTAAGGCCTAAGTCTGCCTGTCCCCTGGGCTGAGTTAGTTGCTAGGAGACCAAGTGGGCAGAGATTAGCCCTCTAACTGGCAGCAATTGGATTAAAACAATTATTCCTTTCCCTCTAATTAGGACTTTATTTTATTTTTGTTGTATCAACCTAGAGGCGTGGATGATGGGTTGTGTTGTCAAATTTTGAGGTTGGGGGGCCTGTAGTTTTATTGGTCGCCGTGATGCCATCACTCATTTATATATATAGATTCAAAAACATTTAGTATCTATTTTTATTTTTGAAATTTACCAGTAGCTGCTGCATTTCCCACCCTTTTCATATACTCGAGTCAATACATTTCCCAGTTTTTAGTGATAAAATTAGGTGCCTCGGCTTATATTTGGGTATACTCAAGTATATATGGTATCTTTAAACCTATCTTTACCCTCAAGCCCCAAACTAGGAAAAGGGCAGGATGTAAATACATTTAACAACTATTCATGTATTGCAAAGCCCAAATGCAACAGTAAGGTGCCAACCAACCCCAAAAACTTCATACCTATATGACTGCAGGACGTCTATGATCCCCACGTAGATCAGCAGCCGCTCTCCTTTGGCGTTCCGTGAGGGAATCCCTCCCATCCTAGATGAAAGACAGAAGATACATGACTTTCCACTGGGGCTGAGAGGGTTCAGTGCTTAAACCATGGCACCATGTTGATCCAATGTTTTTGCCAATATCTACTTAGAGGAAGTCTGCCCCGATGCTGAGAAAGTATGACTTAATCCAAAGTCCAATGGTTGAGTTCTGATTAGAACCCTGATCTCTCTAGGCAAATGTTTAAATGCTTGCTCACAGTGGATAAACCTAAGACAATGTATGTCCGATTATGTTTCAGGAAGGGAAGGCAATGGATGCTCCCATTTGGAGGGGATCGAATCCCCTTTGAGAATCAGAAGTTCAGAAATGTCTGGAACAAGAACTCTCTCAAAATACATTTACTGGACACATTAAATCCACAATTCAAAAGACAATTGATTCTCCAACAAGAAATAGCCCCTGATAATAACAATTATTATTATTATTATTATTATTATTATTATTATTATTATTATTATTATTATTTGGACAGAAAAACAAGAAAACTCATGACCATTCATCATTCACTGCAACCTTGCAGTGATGTTGACCAGCTATATCTGCCTAGAAGATCTGGTGGCAGAATACTCTTACAAGGAAAACAAGCAGTCAGAGAAGAAGAAAATGCCCTGGCAGATTATGTAAAGCAAAGTGAAGAACCTGCTTTGATTGAAGTCAAAAATCAGAAACTCCTCAAAACACAGCAGACAAAAAAAAAGTACAAGAAAACCGCACTACAAACTAGAGCTGACAGCTGGCATGGAAAGTTTTTTGAGAAAATTGAAGGAAAAGCTGATAAGGAGAAGATCTGGCTGTGGCTCACGAATGGAACACTGAAGAAGGAGACAGAAGGCCTGATACTTGCAGCACAGGAGCAAGCCATCAGAACGAACCCAATTAAGGCCAAGATCGAAAAATCAGCTGATGACCCAAAATGCAGACTGTGCAAGGAAACCAACGAAACCATTGATCATATCCTCAGCTGCTGTAAGAAAATCGCACAGACAGACTACAAACAGAGGCACAACTATGTGGCCCAAATGATTCATTGGAACTTATGCCTCAAGTATCACCTCCCAGCAGTAAAGAACTGGTGGGATCACAAACCTGCAAAGGTAATGGAAAATGAGCACACAAAGATACTGTGGGACTTCCGAATCCAGACTGACAAAGTTCTGGAACACAACACACCAGACATCACAGTTGTGGAAAAGAAAAAGGTTTGGATCATTGATGTTGCCATCCCAGGTGACAGTCGCATTGACGAAAAACAACAGGAAAAACTCAGGACCTCAAGATCGAACTTCAAAGACTCTGGCAGAAACCAGTACAGGTGGTCCTGGTGGTGATGGGCACACTGGGTGCTGTGCCAAAAGATCTCAGCCGGCATTTGGAAGCAATAGACATTGACAAAATTACGATCTGCCAACTGCAAAAGGCCACCCGACTGGGATCTGTGCGCATCATCTGAAAATACATCACACAGTCCTAGACACTTGGGAAGTGTTCGACTTGTGATTCTGTGATACGAAATCCAGCATATCTATCTTGGTTGCTGTGTCATGCAATATAATAATAATAATAATAATAATAATAATAATAATAATAATAATAATAATAATAATAAATCTTTATTTATATCCCGCGTTTCTCCCTAAACCCAAAGAAGATCACAACATTGTATAAAAAATATAAAACAATACACATATGTAAAACAATAACCTATACAAACAATTTTACAATAATAAATCAATAAACATATTTTAAAACATTTGTCTAGTACAGTTATTATTGCAGGCAGCTCAACAAGAAAAATGGTAACATTAGTTCGACTCAATAAAAGTTAGCCTTCCTGTCATTACAGGTAAGTGTCTTCATCAAAAGCTTGTGCGAACAGGAAGGTCTTTAGCTGTTTTTGCTGAGAAAGACCTTAGCCTCCATGTCCTTTTTTGCTGGACTACAACTCCTGTATGCCTCCTCATTAGACATCATGACTAGAGCTTATGGGAGTTGTGATCCAGCAGTATCCGGAAGGCTGAATTTCGTTCGGTTTAATCAGGAGGGTAAAGTTTGGATGTAGATACAAGGTTTGTGGTTATGATACCGGCCTGTAAAATGGCCTTTAATATTTAACCTCAGAGCCACAAGGACTATTGGGTTGCAATTTCCATTCTCCCCAGATAATCAAAAGTGATGGGAGTAACTTCTCGGGACTTAAACTGGGTAAAAACTAAAACACATGGAGTACTATGTAAAACAAATTATAGCTGGGCCTCTGTTCATGGATGCAACGGATCTTTGAATTTATTATTTACTCATTTACTGTATTTATATACAGTAGAGTCTCACTTATCCAAGCCTCGCTTATCCAAGTTTCTGGATTATCCAAGCCATTTTTGTAGTCAATGTTTACAATATATTGTGATATTTTGGCGCTAAATTCGTAAATACAGTAATTACAACATAACATTACTGCGTATTGAACTACTTTTTCTGTCAAATTTGTTGTAAAACATGATGTTTTCGTGCTTAATTTGTAAAATCATAACCTAATTTGATGTTTAATAGGCTTTTCCTTAATCCCTCCTTATTATCCAAGATATTCGCTTATCCAAGCTTCTGCCAGCCCATTTAGCTTGGATAAGTGAGACGCTACTGTACCACTTTTCTCACCCCAGGGGCACTCAAAGCAGTTTACAACATAATAATGGCAAAATTAAATGCCTAAATACACATAAAACTAAAGCATAAAATATAAACAAAAACATATAACTATGCATTAAAATCGATAAGATCATTAAATATAAAATACTAGCTGTGCCCGGCCACGCGTTGCTGTGGCTTAGTCTGGTGGTGTTGGTCAGTCTACATTAGGTTGTATTGATGCTGTGACCTCCACCCTTCTTTATACTCACATTAGTAGTAGTATTTGAAGTCTGTTACCTTCTTCAATTTTTGTGTTGATTGATAATTGCTTGAGATCCCTGTTGTCTTTGGTTTGTTGTTAATTGTAATGTCTGATTCTGCTGAGTGCGGTTTATATTTTTATTGTGGTACAATAGTCTTTTTTTTTGCCTGTGTAGGTGTTTATTATTATTGTTGTTGTAGTGATTATGAAGGTTGGATAAGTTAGATGCTACTGTATTGTTTTTTGGAGGCCCAGTTTAGCACTGACTGGCCTCTCAGCCTCAGTGCCTGGCTGTTTCTTGCCTGTGATGGTGTTGATTCTTATTGTTGTTGTTGTTGTCATTGTTATTATTGTAATTGTTTTTTTGGAGGCCAAGTGTGAATGTAGGGATTGGGGAGGTGGATGAGTTGTGTTGTCAAATGTTGTATTTGTTATAGTCACAATGCGTTGTTGTGAGTTTTGTGGGTCTGGATTGTGGTTTTGTGGTGTGGTTGTGTTGTTACAACTGAGAGGCAAGGCTTTTGTGTTGTGTTGTGAAGTTTTGTATTTCTGGGTCGTTTAGTTGTGTGCCAAGTTTTGTATTTCTGGGGCGTTTAGTTGTGTTGTTATAGTCACGATGCATTGTTGTGAGTTTTGTGGGTCCGGATTGTGGTTTGGTGGTGTGGTTGTGTTGTTACAATCGGGAGGGAATGCTTTTGTGTTGTGTTGCCAAGTTTCGTAATTCTGGGGCGTTTAGTTGTGTTGTTATAGTCATGATGCGTTGTTGTGAGTTTTGTGGGTCCGGTGTAGTTTTGTGGTGTGGTTGTGTTGTTACAACCGGGAGGCAAGGCTTTTGCATTGTTTTGCCAAGTTTTGTATTTCTGGGGTGTTTAGTTGTGTTGTTATAGTCATGATGCGTTGTTGTGAGTTTTGTGGGTCCAGATTGTGGTTTTGTGTTGTGGTTGTGTTCTTACAACTGGGAGGCAAGGCTTTTGCGTTGTGTTGTCAAATTTTGTATTTCTGGGGCGTTTTGTTGTGTTATAGTCACGATGCGTTGTTGTGAGTTTTGTGGGTCCGGATTGTGGTTTTGTGGTGTAGCTGTGTTGTTACAATCGGGAGAAAAGGCTTTTGTGTTGTGTTGTCAAGTTTTGTATTTCTGGGACGTGTAGTTGTGTGCCAAGTTTCGTATTTCTGGGGCGTTTAGTTGTGTTGTTATAGTCACAATGCATTGTTGTGAGTTTTGTGGGTCCGGATTGTGGTTTTGTGGTGTGGTTGTGTTGTTACAACCGGGAGGCAAGGTTTTTGCGTTGTGTTGTCAAGTTTTATATTTCTGGGGCGTTTAGTTGTGTGCCAAGTTTCGTATTTCTGGGACGTTTAGTTGTGTTGTTATAGTCACGATGCATTGTTGTGAGTTTTATGGGTCCGGATTGTGGTTTTGTGGTGTGGTTGTGTTGTTACAACCTGGAGGGAAGGCTTTTGCGTTGTGTTGCCAAGTTTCGTATTTCTGGGGCGTTTAGTTGTGTTGTTATAGTCACGATGCGTTGTTGTGAGTTTTGTGGGTCCTGTGTGGTTTTGTGGTGTGGTTGTGTTGTTACAACTGGGAGGCAAGGCTTTTGCATTGTGTTGCCAAGTTTTGTATTTCTGGGGCGTTTAGTTGTGTTGTTATCGCATGATGCGTTGTTGTGAGTGTTGTGGGTCTGGATTGTGGTTTTGTGGTGTGGTTGTGTTGTTGTAACCTGGAGGCAAGCCTTTTGCATTGTGTTGCCAAGTTTCGTATTTCTGGGACGTTTAGTTGTGTTGTTATAGTCACGATGCATTGTTGTGAGTTTTATGGGTCCGGATTGTGGTTTTGTGGTGTGGTTGTGTTGTTACAACCTGGAGGGAAGGCTTTTGCGTTGTGTTGCCAAGTTTCGTATTTCTGGGGCGTTTAGTTGTGTTGTTATAGTCACGATGCGTTGTTGTGAGTTTTGTGGGTCCTGTGTGGTTTTGTGGTGTGGTTGTGTTGTTACAACTGGGAGGCAAGGCTTTTGCATTGTGTTGCCAAGTTTTGTATTTCTGGGGCGTTTAGTTGTGTTGTTATCGCATGATGCGTTGTTGTGAGTGTTGTGGGTCTGGATTGTGGTTTTGTGGTGTGGTTGTGTTGTTGTAACCTGGAGGCAAGCCTTTTGCATTGTGTTGCCAAATTTCGTATTTCTGGGATGTTTAGTTTTGTTGTTATAGTCACTGCGCCCGCAACTTTATCCTTTTATATATATAGATGAACAACATTCAGATATGAAAACACAGAATTAAAACACATAATATAAACATTAAAATCACACATATATTGCACATATTCTATATTTATTTCTTGCACTGCATCACATTACTGGCCAAAAGCTTGGTCCCATAACCATGTATTTACTTTTAAGGCAACCAGAAGGCTGTTGTGGTCCTCAATGAAATATCGTTGACACCCCTGCCTTAAGAGTTCAGAGTTAAACATACTGGGCTTTGAAAGTAATATAACAACTCTCTTTTCAGCATTTTGAGACTCCTCTGCACTTCCATTTTCTTGCTCAGGCAATTTGAGTCACACATTGGAAATGATTATTTCTGGGGGACCACAACTCCTCCAACCTTGAAAAGCAAAACCTACCAACCTGGATCACAATAAACAAGCTATTCCTCAAAAAGCACCCCAGACTTACTGGTCATCAGTCTCGATGGTGCCGCCTCTCCTCGCCTCGCCCTGAATGGACTCCATGGCCGTCGAGTACAAGGCTTTCTGGGCCGCCGGCCGGCGAGTGTCTGCTTGCGAGGCCCCGTCCACTACGGCCTGTTCCCGATGAGCCTGGTCCAGGTTGTGGATGGCCACCAGCAAGCTGTAATCCATGATTTTGAAGCTCTGCAAAACCTGAGATGTCCAAAGGAAAGAAGGGATCATACGACAATTAAAAAGAAAGCCCAACCAGTCAGAAGCTGTCGCTGTACTGGACTTTGCAAAGGCCTTCACACTGCCTTCATCACATTCCCTTCTAGCCAAGATGCAATTTCCATTTCCTACCTTCCCAGTCCTGAGGCTTTCCCAGCCAAGTTCAGTCTGTGTTATGTGGGCACATCCTGCTTGGAAAGGGCCTACACTGTGATTGGATGCTGGCGGCTTATTTTAAAAAGCATTCCTGTTTTGTTTTTTAAATGACCTAGCACTCCAGAAAATAAACCATGCTTCACACAGCAGAAAAAGAAACATCACCTTGTTTATAGAGGGCTGTTCAGATTGACATTGGAAGCCTTTCTTTGTCTGTCCCTGCTGTCAAATTGTAGGTTCAGAAACGGCCTTATTAGGGCTGAGAACTCAAAAGGAGAATGTACAGTATACACAAACACCTCCTAAATTAGTTCCTAGTCTCTTTCATTTCATATTCATATATTTCAATATTTGAAAGGAGGCCATAAGGAAGAGGGAGCAGGCTTGTGTTCTGCTGCCCTGGATGTTCTGCTGCCCTGGAGACTAGGACTTAAGGGAGCAACAGGTTCAAATGACAGGAAAGGAGATTCTTCTGAACATTAGGAAGAACTTGCTGACCATAAGAGCTATTCAACTCACTGCCTCAGAGTGTGGCAGATGCTCCTTCTTTGGAGGCTTTTAAACAGAGCCTGGATGACCATCTGTTGGGGCTGCTTTGATTGTGCTTTTCTTGCCTGTCAGAATCAGGGTTGGACTGGATGGCCCTTGGGGTTTCATCCAACATTAGGATTCTATGAACCGGGGTTCAAGCCTTCTCCCAGCCTTGATGTCCACAAGGGAATCTTGGGCTTGTCTTTCCCCTTTACAGTAACCTATCCTCTTGGATTGCTGCGGAACCAATAATAATAATAATAATAATAATAATAATAATAATAATAATAATATAATGATTTCATTTGCTGTGTCATACTATGTCTTTGTGTCAATAATAATAATAATAATAATAATAATAATACATCACACAGTCCTAAACATTTGAGATGCGTTCGACTTGGAATTTTGTGATACGAAATCCAGCATGCATATCTCGTTTGCTGTGTCATACTATGACTTTGTGTCAATAATAATAATAATAATGAATGTACGACTCGTCTCTCTCTATGGCTCAAGGCAGGATAGAACATCATTAAAACAATGGAGCGATGGGACGTAAAAAGAAGCACAAGACTATTTGGTGGAAGGGAAATGTATGACATGAAAGTGGAACTACGGTCAAGTTTCCATGTTTTAATTGAAGCCTCCATCCACAATCCAATCTTTTAGACCAGTGGTTCCCAAACTTATTTGGCCTGCCGCCCCCTTTCCAGAAAAAATATGACTCAGTGCCCCCTGGAAAGGGGGCGTGGCTTAGAGGGGTGGGCGTGGCTCCTGCTCAAGAGGGCGGGGCTGAACCTCTCCCCTAGTCCAAAATGCAGGGCTGGGAGGGGGAGGGGAGAGGTGGGCGGGGCCACAAATGGGCAGCCAGGACTGGGATGGGCGGAATTACGAGCTCTGAGGCAGGGCTGAGCTTCTATCCCTGTCCTGCGGCGCCTGCCAGGACACAGAGAGCGGAGCTAGAGGAGGGGGCGGAGCCTCTATACCCCACCCCCGTGTTCTAACAAGTGCCTCAGGGGAGGTATACAGAGGCTCTTGGGAAGAGGCCCCGCCCCCGCCCCTAGCCCTTCCCTTTAGTCCTAAAAGGCCTCTCAAGAGAGGTATAGAGGCTCAGCCCTGTCTCGGGCTCTTGGAAGGAGGCCCCACGTTGTTCCCTAGCTCCGCCCACTGTCCCAACAAGAGCCTCAGGAGAGGTATAGATTCTCAGCCCTGTCTCGAGCTCTTGGGAAGAAGCCACGCCCACTCCTCTAGCTCCGCCCCCTGTGTCCTAACAGGTGCCTCAGGTGCTCAGCTCTGTGTCCGGCACTTGGGAAGAGGCCCCGCCCCTCCCCGGCCCTGCCCCCGTGTCCTAATGGGTGCCATCACCGCCCCCCGGATCGCGGTAGCGCCCACTTTGGGAATCACTGTTTTAGACAGTGGAAAGGGCTGCCTTGCATAGTGATGAACTCACTTTTTTGTGACTGGTTTATAAGCAGAGGTTGGATGGGCATGTTTTAGGTGTACTTCAGTAGTATAGTCTTGCATTGCTGAAAGGGTGTGGACTAGATAACACTTCCAGTTTCAAGACCCTATAAGCAAAAGCCAGCTGGATGCCGGTGCCCTTGACAGGGCCTCACCTACCAAGCAGTCCCTTTGCAGGGTCTTGCACATGGCGCTGTACATGTCGGCGTCCAGGAACAGCCCCTCAGGGACGTCCTGCATGAAGTCCAGGTCCTTGAAGGTGGGGAAGACCTTCTCGCGCTCCTTCTGCGAAGCCCGTCGCTTGTAAGTGGAGCCCTTCAGGTCGTACTTTTGGTGCATGCGGACTGAGCGGGGAAGCAGGTTGTTCATCACCACGATCCGGATGTTCTTGCCCCCAGCCTGGACGCAGTAGAGGCCATAGAACTTAGGCAGCAGGGTTCGGGGGTTTTGGTTCAAGTTCTGGGGTAAAGAGGAGGAAAGGACACAAGGGCTTGTCCTGAGCAGCAACTAGGACGAATGCAATCAGCTACGTTAAATAATCTTAACCAATTGGAGAGCTAGGTCCAAACTAACAAAATGCATTTCATGAGACAGAAATGTACGGTATGACTCTTAGGTAATAAAAATGAAATGCACAGGCAAGGCTTATAGGAGTAGCAGTAGACCACAAGCTGAACATGAGTCAACAGTGTGATGTAACACATATGCCCAAAATGGAAGTAAAACGAAATTCGCAAGTAAGTTACAACAAAAAATCTTAGAACATGAATATGAGGATTTAATATTGTTGGGAGATTTTAACGGTGTTTTAGATGGCGAGTTAAATAAATCAAATTTAGAGGGGAAACCCATAAAGGTGAGGTGTGGAAAATTACCATCAAGATTTATACAGTTGAAGGATGAATTAGGACTACAAGATATGTGGAGGCATAGAAATAATTGGGAGAAAGATTATACGTTTCTTTAACACAGACACTCGACCTGGTCTCGGATCAATATGATCTGGGGGACTAAAATTATAACATCTCAGGTAACCTCCATTAAGATTTTACCTAGGTTATATTCTGATCACTCACCTATGGAAGCTTTAATATAGAGGATAAAAGGAATATAAAGAAAGAATATAGATGGAGGCTAAATGAAATGCTATTAAAAGATCCTACAGAACAAAAAAGATATAGGGAAATATTGGCTGAATATTTTCAATTCAACAGGGAGGAAGACACCAACATAACCATTATTTGGGATGCAAGTAAGGCATTTATTAGAGGACAGTTTATCCAACACAACATAAGGAAAAACAGAGGCAAAAGAGTAAAACAGAAGAAATTGGAGGAAGAGGTAATTAGATTAGAAGATAAACTAAAGAATAAACCTCAGGATAAAGAGACTATATTTAAATTGGAGGTTCTGAAAAGGCAATTGGACAACCAACAGTTGGAAGAGATGGGAAAGAAAATGATATATGCAAAACAACAAAATTTCAAGAATGCGAACAAAGTAGGAAAGTGGTTGGCGTGGAAGATGAACAAAAGGAAGCAGCTGCAGTGTATTAATAAAATTCAGGAGGCTAATAATACATAACTAGGACGGAATGAAATTGAGAAACAATTTGTTAAATTTTATAGTAACCTATTGTAAGGATGTTATGAGTTAACAGAAATTATTATTAACATGATTTTATTTGTTTGTTAAAAAAAAGGAGGAGTTATATATTAACGAAGGCAGGCCTCGCATAGAAGCCAGCTGGAAACAGTATACAACAGGTTGCCATAGCAACATAGCCTCTCTTTGGAGGAGAAGGGGGCGTGGCTTAGTTGGCAGTTAAAGCTTAAACCCTTTTAAAAAAAAGTTAGTTGCTGTTCGACTTTTGAGGAAGTTAGGGGCTGTTTGAATCAGCTGAAGAGAAGTTGCTCTTTGACAGCTTAGAAAAGCTGGGAAATTGAGGCTTGTTCACACAAGCAGACGGCAGCTTATTGTCATTCAGGGAAAGGCTGAGGATATAAGCTGACTGGGAGTTTAGTCTAGAGGTAGTCAGTTTAAATAAATAAATAAAAAAAGATCAATCCACTGCTTGATTGTTAAAGTGATAGTTAGATCACTGTTCCTTGAAGAGAAGTTGTTTAAGAAGTATTCATACAAATAAGACTGCACTGTAACTCAAGATCCTGAAACGTCTATATATTGCAACCACAAGCTTATGTACAAATAAACTTGAACTTCGTTGTTGTTCATAAAAATCAGTCTCCTCGCCTCACTCTGCGCCTGGGGGAAAGCCATTACCATTTACCATTTACCATTTACGATAAAAGACATTACCTCACATTGGTGGCAGTTACCGTACCTTCTTATATAAGTTACCATATTTACTCATATAAATTCCTCAGTTCTGTTATCCTTCCTTATCCTCCAAATCCTCCTGATATATATACTCCCTCCAGACATATTTTCCTTCCATATTTTAAAGGCCGTTCACAATTGGTGGCAAGCGGTGGGATGCGTTTAACATCTCAAACTTAGTGCCTTGAGACCGCATAGTGAGAAATCGTGAGGTAAATCTAACAAAAATGGCTACAGAAAAAGTTAGCAGAAGAGGCTAGTGAATACCAAGGAGATAGTTCAGACTCCGAACAAACCCCTGAGACAAGGGAAACCCTTAAATATAAGCTAGAATTGAGAAAATTAGAAATGGAGGAAAAACGATGGGAAAGAGAAAGGGAAATGGAACAAGAGAGGGAATTGAAAAGAATGCAGTTAGAAAATGATAGGGAAATAGAACTGAAACGAATGGAATTACAAAAAGCCAGTCAGGCTGAGGAAAAGGAGCGAGAGTTGAGAATGAGGGAATTGGAAAAAGAGAGATTGGCACTGTCTCAACCACATATTATTAACCAAGAAGGGAATGGTAGAACTGAAGCGACTGATATGCTTCTAAAGAGATTCCCGAGGTTTAATAAGGATGATGATGTGGAAAAGTTTTTGATTTCTTTTCAGAGGTGCTGTAGAGACTTTGAAATTGATGAGGAGAAATGGATGCTTTATTTGAGACCCCAGATTAGTGGGAAACTGTTAGAAATTTATGGTGATGTTCCTGAAGAGTCACACCGAGATTATAATTTCTTTAAGAAGCAGGTACAACCGAAACTACAACTCACACCTGAGTTTTATCATTTAAAATTCAGAACTCTGAGGAAAGAAAAGGGCCAGAGTTTTGCACAAGTAGCCTCAAAACTAGCCCAGTTGTTTGACAGTTGGCTCAGGACCTCAGAAGTGGAAAATTATCAACAGTTGAGGGAATTGATTAAATTAGAACAACTATTTCAATTAGTGCCCTCAGAATATCGGTGGTTAGTTCAAGACAGGAAACCATCAACTGCCGATGAAGCAGCTTCTATGACGGATCAATTAATCACTCTGAGGGAAGGATTTAGGAAGGATGAGGGACCAGTTGAGAAAAGGCAGAATAAACCGCCATTTTACAGTTATCAAACACACACACAGCACAGAAAGACGCCTGCAGTAGAAAACACCACCTACAGGAGGCCTGAGGTAAGCTTTTATCTTGTCTCTACCAGTGCTTAATCTTTGGCAGGTGTTGCATGACTGACAGAATTTTTTTATACTCTGGAACATGCCAGGCCAATAAAAATTTCTTGACTAAGCCACGCCCCCTTCTCCTCCAAAGAGAGGCTATGTTGCTATGGCAACCTGTTGTATACTGTTTCCAGCTGGCTTCTATGCAAAACCTGCCTTCGTTAATATATAACTCCTTTTTTTTAACAAACAAATAAAATCATATTAATATTCATTTCTGTTAACTCATAACATCCTTACACCTATATACAGAAAATAACATCCCAAAAGAGAGAGTTACACAGTACTTAGGAAACAAGATATTAAGAAGATCACAGAAAAGCAGAGAGAACGATTAAATAAAAAAATAACCATTGAAGAAATTGAGAGCGCAATTAAAAGATTACCCAACAACAAAGCTCCGGGACCGGATGGTTTAACAGCTATATATTATAAAATGTTTCGGGACATCTTAAGCACACCATTACAAAAGGCAATGAACAAAATTTTAGAAGGGGAAAATATGCCACAAACATGGGAGAATGGAAACATAATACTATTACCAAAAAATAATACAGATAATTCAAAAGTTTCGAATTACAGACCAATTTCATTGTTAAATGTCGACTACAAAATTTTTACCAGTATTCTGGCAGAAAGGCTGAAAAACGTATTGGCTGAAAGAATTCATGAAGACCAATGTGGTTTTCTGCCAGGAAGACAACAAAAATAAAATAAAAGAATAATACTGAATGCAACTGAATATTACGAAAAAAACAAGCAAAAAGAAATAGCTTTTTTATTTTTAGACGCCGAGAAGGCATTTGATAGTGTTAATTGGTTTTGTATGTTTGAGATTCTCTCCGAAATGGATGTAGGGTATTATTTTAAAAATGCAATAAGAAAAATCTACTCACAACAAAGAGCTAAAATCATAATAAATGGGTAATTGTCGGAATCATTAATAATTAAGAAAGGGACAAGACAGGGGTGCCCTCTCTCACCTTTATTATTCATTTTAACGTCAGAAATTTTGTTGGACGCAATCAGGAAAAATAAAGAATTGACAAGGTTGAGATCAAAAAACAGTAACTTCAAGATACGCGCATATGTGAACGATATTGTGTGCATAATTGAGGAGCCAAGGAATCAAATCAAGCAATGGTTGGAGACAATTGAGAAATTTGGGGAAATAGCTGGGATAAAAATAAATAGAGGAAAAACCAAAATATTGATGAAGAACATGTCACAATCTCAAAAGGAAGAATTGCAAAATAAAACTGGGTTAGAGATAGTAAAAAAAAGTCAAATATCTAGGGATTGAACTAACAGCAAGCAATGCCCAATTGAAAAAAAACAATTATGATAAAAAATGGAGAGAGATGAAAAAGAAAATGGAAAGATGGGAATCATTACGACTTTCTCTATTAGGAAAAATAGCAGCAATAAAAATGAAGGTTCTAGCAGAAGCGTTATTCTTATTCCAAAATCTACCTATTTAAAAAAATAAGAAAACATTGAATGAATGGTAAAGAGACATTAATAAGTTCATCTGGGGCAGTAAGCGCGCAAGGATAAAGTTTCAATATATGAAAGATGACATTAGGAGAGGGGGAATGGGAGTTCCTGATCTTCAGTTGTCAACTTAAGGCCGTGCTGAACCGGGTGGCCTCCCTCCAGCTGCTACATCAGCTTGAGAGGCAGCGCCGGACCGGGCGGCCTCCCTCCAGCTTCTATATCAGCCTAAGAGGCCGCGCCGAACCGGGCGGCCTCTTTCCAGCGGTTCATTGGTTTAGGGCCTGTATCGGGGAACTTGAACTAGACTGTACTTGCTTTTGGGGCTCGTAGTTGGCATTGGCTACTGAGACCATAGAGACCATCTGCTCGAATATGGTTCTTACATTAGACCACTAGGCATTGTTGCCAATTTTTTCTTCTCCCTTTTGGTTTCCCCCCAACTTCTTTTATTTATTTATTTATTTATTTATTTATTTATTTATTTTCAATGTGGTTTTAGTAAGTTGTGATTGAATAGGAGGATTAGCAACTTACATAGTTTTTAACTGATCTGGGCTATAATAGCTGATACTGTTTACCAGAATCAATTTAACAGATGTTTTAAGTGAGGAGGGTAATTGGGTAAAAGAAGGCAGACTAAATAAGGTGGCATAGGCCACTACGAAATTCCCTAGGTAGGAATGATTGATATAGTGATGGTTCCAGAAAGTGTAGGAGGTATGAGGATGTAGTAAGGTTTTGGTTTTGGAAGTGCCACCATTGATCGCTGGTGAGAAGTTAGTTAATTGAGGTGAAACGAAAAGTGAAAGTTCCAGGAAGGTTGTTTTCTTGTGGAAGGATTTGGACAGTATTGCTAAGGTTAGTAGAAATGAATCAAGAGGATACACTTGGGAATTCCGTAATGTCGCAATTATGCCACCTTATGGGCAAATCGTTCAGCCTTGTCCTTTCTCAACTAGTAACCTTAAATGACAAAATTGACCATCTCCTGAAAGGGATTTCGTTACTAGTAAGGAACTCCATTCAGTACGATGCCCCGGGAGTGGAGAACATCACTGGTTATAATTGAACGGAGGTCAGCTGGCCCTCATAGTTGGGTGTGGAGGGAGGGACTGGGCAACAAAAGTATAGCAAGGCAACAAAATTAGACAATGGGGTAATTGAGGGAAATGAAGATTCTCTCATTGAACAATATGGGCAGGGCGGGGTGGGGGAAAGGGATACAGACTGGAGCGCGTCGAAGCTGACTATGAACACTCCACTAGAGATGGACTTTTCGCTTCCGCACGCAGAGTGCCCAGATGACCATCTTTACCAAACGGAACAATTGGCACTTGAAATTAAAGACAACAGATGGAACAAGGGTAGATGGACTACGAAAAGACTGATTCAGAGGTCTGTGGCCTGTATTCTTTCAAGGAGCCTCTCAGAAATTAGGATTGACCATCACTTGGCTCCATAAGGATTTTCAGTCTCATGACCAGACAGCACGCCTCATTATCACTCTTGAGGACAAGTACATTAGAGATGAGTTATGGGCCTTCAGGTACTGGCTGAACTCACGGGGAATCACCATCAGGAAAGTTATTGTGGACCCCGTAATTTGTCCACTAATAGCCAACCTGTCCTTACACGCACAAGCCCTAATTAGGTCTAGAGGCAACAGGATGCTGACCTCTCCCTGTCGGTCCCCGCCCAAATTAAATAGGTATCCTGATATTTCTGCCATCCCTTGTCCATACCCTGCCCGCATTCCCTGCCTTCTACTTCTTTATTAGGTCATTTTGAGAGATCTCCTCCCTCTGATAGGCTTCCGTCCCTTTCCTTAGACACTAGTCTAGATGAAAATCCTTGCAATCGGTTGGATTTAAGGAGCCAGGGTCCATGGGGGGTGGGGACCGGGAGGGTTCCATCGAGGTCGTGTGGGGGAGGAGGGGGTGCGGTCAATGGATTCCCAGGGAGAAGCGCAACAGATATCTTGCGACCCTGGAGAAGGATAGGTGTGGTAGCCTCCGTGGCAGCCCCTCCGGGCTGAAGGTACTGCTGCTTAATGCCAGATCTGTCAGTGGGAAATCATCAATTATTCAGGATTTAATCCTGGATAAGCAGACGGATCTGGCTTGCATCACCGAGACCTGGTTAGATGAGCTGGGTGGGGTTAATCTTACCCAGCCTTGTCCTCCGGGTTTCGGGGTGCATCAGCAGGCCAGGCCTGGAGGGCGGGGAGGTGGGGTTGCGGTGGTCTTTCGGCAGTCCATCGCCCCGGTCAGATGCTCCGTTCTGCAATTTGCTGGGTTAGAGTGTCTCCACTTGAAGGTGGGTACCCGGGACAGTTTGGGGATTCTGCGGGTGTACCATCCACCCCGCGACACAGCAGTCTCCCTACCTGAGCTAGCAGAGGTGGTCTCTAGCGCGGTGTTGGGTTCCCAGCGCCTCATGGTACTGGGTGACTTCAACATCCATGCTGAGGCCACCTTGACAGGTGCAGCTCAGGATTTCATGGCCACCATGACGAATATGGGACTGTCTCAAGTGATATCGGGCCCCACTCATCAAGCTGGACATACACTCGACCTGGTCTTTGTTGCGGGCGACGGTTTGGTCAGAGTGGAAGAGCAAATTATTCTTCCATTGTCATGGTCTGACCATTATCTGATCAGTTTAAGACTCACCGTGCCCTCAAACCTCCGCAGGGGTGGTGGGCCCATTAAGATGGTCCGCCCCAGGAGACTAATGGATCCGGAGGGATTCCTGAGGTCTCTCGGGGTTCTGTCTGCTACGGAGGCTGACGATTCTGTTGATGCCTTGGTCTTGCCCTTGTTTATTTTGCTGTTTTGACTTTGCCTAGCAATTTTGAGTTGTTTCCGAACACTTTGGTTTTAATCCGGATTATATCTCCGGATAATCTGGATTATATTCCGGTTTGCATTTTTTGGGGTTTCTTCCTCTGAACTGTTAATTCACACTGAAGTTAAAGTGTTGTGAGCTCTCTGGACTTTGTGCTGAGCTTTTTGAGTTATTTTTGAATAAACTATATTTATCTTACTGGCTGGCGTCTGACCTTTGACACCAACTCTGATTCAATCATTATTTTAACCTTCTTCAATGTAAATGTGATTACGTATCCATCCAATAGTAATAAATACACTAAAATAATAAATGTAATAATAATAGAATAAAATAATAAATGTAATAATAATGACAATGAGAAAAATAATAAATGTAATAGTAATAATAATAGAGTAAAATAATAAATGTAATAATAATAATACATAGAGTAAAATAATGTAGTAATAATAATAATAATAATAATAATAATAATAATAATAGAAAAAACCAATACATTACGTACATACTCAAGTATAAGCCAACCTGAATATAAGCCGACCAGACCCTCACTCGAGCGTAAGCCGAGGGGGGCTTTTTCAGCCCTAAAAAAGGATTGAAAAACTCGGCTTATACTTGAGTATATATAGTACATAGTCTATTTTTTCTTATGAAACAAGAAACCATCCCTGTCCGCAATAAAACCGGGAACCCAGATTATCTTTCCCAGGCACTCCTATCCGTTTTCTTTTTTCCACTCCAGAAAGTAGCTTTGCAAAACAATAAACAAAGAACAAAAGGACTCAATCAAGGAAGTAGCAAAGCTGGAGACTATACCGCTTGATGATCTCAGAAAAAGAAGTGATATTTTCTTGGGTGCCTTCAAGTTGATCTGAACTTATTATGGGGTTTTCTTGGAAGAATTTATTCAGAAGGTGTTGCCTTTGCCTTCCTCCGAGTGGGACTTACTCAAAGTCACACAGTAGCTTTCCATGGCTGAGTGAAGATTTCAACCACAGTCTCCAGAGCTGTAACCCAACATTTAGACACAGTGCCTCCTAAATAGAAATTTAAAAAATTGAGATGGGAGGCTGCCAACTGCTGTCAGCTATAACTGACAGGAAGGACTTGGCAGAACCACTTCTAAGAATTCCTTACTTAAGAAACTATTGTGAAATTCATGGTGTCACCATGGATCGACAGGTGACTTGAAGACACAAAATCCTGAAAGCTAGCAACCAAATTTCAGAGGGAGATGGTCTTCTGCTCTGTTATTAATCCATTGGGATTGTAAAACTCCTTTCGGTTCACAGCAAATCAACCAGCCAACATTGGATCCCCATCCATGCTCTTTAAAAGCCCAAAAGCAGTGCAAAGGCCTATGTTACACCACCCATGCATTCTGGATTTCTGATGCAATCCAGTGTTGTACCAGCAACATATGATTCAGATAATAACCATACCTGGCAATCCTTTCCAAGGAACATGCAACTGTAGTTATCATCACCCTTATTAATAGTAGTTACACAGCTTACCATATATACTCAAGTATAAGCCGACCCGAATATAAGCTGAGGCTCCCAATTTTACTACAAAAAAACTGGGAAAACATTCACTCCAGTATAAGCCGAGGGTGGTAAATTTCAGAAATAAAAATAGATACCAATAAAATTACATTAATTGAGGCATCAGTAGGTTAATTGTTTTTGAATATTTACATAAAGCTAAAATTTAAGATAAGACTGTCCAACTCTGATCAAATCATTATTCTCATCTTCTTCAATGTAAATGTGCTTATGTATCCATTTAATAATAATAGAGTAAAATAATACATGTAATAATAATAATAATAATAATTACAGGAAAATAATACATGTAATAATAAATAGAGTAAAATAATAAATGCAATAATAATAATAATAATAATAATAAGATCAGAGTGAAATAATAAATGTATTAATAATAATAATAAAAAATAGAGTAAAATAAATGTAATACCCTGTTTCCCCGAAAATAAGACAGGGTCTTATATTAATTTTTGCTCCCAAAGATGCACTAGGTCTTATTTTCAGGGGATGTCTTATTTTTCCATGAAGAAGAGCTCACATTTATTGTTGAACAACAAAATGAACATTTATTATATACTGTAAAGTAGTTGTCATCACAAACCAGCATAACCAGACAAACTATGAATCCTATCAAGAATTTCTTGTTACTAGCATTATTTACATGTACAACAATCTATGGTACCTCTTGCAATTTAGGTTTCACAAGGTTTCCACGCTGATTTCTCTCTATTCTAGTTTCAATGTAGTCATGAATGATGAATAATATAATATACTATAATAATAATATGATAATATAATAATAATATAATGATATACAATATATTAATGAGAATATAATATAGGATATAATAATAACAGAAAATGATAATAATATGGTATTAATAGGATAATATAATAATGGGATATAATAACAGAATAGCATAATAACATAATAATAATAGGATAATATAATAGAATAATAGAATGGAATAGAATGATATAAAATATATTAATAGGATAATATAAAATGGAATATAATAATAATAACAGAATATGCTAATAATAATAAAATAATAATATGATAATATAGAATAATAGTATAGAATATAATGATATAAAATATATTAATAGGGTAATATAAAATGGAATTTAATAATAACAGAATAATAATATAATAATATGAAAATATAATAGAATAATAGAATAATAATATAATGATATAATAATAATAGAAAAATATAATATAATGATTTAAAATATATTAATAGGATAATATAATAATGGGATATAATAATAGTAACAGAATATGATGATAATAATATGGCAATAGAATAATAGTATAAAATAATCAGTTTCATGGCATAGGATAGGAAGATGAGAGGAGAATCCCAATGCGTCCTGTACCTTTAAGGAGCAAAAGCAGCAGGACAAAAGCCCTCTTCCTTCCCTCCCACCCTCCCTTGCCCTGGCTCCAGGAGCCAATCAGAAGCCTCTGGGAAGAAGGGAGCATGGCCAGCATGGCCAGGACGGAGAAGGAAGAAACGGCAGCGGAGCAGCAGCCACGGAAGGTTTTTCAAGCCTCAGCTGGGGGATAGGCAAGGCAAGGCAGGCAGGGAGGGAGGCACAGAAAGCAAGCACTTTCCCTCCCTCCCTCCCTCCCTCTGGTGTATGAATGAGTGCTGCTTCTGCCCTGCAGCCATGCTTCCCAATGGAACTCTGCTGCAGCCTTAGTTGCTAGGTCTTACTTTCAGGGGAGGCCTTATATTTGGCAATCCCCCCAAACCCCTGCTAGGTCTTATTCTTTGGGGAGGTCTTATTTTCGGGGAAACACGGTAGTAGCCACAATAATAGAGAAAAATAATAAATGTAACAATACCAATAATTATAGAGAAAAATAATAAATGTACCATATATTCTCGAGTATAAGCTGACCCAAATATAAGCCAACCAGGACCCTCATCCGAGTATAAGCCGAGGGGGGCTTTTTCAGTCTTAAAAAAAGGGCTGAAATACTAGGCTTATACTTGAGTATATACAGTAATCTAATGCTGCAGCTCATCGTGATATTAAGAACCACAGGATTAATCCAACTCCCCCTCGGCTGACTCACCATGTAGTAACCGGGCAGTAGCTTCTGTAAGAATTCAGCCTCTTTGTGCTGAACAGTTTTGATGATGAATTCGTCATCACTGGAGACGTAGAAGATGGAGCCGCTGGCACCGGAGTTGGAGAGCTCAATGAGGGGCTCACTGCAGAGGGAACACTAGGGAGAAAGGACATAAGGAGGGATGACGCCCAAGAGCTGGATTCAGATTGATACAAGTGATGGACAAGTCAGTTTGGGGCAAATCTTAAAAATAGATTTTGACTGTAAATCAGAATTTTATTTATTTATTTATTTACTTCTCACATTTATATCCCACCATTCTCACCCGAAGGGACTCAGGGCGGCTTACAGAAAAGGCAGCAATTCGATGCCCATACAAAAAAAATATCAAAACAATTCATAAACAATTAAAAACTATTAAAATACAATATAAGTTACAATATACAGTAGAGTCTCACTTATCCAACATAAACGGGCCAGCAGAATGTCGGATAAGCAAATATGTTGGATAATAAGGAGGCATTAAGGAAAAGCCTATTAAGCCTATTAAACATCAAATTAGGTTATGATTTTACAAATTAAGCACCAAAACATCAGGTTATACAACAAATTTGGCAGAAAAAGTAGTTCAATACGCAGTAATGCTATGTAGTAATTACTGTATTTACGAATTTAGCACCAAAATATCACGATGTATTGTTTTGGTGCTTAATTTGTAAAATCATAACCTAATTTGATGTTTAATAGGCTTTTCCTTAATCCCTCCTTATTATCCAAGATATTTGCTTATCCAAGGTTCTGCCAGCCCGTTTAGCTTGGATAAGTGAGACTCTATTGTAATACCTTATTTTTGGATCCCGCCACCATCTCCCCGAAGGGACTCAGGGCCAAGCCCAAAAGACAAAGTGTGAGCAATTAAAATGTAAACAAGACAATAAAAAACAAGCAACAAGTAGTATAAAAACACAAAAAAAATTCAGGCACAGTTTTAAAAATACATAAAAACAAGTTAAAAAGTTTTAAAACAGTATCAGCTTCACCACCAAAGGTCAAGAGGAGTAAAGAGGGGTCAAAGTAAAGTGCATAATAACAAGGTTATCCCCTAGAGTGCCTGGCCGAGGGTTCCAATGTTTCCTGAGATGACGTTAGTGGTAGGATGCCTTCTCCCATTTGCACATAAAGAATCATGATGACCCTGTCTAAGGAACTATATCCGATGCAGTCAATCCAATGCGGTTTTCATAGAATCATAGAATAATAGAGTTGAAAAAGACCTCATGGGCCATCCAGTCCAACCCCCTGCCAAGAAGCAGGAAATCGCATTTAAAGCACCAAAGGTTTCCTGAATCGGCATCCCAAAGAACCCCAAGAATAAGCCTAAAAAATCTGAACACAACAAGAAAAAGTTTTCTGGCTGAAAAATCATTGATTGATTTTATTTGTATCCTTCTCTTTATAAGGACCCATGGCAGCATTGTGTATAACTGCAAAGGAATACAAATCAAATCGAATAGTACAGTATACACTTGAGTATAAGCCAACCCGAATATAAGCGGAGGCACCTAATTTTACCACAAAATACTGGGAAAATATTGACTCCAGTATCAGCCGAGGGTGGTAAATTACAGAAATAAAAATAGATACCAATAAAATTACATTAATTGAGGCATCAGTAGGTTAAATGTTTTTGAATATTAACATAAAGCTCAAATTTAAGATAAGACTGTCCAACTCTGATCAAATCATTATTCTCATCTTTTTCAATGTAAATGTGCTTATGTATCCTTCTAATAACAGAGTAAAATAATAAATGCAATAATAATAATAATAATATCAGAGTGAAATAATAGATGTATTATTAATAATAATAAAATAGAGTAAAATAAATGTAATACAGTAGTAGCAACAATAATAGAGAAAAATAATAAATGTAATAATACCAATAATAATAGAGAAAAATAATAAATGCACCATATATTCTCAAGTCTAAGCTGACCTGAATATAAGCCAACCAGGACCCTCACCCGAATATAAGCCAAGGGGGGCTTTTTCAGTCTTAAAAAAAGGGCTGAAAAACTAGGCTTATACTCGAGTATATACAGTAAGTGCTGGATATACACACAATGTCAATGGACAAGTCTTCAAATCTAAAACTGACACCTTTCTTGGTGGCGTGATCTCAATGTGACCTTGCTACAGGTTCTATCAGCATGAAAAGCAGTCAGTTGGTGGTTTTCTAAATGCAAAAATAGATTCACATCCATTAGGACTCACCAGGTAGTCATCTGGCCGGATCCCGAAGAGCTCACGAAAATAGCGGAAGGCGACTGGGGCATAAGTCTTGAAGCGGAAGTCATTGTAGTGGTGGGCCGGGGTCAGGTTGCTACCTTCGCTGAAGGGGAAGGAGAGAGGCTCGTAAGCAATTAATACCTTCCTCCTAAATTCCACCGCTTTTTTGGAATTACAGCTCCCATAATCCCTCAACTGAGGTATCCATGTTGGCCCAGGGATTCGGGGAGACGAGCCCAAAAAGGATTCAAGCTCTTGACCTAATGTTGGTTTTTGCATACCTTCAAGTCATTTCAAACTTATCATCACCCAAATGCAAACCTATCACAAGGCTTTCTTAGCTAGATTTGTGCAGAGGAAGTTTGCCTTTGCCTCCCAGGCAAATCGGCTGAGAAAGTGTGACAGGGATTCAGATCCAAGCCTCGAAAACCATAGTCTAACACTCAAACCATTACAAAAGGCTGACGCTCAGGATAAGTGTGTACTGTATCTCTTTTTTGTATATATATATATATGTATGTGTATGGAGTTTATTTCCAAAAGGTATCAAATCCAATTTTTTAAAAATGAGAATGAGTTATAGGTGGAAGTAACTGTTGGCTAGGTGTAGAATACTACGTAGAGATCAAAACTTTAGTGTAAGACTTGGAAAATTACATTTCATAACAAAAAAAAAGTTATTATCATTAGCACATTTGGCTCCTCGATTCCTGTAAAATTGGTTCAACTGGATTTGGTACTAAATTCCATATATATTTGTGTATTATTTTTTATTTATTACTATATTATATGATATATTATTAATAATTGTATTGTGTGTGTATGTAATTATTATTGTTTGTTTATTTCTATTCCACTTTTTGTCTCCGCAAGGAGATTCGAAGCAGCTATCATGAGTAGCATTACAATACAATTTAAAATATACAAATATTAAAACAGTATTGCATATCATTAATATTAAAAACAATTTAGTTAAATCCATAAAAACATAAAAAACCACAGCAGCCCCTCTTAAAAACCTTCTTCTTTAAAAACCTGCCTGAATAAAAAGGTTTTTAATATAATATATAATTATAACATTAATATTAATAATAAAAATAAATTATTATAGATATAAACATATGCATTCCTTCCCAGCACTCATGATGGGGACGCATTCTGCCCAACTCCCAATTTCCTTCCTTGTGTCTTTTAGATTGTCAGCCTGAGGACATAGACTGCCTTGGGCAGTTAATCCTGATATGTTAGTCAGAGAACCTCTCTTCTTTCTTTTTGTCTGAGTAGGTTATGTTTAATTCAGATGGAGAGATATAAAATAATTAATATCATGCCTGATGTACTGTATTGTTTCTTTGCCCTTCGGCTGGAAATAATTTTTTGCTTACCCAACCTCCGAATTTTCCCAGTTAATACTGCAGCACTTTATTATCTACCTCATTAGATTTTTAATTATGCACTCCTTGCACCTTTGCCCAATCTTTTACTATTTTAAATCGCTATTTTGCTCTTATATGGCGGTTTTTATTTAATTACTACATTATTATTTTAAATGGTGCTTTGTTCTGTTAAAATTTTTATTGTTGATGATGTTTGTTCTGCTCTGAATATATTTTATCTTGTTTTATTATGGTTGTTTGGGCTTGGCCCCAAGTCCCTGTGGGGAAATGGAGGCGGGCTACAAAAATGAAGTTATATATTATAATAATAATAATAATAATAATAATAATAATAATAATACAAATAAACCAAGGCAGACGTCAAAAGGCTCACCTGGGGAAGAAGATGCTTTCAACAACGTAGAAATCTTGCATGAGGACATCTCGCTCGGGCTTGGTGCTCAGGCTGCCCACCGTGTGTGTGATCCCCAGCTGGATGGCACCTTTGAGGGCCGAAGAAGTGGTCTGGCATTGGGGAAAGAGAGGAAACGTCACTGGTGGTTAATGTACTTGTTGCAGGATTGAACAGAAACCAGTATGTTTCCACAAACATCTTTAGCTTACTAAGCCTTTGCTTTCGTCACTTCTCCAAGAAATGCAGCCTGTTGTTAATTCCAGTAGCCTGCCAATTAAATCCTTGCACTTGGGGTTGTTTGGACAGGTTTTGGGGTGATCATTTTGTCCAAAAAAATTAAAGTGGTGTATGCAGAGGAAGAAAGGGCTGCACTGTTTCATATTCTGGGACAAACGGAAGCATCAAACTACACGCCAAAGTCTTCTAAAATGGAATGAATTAGCATACAGGGAGAGGATGTTTATGCAAAAATGCCATGGCACTTGGAGTTACCGTATATACTCGAGTATAAGCCGACCCGAATATAAGCTGAGGTACCTAATTTTACCACAAAAAACCTGGGAAAACATTGACTCCAGTATAAGCCGAGTATGGTAAATTTCCCAAATAAAAATAGATACCAATAAAATTACATTAATTGAGGCATCAGTAGGTTAAATGTTTTTGAATATTTACATCAAGCTCAAATTTAAGATAAGACTGTCCAACGCTGATCAAATCATTATTCTCATCTTCTTCAATGTAAATGTGCTTATGTATCCTTTTAATAATAATAGAGTAAAATAATACATGTAATAATAATAATAAATACAGGAAAAGAATACAAGTAATAATAAATAGAGTAAAATAATAAATGCAATAATAATAATAATAAGATCAGAGTGAAATAAATGTAATAATAATAATAATAATAATAATAGAGTAAAATAAATGTAATAGTAGCAACAATAATAGAGAAAAATAATAAATGTAACAATACCAATAATAATAGAGAAAAATAATAAATGTACCATATATTTTCGAGTATAAGCTGACCCAAATATAAGCCATACAAAGAAAGGATTCCCTGAAATGCACAGGCAAGAGGCCACTATAGAAATGTAATCCAATAATATGAACTATAAAACAGTAATGACACATTGAAATTATATACTCGAAGAATGAAATTGACTACTCTAGGTTCTCCATACCTGCATAACCACCACCTGAGGAAGACTACACAGTCAAAACCGGTCGTGGATGTTGACTAACCTTGGACTTGTTCAAAACATTGGATTTCATAAAAGGCTTCACTTACCTGGATGTTTAAATTTGGACTCACAATTAGTGACTTATACAGTCCTCCATGTGGAACATGAACTCTGGTGGGCATTGGACCCACAAACTCTGAATATAGAGTTTTCTATATACTTTCTATGAATGTATGTGTGTTGGTAACACATGGATTATATTTTGGTTTAATTACTGTTTTATAGTTCATATTATTGGATTACATTTCTATAGTGGCCTCTTGCCTGTCCAAATATAAGCCAACCAGGACCCTCACCCGAGTATAAGCCGAGGGGTGCTTTTTCAGTTTTTAAAAAAGGGCTTAAAAACTAGGCTTATACTTGAGTATATACAGTATTTAATATGCCGTGCCTAGTTTCCTTGTAAACCTGGCTAAGAACAATAGTATGGGGGATTTCAGTTTTATCTGTGCCAGCGATCTTAAGTTTTCCTTATAAAAAAACCCTTTTCTTTTGAAGAAGAAAATGCAAGCTGGGGCCTGTTTTATACAGACAGAATTTCACCAACTGGCTGCCTACAAAGGGGCTAATGACAAATAAGTCCCCCTTTTTTGTTTCTTTGAAAAAAAATCCATATTCTTAAATGGTATTTTAATTCAAGAGAGATGGAACATTACAATTTGGTTTGGTTAGCTTTTTGTGTTCTTTTATCGGCACTCATATTTTTCAATCTTGTTCTAAGGCATCTTTGCAAGTGTGGCTGAAAACTCTTCTTGAGAGAGATGCCCTCTTTCTCCAACTATGTCCTAAAACATATACAGCCTTTCAGTACGATAGAGAAACGTGAAGAGATGCCAGTGAACTCCCACATGCGCCTGAGAACTGGGAAACCCCCTTTTGTGTTCCTGTTCCGCATTCCCATCCTCTCCTCTCCAATGGAAGGCACTGTGGGATTGCACAAATAGGATCTCAAATAACTTGAATGTCTTGTGGGACTTTTCCATCTCTAAAAGCTAAGCACCAGGCTCAGACTCTGACCCTCCTTGCAAGCCCTCTTCTCGCCACTTTACTTTTCACCTCTGGGGATAAAAATCCAAGGATAGAGCAGCGGCTCTACTTTTGGAATCTCCGCAGGGCAGGAATAATTGTCAGATTAGGGATGTTTCTCCTTCAACTTGTTGCTAGGGGCAGAGATGGAAATGAAACTGGTGGATCGGGGCAGGAGGGAATCCAGTGCTGGACTCAGAAGGAGAGTCTTTGGTGGAGTTGTAAAACAGCTCAAAAATATTGGAAAGGCATACACGAAGAGATAGAAAAAGCATTAAAAATAAACTTGCCACAAAAACCAGAACTCCTACTACTCGGAATAACAGAGCCAGGCATGGAAGAGAACAAAGAAAAACTCATCCATTATCTAACAACAGCCACGAGAATGAACTACGTACATCATTGGAGGACAAAGGAAATACCGAAAAAACAATGGATTTTGAAAATAATGGACATAATGAATATGAACACTCTAACACAGATGATGAAAAATAATGATTGTAAAAAACCTAGGATTGTAAATACAAACCTTCAATTAAAATGTATTGAAAAAAAGGAGAGTCTTAATGGGAAGGGCATCATCTCCAATGCCAGAGAGAGGACTTATTGCACTGTTTTGATTTCTAGACCACTCTAAACATGGTTCTGGTAAGTACTTAGATGGGAGAACATGAAGAAATATTTGGTGCTGGAAGCTACATTTTAAAGAAAGGAACTGGTAATACATTTGAGCATTCTTTGCCTAAGAAAATCCTACAAAATTCATGACGTCGCATAATATTTATTTACTACATTTATATCCCGCCCTTCTCGCCCCAAAGGGGAGTGGCTTACAAATTAAATTTACATACAATATTACATTATTAGCATAGCACAATACTGGCATTAAATTACTATATTATACTATATCAATATATTATATTATTATTAGTAAGGCAGACAAATGTCAACGTGCTTGAGGAAGCAAAGACCACCAGCATTGAAGCGATGCTCCTATGCCATCAACTCCGCTGGACTGGCCACGTTGTTCAAATGCCCGATTACCGTCTCCCAAAGCAGTTGCTCTACTCTGAACTCAAGAACGGGAAACGTAATGTTGGTGGGCAGGAAAAAAGATTTAAAGATGGGCTTAAAGCCAACCTTAAAAACTGTGGCATAGACACTAAGAACTGGGAAGCCCTGGCCCTTGAGTGCTCTAATTGGAGGTCAGCTGTGACTAGGAGTGCTGCGGAGTTCGAAGAGGCACAAATGGAGGGCTTAAGGGAGAAATGTGCCAAGAGGAAGGCCCATCAAGCCAACCCTGACCGGGACCGCCTTCCACTTGGAAACCGATGTCCTCACTGTGGGAGAACATGCAGATCAAGTAAGTAAGTAATTATTAGTAATATTACATGTAATATATAATAAATATTATATTGTATGATTAGTATTATATCATAAGTCAAGAGCATCTTGAAGGACCAGACACATATACGCAATAATGAAGCCCACCTACAAGCCTGAAGCCTGGCTACCTTCCCACCCCTATATCTGGAGTTCATGGCTGCTACTTCCATCCATTAAGGGTGTCAAGCTCATTTTCACTGAGGGCCACATCAGTTTTATGATTGCCTTCAAAGGCTCACTGAATCCATGGATGGAGGATCTGGATACAGAGGGCCAACTATAATTTGTCTACTTAGTGATTGGTGTGCTTTAATTTGTACCCAGTATGAGTCTCAATCTGTTGTTGAACAACAAAACCCCCACCACTTTTGATTATCCATCATGTGGACTGGGGAAAATGGGAACTGCAACCCTTATACTTCAATGTTGGGGAAAGGCTAAAGGATATTTTAAAGTCAGACATCATATCCACCAGCGTAGTATCAAATCCAACTCTCCTGACTAAACAGAAGAAACTGTAGTCTCCCAGACGAAACTGGATCACAACTCCCATCAGCTCTAGTCTGTATGTCCAATGATGAATAATACAAGAGTTGTAGTCCAGCATCTGGATGACCACATAAATTGACATGGCAGGGCAAATTTGGCTCGCGAGCCTTGAATTTGACACGTGTGCCCTAAATAGAGGGAGAGATGTGGTTTCTACTTGTGTTAGGAGACTCAAGTAGCTTTCAGAAAAGGAGGGACCCAAGGAAGACCAGGAAGAAGCACCGTCCTGGTGACACGCTTCAGTGCGGAGTCCAGGCCTGTGGGCGCAAGGTATGCATGACATGCTGCCGCAGCAAGAAAAGCAAACGCCACAACAAGCAAGCCCTTTAATGCCTCGGGGAAAGGAGGGGGACAGCAAACAACACACCAGAAGGAAACAAGAAAGATTACTCTCTTTCTCAAACACAGCACTCCTGGCGAAACTCTAAAGCATCAGAAGTCAAGACAACAACAACAAAAGGAGAAATACAACTACAATGACAAGAACAAATATAGTGTTCCCTCATTGCTTCACGGTTCACTTTTTGCGGATTTGCTGCTTCGCCGTTTTTTAATAAACTCTAAACGACTATTATAAATCATAATTTTTTTTACAATTTACAGCCTAATGAAGGGAGGAAGGGGGAGCCGAAGGGAGAGAAAAGAAGCCCAAGCATCAACAGGAGGAGAAGGAGGCGATTTATCAACACAAAATTGGTTGATAAAGACTTCAATAGTGTGCAATGACTAAAATAATGTATAAATATTAAAATAAATATAATGTCCCTACTTTGTGAATTTTCACTTATTGCGGGTGGTCCTGGAACCTAACCCCCGCGATAAGTGAGGGAACACTGTATTTCTAAGCCTTATCTTTCAGCAAAAAACAGACCAGAAAGAAACAAGAAAGTTTGTTCTATTTCTCAAAGACAGAACTCCTGGCAAAATTCCAAAGTATCAAAAGTCAAGACAACAACAACAAAAGGAGAAATACAACTAACTACAATGACAAGAAGAAATGCTTCTAAGCTGGGTCTTCTGGTGTAAAGAAAGCAAGGCCGCTTTTGTCTCGCAATCACCACCAGGAGGAAGGAATTCAAACCATCCGGAGCAACAACAGTGCTCCCCCTGCCCTCCACTGAACAGCAGTATGGCAGCTGTATGTGCCTCCCTCCCTAAGAGCCATTGTCTTCAGCAAAAGGGCTCTTGTCACTCCCTGAGGCTGTCCACTTACATCAAGCGATGGTCGTCGGAAAGAGAGGAGGGATCCGGAGTCCATTTCATCCGGGGGTGGGGAAAAGGGTTCAAAGCGAGCCAGGGCATCCCTGCTTGGCTCCAACCCAAGTTGGGTCCCGGGGGATTCCACACTTAGCCGGCTTGTCGAGGAAAAAAGATGCAGGCTCACAACAGTATTTTGTCAACCAAGCAACTCCCAACAAGATCCACAATCAACTAAGGAGTTTCATTCACAAAGAAGAATTGCAGTTCCTGGGAAAGAGTAGATTCTCTGGAGGCCGGAAGCGAAATCTCCAGACTTTATGACAGGCGCTGACAGGCGCTCAGAGGCCTTTGACTGCAGAGTCTGCTGTTTATCTCAATTGTTCTGGCCTTTTATACTCAACCGATGACTCAGATGCTTCAGAATGCTGGGGCGGAATCTACCTTCAAGGGAGGAGGAGAAGAGCATGCCGCGGAAGGTGGGGAATCCAAAGGAGCACATACCTTTTTGTAGGTAGTTTCGCCAGTAGAATCCACCCCCCGGTGCCCCTTCTTGATGGTCTGCGAGGAATATCCCGAGGAGCCCGGAACCTAGTGTTATAAAAGCGGAAAGAAGAACATTAAATAATACACCACCTTACCCTTGAGGAGGCTCACAGCAGAGACTTACCAAAATTACAGATTAAAACAAAAACACTTGTAGGGGTTTGAGCACTGAAAGACCAAGGTTTGAATCCCCGCTCAGTCACGGAAATCTACCAGAGAACTTGGGAAAACAAACTTGTAAATAGCTTGTTTCCAATTGCTGCTTTGGACTGTAAGGAATTTCAACTGTCCAGAGTATATAACTTTACAGATAATTATTCTGTTCCTTTCCACAGGTTGTGATAGCACCAAAGGGAGGAACTGCTGGCATAAAATTGGAATGAAAGATTCAACTGTATGCTGATCTGTTTTGGTAAGTCTGATGAACTCCATTCTGACAATAGCCTCATGGCCTGTATTGTTCTGCTGAGCTCTGTCATTTGTGTTTTGTTAGAAATGCAGGAACTGCAATATTGTGTGCCCAGAAACAACAACTAGAAGTTATGGCTATATACAGGCCCTGATAATATCCGCTTGAACAACAAACAAGTTCTAACTAGATTTTGTGCCGGCCACATAGTTCTCATAAAAGGATTCCACATATACCGCATATACTCGAGTATAAGCCAACCCGAATATAAGCCAAGGAACCTAATTTTATCACAGAAAAACTGGGAAAACATTGACTCAAGTATATGCCGAGGGTGATAAATTTCAGAAATAAAAACAGATACCAATAAAATTACATTAATTGAGGTATCAGTAGGTTAAATGTTTTTGAATATTTACATAAAGCTCAAATTTAAGATAAGACTGTCCAACTCTGATTAAATCATTATTCTCATCTTCTTCAATGTAAATGTGCTTATGTATCCTTTTAATAATAATAGAGTAAAATAATACATGTAATAATAATAATAATAATAATAATAATAATAAATACAGGAAAATAATACATGTAATAATAAATAGAGTAAAATAATAAATGTAATAATAATAATAATATCAGAGTAAAATAATAAATGTATTATTATTAATAATAAAAATAGAGTAGAATAAATGTAATAGTAGCAACAATAATAGAGAAAAATAATAAATGTAACAATACCAATAATTAAATAGAGAAAAATAATAAATGTACCATATATTCTGAAGTATAAGCTGACCCAAATATAAGCCAACCAGGACCCTCACCCGAGTATAAGCCAAGGGGGGCTTTTTCAGTCTTAAAAAAAAGGGCTGAAAAACTAGGCTTATACTTGAGTATAAGATATTGCTCATATGCACTCATGTGTCTACATAAATCTGAGATTCAATAAGATACGATGCCTGGAATAAACTTTATCTCAGCCAGTCCTGTGAGTAAGTTGGACTGAAAGCACCACTGACTTGGTAGATTCTCAGGCCAAAGTTATTATTTGTTCTGTTTGTGTTCCTGCTCAGTTTCAGGGCTCACCTTCGCTTCCTTAAGATGTGTTTCATCCAGACAGCAAGAAAAGAGTTGATTCTCTCCTCCTGCTTTTCATTATGCATCATTATAAACACATCTGCTCATTAAGAAACCTGTCATTTGAGCAGCTTTTGGGCATGGTCACAAGGAGAACCCTTACTGTTGGGGAATTCCCAGCTGATGCAAAATTTGGGGGTGCCCAAACCCACAAGTGTTTTAACCACAGCAGTCATTCTCTTACCTCAAGTGATTTCTTAAAGGTCGCTGTTCCAGGTGCCCCTGCCATAAAGAAAAAAAGACATTGAGAAACAGTGAGCAAGGAGGGACAGAGAACCTTTGGAATTAAATATACAAACCTTCAAGCTGCTCACGTCAAACTTTTGTTCTGTAACCTTCCCAGATGGTAAATTTCACTTGGTTCAAAACTCACTGATTGGGAGAAGGCACATTTTGGGATCTGTAGTTCCTCCTTAAACTAGTTAATAAGCAAACATGGCTGATCTAAATGCCCGCAGATGCTCATTTTCTGTTCCAAAAAGCTATCTGCTGAAAAGACAGAAGGCCCCATTCCCTGTCTTTTCACTTTTTAACTAGAGATTTTTAGGAATTAGGGATCTTTTGTTCCTTAGATACATAATGTGTTGTTAATTTAAGGAGCCCCCAGTGGCACAATGGGTTACCTGTTGGGTGAGAAGGGCGGGATATAAATATTGTAATAATAAATTGTAATAAACCTTTGTGCCGACAGGACTGCTAGCCGAAAGGTCGGTAGTTCGAATCCAGGAAGTGGGGTGAGCTCCTGTCTGTCAGCTCCAGCTTCCCATGTAGGGACATGAGAGAAGCCTCCCACAGGTAAAACATCTGGGCGTCCCCTGGGCAGCGTCCCTGCAGACGGCCAATTCTCTTACACCAAAAGCAACTTGCATTTCTCAAGTCGCTCCTAACACGAAAAAAACTTAAATACTTAAAAAAAAACAGAATTATGAAATATTCCAAAATCCAAGTGCTCGTGAAAGGTGGAATGCGGAAGATGTTTTTGAGCGGTCTGTACTAGGTTAAAAATGTTTCTGTTTGCTTAGGCAGGCTTCCCTGACTGGGTTGCATTTGCATGATGTCAGTTTTGGTGCATTTTTTCCTGTGGTGTAGGAACCACTCTCTATTCTTTTGATCTTATTTCTACTTCTGTGGCCAAAGGTTCTATTAAAGGGGCAATACCGAGGAAGGTACCAACTTTGTTCAATGAGGTGTATCTGTCCCATCTTTCTGAACACTTCTCTATGTCTGCTTCCTTCCTTCATTGCAACCAATACAGGTTTTCTCAGTTCAGAGTGAGTTAAGGGTGTGGATAGTACATAGCATAACATCTCCTTCTGGAGATACTTCTGAAAACACCTTGTGATAATTCCCAGGGACCTCTTTGAGTCACCTTTCCTGGGCCTAGCTGTTACTTTTGACCCTTTCAAAATCCTGGCCTGCCACTTTGATGTCTGCCCATGTAACTCTCAGGCACCGATTAACCCATCATGTAGGGGCTCTGCTGTTTAAATAGGGCAGCTAAGGCTGCTTGTGCCATGCAGGTGCTTTAGCCACCTCTTCATTTTCCATCTGCGTTCAAAACTGCCTCTGCTACCCATGCATCCTGTGTCTTGAGCAAAGGCACATCCCCACCTGAAAGGATGCCAAGCATGTCCTATCATGCAAAGAGGTGCATTTTTTTCCGTAGGTGAGGGCAAGACTGGCATGGAGGGAGGTAGCCATTTTGTTACAGCTCAAGGAAAAGGGGGGGGGGGGGCTGAGCTCAACCTGGAGGCTTTGACAAGCCACAAAGGAGGAATGAAGGAAAGTCTTGTGTAGTATTTCTCACCTTTAAGGACACAATCCACCCTGAGCCTTCTCCACTGAATGCAGGATAATAATAATAATAATAATAATAATAATAATAATAACAACAACAATAATAATCTTTATTTATATCCCACTTTTCTCCCTAAACGGGACTCAAATAAGCTCACATTTAAAAAAAAAAATACAGATCAACCATATATGATATAAGGATCATGATGGGAGAAGTTAATAAATTTGGCCAAAAACACAAAACATAAGGTCCTAGCTGATAAGCATGAGAGAAGACAGGATCTTTCATTTTTACTTCAAGTCCAAGTCTGTTTCAGATGACAACTTTTCCCATACATGACGCCTTCATATATTTCAGAGAGAGAAATGAGAATAAAGCCCACATCTTTTGTTATCTCATTCCTGGGGTATCAAAAAATTGCAAAAGCTATTAGCTATTAGAATATTTTGGGATTTGAAAAATCACATATTTTCCATATTTGGGGGGGGGAGTGTGGAGGGATAGGCGTTGACCTTCAAAAATATTCCCCATATTCCAACATGCGTTTGTCCCATTTGATCTTAACTGTAACATTTTAATGGTGGGCTTTGTTTATTTTTTTGCTTCCAAACCAAATAATTCCTTCAGGCATTTGGAAACCTCTTATTGTTGAAGGGGTGACCACATCATCCCTTCCATCTCCAAGACTGAGCAAGAAGACTGAGGGACATGAGTGATGCTCTCAGAAGACATTGAGACACTTGTCCCCTGCCAAAACAAGTCTCCTAATTTGGGAGACGAAGTTTGCCTCTGAAATCTGATTAGGGCTAGTGCTTTGTTGTGACACATTCACTTGCCAGGGAGACAGACCAAAGGAAGTTTCTTTCATGACAAACTGTAGTGATGTTTCTCCGGGTGCGCTGTTAGTCTCAAAAAAATCAAGATGCCAGCATCAGCCAAACTGAGTATTTTAAAGCAAGCTCCAGCACTTAAGCAAAAAAACAATGTGGCCTATACTGAGAAGGGCCGTTACCTCCAACAAGCAGCGAAAGCTGTAAGACAATGCAGCATGTGCCCATCCCTTTATTGTTTATGCCAAGGCCTATAGCCAAAGGCTGAAGGGTGACCACTACATTAAGAATGACATAGGCAAATTCCACAAAGCTCTTTTTAAAAAGCCAACACATAGCAAAATCAAATCCGAATCGCACAATACAAACTCCAATCCCCATCTCGAATGAACAAACAATTATTCAAAAGAGGCTTTTTAGTGGATATGGATGGAAGTTCTTGGCTAACTAGCTTGTAAACTGTTCTCCTGGGGCCAATGCATATGATCCATACTTGGAAAACTCCAAACCCCATTGTTTGGAATAACTAAAATAGCTGAGGAAGACAGTCGATTAAGGATTGTCAGTCCCCACTTGATCAACCGCCTGAATATAAGGATTTTTATGGAATGGAGGGAAGCAAAGCCATTTCAGTGGAAGGGTCAATCTCAAATACAGCAATAGCATTCCATCAAGAAAGCCAAAGGAAAAGTTTTTTGATCTACACCATACATTGCTATGTTAAAGCCAAAGCTATTTAGTGGCTAGTAAACTGGAGGAAGGGAAAAGCCTATCCATGCATTTCACTGTTTACCCATACATCTACGTCTCCGCGAAGGCATCACTGAGCAGCAAAGGAAGCTCAAAGCTACAGGGAGAAAGTGGAGAAACGAAAGAGAGAGCAAAAATTCTGTTTAGAAGCCACAATTAAGAAATGAACAAACAAGAAGGGATGTCATTTTTCACCAGTTTTCTTCTGGAATGAAGCAATGAGTAACTTCAGCAATTTTCTTATGTCTGCAGGAAAGTTTTTTGAGAACTATACAGTTTTCAAAGGAGGTTTCAAAGGACTCATTCCACACACAATTTTGGTGCTTTTGACAGCAAGACAACATTTTTTGGAGCAGGAAACAGCTTTTTGCACAAAAAATATGGTTTTCTACATGGAAAATGCTGCTTCCTATCCAATAATTGCTGTTCTCTGTGGAAAGCAACCCATTTTGTGTAGAACGAGTCGATTGGGAAGGTTATACACATCAGTGTTTCCTGACACTCAACAAACATGTTTTCAACCATTTTTCCCAAATATTTTTGAATAATTTTTCAAACAGGTAATTTATCATAGAGACAGGAAAAAAAATAAAAGCATGAATGCATACTTCATAAAGGAGAGAGTAAACAGATGGGAACTGGAGGAGAAAATCCATCTAATAATTAAAAGACAAACTACCCCGTTTCTCTACTTCTACATCACATTATCCACTCTTTCTTTTCCTCAATCCTTCCCACAATAACTGCAATGCCACCTGACTTCTCCTGGTATCTCTTATCCACCAGAATTTGCAGCTGAAATCATTGGAGGCAAGTAAAAATTACCTTCAGCTAAAGCAGATAAGGGGACAAATTACTATTTATCTTTAGGATACTAGTAAGCAGGTACTCATTCATGCTATTTTTAGGAAAATATTTACAGTCCACTTTGTTGCATTCATGTAGTTGATTTTAGGCATTAAAAAAAACCAAGCCACCAACCAAGACAGTCTTTGCCAACCTGGTACCCTAAGGAACGTCTGTAGTGGATTTGGGGAAAGGTGAGGCTCCTTTTTCCAAAAAAGTGACATTTTCATGTATGAAAACAAGCAATACCTCCAGCTCCCTGTGACCTCAACTATGATTAAAGGAAATGCAAAATTCTTTTACCAAAACATGGGCCAGGGCTGGAAGAATGAATTATTTAGCCTTTAACTGTGAGAGGTTGCAAAACTTGTGGTGAGGAAGCAAACACTTTAACTGTATTTTTCCACGTCAGTCTCTTTGTTGTTTTCCCCTAGAAGGACATGCTCTACTTCATCCAACCTGTTTGAACAGTGCTTCGGAAAGAAACCAGGATGCAATGGGGGAAATGGTTTCTTTAAACATGGTGTTGCTGACACAGAGGGAACAGCACCCTGGACTCACAAAGTGTGGATTTCTACTTCCATAATAATAATAATACTAATAATAATAATAATAATAATAATAATACTTTATTTTTCTATCCCGCCTCCATCTCCCCGAAGGGACTCGGGACGGCTGACATGGGGCCAAGCCCAAAAACAGAAACAAAATATGACAAGTTAAAACCAGTATAAAAACTAAAAAACAGTATCAACACAACGATGGAGTAAAATAAACATATTAAAACACAGAATACAGTATAGCACCAGAGTAACCAAATAAAGATAAAATAATAAAACACCACTAATGGATAAGATGGGGGCGGTCAAGTCGGAAAGTGCATAGTTTCAAGACCATTTAATAAAGTACCTGGACAAAGTCTGAGGTAGTTTGAGGTAGGATGGGCAGGAAGGAAAACAAGGTACAAAGAAGCAGTATGTCTATAAGAGGGGTCTGTCATGTCATTGGTTGTTCGAATGCACACTGGAAAAGCCTTGTTTTTAACTGTTCAATAAAGGCAGACAGGGTTGGGGCCAGTCTAATCTCCCTAGGGAGGGATATATATCATGATAGTGATGATGGTGAAGGCCTGAGCAAGTTGTTCGTAAAATGAAACAGAAATTATTTCATCCACCCAGATGTCTTTTCCCTGTAACTCCCAACAGCCTCTAGTCAGCACAGCTTATAGTAAAAAGTGCTGGCCAATCACTTCTGCATGCATCTACCCAATTCCCACCGCTGACTAAGTATTGTTATTGGTCACGTCTATCTTAATGCTGATCATTATGTCATATTGATTTCAATTTTTACTCAAAGTTCATGGCTTATAAATATAGGAAAGTATAAATAGCTTGTAGAACAGCAATCGCCATCATAAATCTCCCCAAAGTGTTTTCTCCCCAAACTCAAGGGAAGGTCACAGGGGCTTACATGTCTTTACACTAATGCACAGAGCATGGGAAACAAGCAAGATGAACTCCAACTTTTAGCACAGCACCACACGTACGACGTCCTAGGCATCAGTGAAACCTGGTGGGATGACTCCCATCACTGGAATGTAGCCATTGAGGGCTACAACCTCTTTCACAGAAATAGAACAAAGGGGAGAGGAGGGGGAGTAGCTTTATATGTCAAAAACAGTTACGTTGCAGAAGAAATGCAAGACTGTAATCTGGGAAACCAGCTTGAAAGCATCTGGATAAGAATCAAGGGAACCAGGACTCAAAAAGATCTCGTCGTGGGTGTCTACTACAGACCTCCGAACCAGGATATAGAAGTTGATGAAGCCTTTTGTCAACAGCTGACCAAACAGGCACAAAGAAGAGATGTAGTAGTCATGGGCGACTTCAACTATCCTGATATCTGCTGGAAAACAAACTCGACCAAGAGCACTAAGTCCAACAAATTCCTCACTTGCCTTGCAGACAATTTTATGGTCCAGAAGGTAGAGGAGGCAACAAGGGGATCAGCAACTCTTGATCTAATCTTAACAAATGTGGAAGACCTGATCAATACAGTAGAAGTCGTCGGATCCTTAGGGGCAAGTGACCATGTGCTCCTGCAGTTTGTGATACAATGGAAGGCTGAAACTAAGACAAGTCAAACACGTATTCTGGACTTTAAGAGAGCTGACTTCCAAAAAATGAAGGAAATACTGATCGGCATTCCATGGACGCCAATATTAAAAGACAAGGGAGTTAACGATGGATGGGAGTTTTTTAAAAGTGAAATACTCAGGGTGCAAATGCAAACAGTGCCAACAAAGAAAAAAATATGGCACATGCGAAGAAGCCAGAATGGACGTCCAAAGAACTTCTAACTGAGCTAAAACTCAAAAGTGACATGCACAAGAAGTGGAAAAGGGGAGAAATCACCAAAGAAGAATTCAAACGTATAGCCAACTCCTGTAGGGAAAAGGTTCGCAAGGCTAAAGCGCAAAATGAGCTCAGCCTTGCCAGGGACATTAAAAACAACAAAAAAGGCTTTTTTGCTTACGTTGGTAGAAAAAGGAAGAAAAAGGAGGCGATAGGGCCTCTGCGAGGAGAAGATGGGGTGATGGCGACAGGGGACAGGGAAAAGGCAGAACTGCTTAATGCCTTCTTTGCCTCGGTCTTCTCACAAAAAGAAAGCCATCTTCAACCTCAGCAACATGAAATGGACGAAGGATTTGGGGAAATCCAACCCCAAATAGGGAAACAAGTTGTCCAGGAACACCTGGCCGCTCTAAATGAATTCAAGTCGCCAGGGCCAGATCAACTACATCCAAGAGTACTGAAGGAACTAGCGGAAGTTATTTCAGAACCACTGGCGATCATATTTGAGAGTTCTTGGAGAACGGGAGAAGTCCCAGCAGATTGGAGGAGGGCGAATGTGGTCCCTATCTTCAAGAAGGGAAAAAAGAACGACCCAAAAAATTACCGTCCGGTCAGCCTCACATCGATACCAGGCAAGATTCTGGAAAAGATCATTAAGGAAGTGGTCTGCAAACACTTAGAAACAGATGCAGTCATTGCTAATAGTCAACACGGATTTACCAAAAACAAGTCATGCCAGACTAATCTGATCTCTTTTTTCGACAAAGTTACGAGTTGGGTCGATACAGGGAATGCCGTGGATGTAGCGTACCTAGATTTCAGTAAGGCCTTCGACAAAGTCCCCCACGACCTTCTGGCAAACAAACTAGTAAAATGTGGGCTAGACAAAACTACAGTTAGGTGGATCTGTAATTGGCTAAGCGAACGAACCCAAAGGGTGCTCACCAATGTATCGTCCTCATCTTGGAAAGAAGTCACGAGTGGAGTGCCGCAGGGCTCCGTCCTGGGCCCGGTTCTGTTCAACATCTTTATTAACGACTTAGACGAAGGGTTAGAAGGCACGATCATCAAGTTTGCAGACAACACCAAACTGGGAGGGATAGCTAACACTCCAAAAGACAGGAGCAGAATTCAAAATGATCTTGACAGACTAGAGAGATGGGCCGAAACTAACAAAATGAAGTTCAACAGGGACAAATGCAAGATACTTCACTTCGGCAGAAAAAAAGGAATGCAAAGATACAGAATGGGGGACACCTGGCTAGACAGCAGTACATGTGAAAAAGATCTTGGAGTCCTCGTGTGGACGACAAGTTAAACATGAGCCAGCAATGTGATGCGGCTGCTAAGAAAGCCAACGGGATTCTGGACTGCATCAATAGGGGTATAGCGTCTAGATCCAGGGAAGTCCTGCTCCCCATGCTCTATTCTGCCTTGGTCAGACCACACCTGGAATACTGCGTCCAATTCTGGGCACCACAGTTGAAGGGAGATGTTGACAAGCTGGAAAGCGTCCAGAGGAGGGCGACTAAAATGATCAAAGGTCTGGAGAACAAGCCCTATGAGGAGCGGCTTAAAGAACTGGGCATGTTTAGCCTGCAGAAGAGAAGGCTGAGAGGAGACATGATAGCCATGTACAAATATGTGAGGGGAAGTCATAGGGAGGGAGCTTGTTTTCTGCTGCCCTGCAGACTAGGACACGGAACAATGGCTTCAAACTACAGGAAAGGAGATTCCACCTGAACATTAGGAAGAACTTCCTCACAGTGAGGGCTGTTCGGCAGTGGAACTCTCTCCCCCGGACTGTGGTGGAGGCTCCTTCTTTGGAGGCTTTTAAACAGAGGCTGGATGGCCATCTGTCAGGGGTGCTATGAATGCGATTTCCTGCTTCTTGGCAGGGGGTTGGACTGGATGGCCCATGAGGTCTCTTCCAACTCTACTATTCTATGATTCTATGAACTCTGGACTCACTGTTATCTACACAATTGAGATTGCCATGTAAACCTTGCTCTACCATCCTAGTGGATTCAACTATATCAAAAACTTAGCTGTATCCGTGTAGTTTACTATGCTATGTTCATGTTGTGCTGCCACCTATAACAGGAATCCTTAGTATTATTTCCCCACAAAAATGTTTTACATTGATGTTGAACTTCGGCACTGAAATTCAAGGCAAATTGCTGAGTTCGCTACAGTTAATGGAATGCACAATATCATAGTCACTTTAGATTATTTGACCTCAGGATCAATAGTTAACATCACATCAAAGCCAGCTGTGGTACAACTTGCACATACAGATATCGCTGTCATGTGCCATCAAATCACTGTTGACTTATGACAATCCCAAGGAGGGACCTTACTCAAAACAATTTTTTACAAAGCTACACACCAGAGGAATTGCAACAGGTTTCTCCACCCTGGCAAAATTATTTGGTCTACTCAATGGCAAAATACACAAGACCAGCAACATTTTCTGCTGTGTCAGGTTGCTCTATCAATGAGTAAAACACTAGTACTGAAAGATAATTATTTTTATTTTCTAATTTAGCCTAATACAGAATGAGATGCTCAATTTTAAAAACCACAAAGAAGCAGCTCACAATTATGATTCCTTTCACTGTACTAAGATTCTTTAATCCATGAATTTGTACATATTCAAAGGTCAGGAATTAGGGGAAAGCTGTCACAATGGAACAGGCAGCCAAAGTGATCCGCCATTTATTATTTCTGGCTTCAGAATGGGACAGTCGGGACTAAGGAATCTGGCCAGGATTTATTGGTGCCCCTTTCCTAGGCAGCTGGAGTGCTGGCAAGTCACAGAATAGCACCTCTTATGCATGCTTTTGTTTTCTTTTCCGCTACGGGAAGTTAAGGTACATGCCAGCAAACAGAAGCCCTGCAGCCAAATCTAGCTCCCTCCAGAGCAGCCAATTTAGGGATAGCAACACAGTGAAGAGTGTGTGGCTGTAGCATCGGCTTCATTGCCCACTATTTCCAGAGATAGAAATCAAGATCCCAAACTCCCCATTTAAAACTAGATAGTGGTTGAGACCTGACTTCAAGACATTGCTCTGGACTAGCCTTGCCTGCAGGACTGTTGTGAGAATAAACGTGAGGAAGAGAGGCACATACATCCCCTTAAGGTCACTGGAGGAAAGCTGGGATAGACTCAAAAAGGGTTAAAAACCCAAAGATTTCTCATTTTAGGCACAACCAAGATATAAGCACTAATACTCTGTTCCAACTAATCCAGGATTGACATGATTCAGAGGCTGAATATTCAGCTGGCACCAGGTTGGAAGTGAAAGATCTATTTGTTCCACAGGGCTGGGGAAGAAAAAAAGGGAAGGCGTGCTTCCCAAATCCATTTTCCAAAAAATCCAACTGAAAGTCCCACAGCCAACCACATCTGTTTGCCAGTGCTTCACATACTAGTCTCCTATATGGGGCCAGCAGGAAAGTGCTTCCGTTTGAGAGAGATAAGAGAGGGCCTCTCTATCTTTCTCTCCAGTGGACATCCGCACAGTAGAAATGGTCAACTCAGCATTTTTGGGCTCATGGCCACAATGCTATGGTAACAGGTGACACCGCCCCACAACCGGAAATGAGTGAACACTCACATCCTCAGTTCCATTTCCAGACAAACTGCATGCGGTCATTGCTCCCTTCACTCTACCGGGTGCAGTCAGGAATCCTTCTCTCTCCTTGGTCCAATTCTGCAAACAGGACAAGCTCTCTGCCAAGTTGTTCCCATATTGCCATTCCTTCCTTCCTTCTCACTATTTTCACCATCATGCAAAATTCAAATGGACATGCATTTCTGCCCCATCATGTGCAAATCCCTCCTTCCTGCAGAGACAACTCCTTCATTCTCCTTAACCCTACGTTTACAGGCCAGACAGAAATCATATATGCTTCCATACCTTCCCTGCTTCACAAACTGTTTCGCTTCCCTGAACCACAAACATGAAGCTCTTGGTGTGGAACAAAAGCAGAAGGGAAATCAAGCTTTGGAAGGCGTTATTGAGCTACATTTCTCAGAATGCCTCCCAGATGTTCTTCTCAGGTCAGAAAAAGTGTTTTCGGATTGCAGTTCCCTAAATCTGCCAAGCCATTATGCGGGGGGGGGGGGGGGGGGGGGGGGGGATTCTGAGAACGGCAGTGCAAAAACAAAACAAAAAATGGTTGCATAATAAAACAGAATTTAAAAAAAAAACAATGCAAGTATTGTATGATATATTATATATTATATATCTTCTATGTGATAAAAGTGATTGTTGTATTGAAAATTTTAAATTCAATAAAAACTATTTTTTAAAAAACAGAATTTGTCATTTTTTCTTACATGGGAGTTAAATCTCAGGGGAATCATACCACCAGCGTCACCAGCTACTTCTCTACACAGAATTCACAAACCCTCAAGCCCATCCCCAAGGACAAAATAAATACTTGGGGTGTTTTTTCACAGCCGAAAGCTAAGATTTTTTAAAATTGCATTCCTGTGTGCCTTTGCATACTAGAGCACATTTTATGCTATTTCTCAAATTTTGGATCCTTCGCATACTAAAGCATTTTTTTCAATAATGATTATGATAATGGTTCTGGTCAAAGAAAATTTAGCATAATGCCAAGTTTTTAATTTTGTTTATGGTTTTTTATACATTATAGCTGTATTCTCAAATAGCTTCTGGCATAATAAATAAATAAATAAATGACAATGGTTATCATTATTAGTATTTGTACCACATTTACTTGAGTCTAATGCAGCATTGAATCTAATGCGCCCCTCAATTTTCAAGAGCCTGAAAACAAAAAAAGGATTTGCTGTCAAGTGTAATACGCAGTAACAAAAAAGTGCACTCTCTGTGCTTTGACCAAAAAAAATGTGTGCATTACAGCGGATGCCTGCTTACAATTCTTTCTTTAAAACACAAAGTGTTACCAAAACATTAAAACACCAAAGCTTCCAGCAGTTGAAAATAACACCTAGGCGGGCTTCTATGCTGTAGAATGATTCCACTTTAATTGCCTTGGTTCGATGCTATGAAATTGAACCAAGAAATAGCTTCCAAAGATCTATTGAGACACTGGCAGGAACACCCCAGCAAGCGAGAGTCCAAAAGTGGCAGGCTAATGCCCGGAACCTCAATTCATCCCTGATACCAGATGAGAAACTCGCTCCTAGTCACACAGAAGACTGAGTGACTTGAAAGCCTCTGAACAGACTGCACTCTAGGACCACAAGATGCAGAGCCAACCTTAAGAAATGGGGCTACAAAGTGAAGTCTACGACATGCGAGTGTGGAGAAGAGCAAACCACAGACCACTTACTACAATGCAGCCTGAGCCTTGTCACATACACAATGGGGGACCTTCTCATAGCTACACCAGAGGCACTCCAAGTGGCCAGCTTCTGGTGAAAGGAAATCTAGTATAAGGTCAAGTTCTTAATTTTGTTTCTATGTTTTTAATACATTATAACCGTATTTATATCAATTCGCTTTTGACACAATAAATAAAATGCTATGGAATCCCAGGAGCTGTAGTTTTGCAAAGTCTTGTGTTTTCTCTGCCAAAGAATGCTGACGACTCACCAAACTACAAATCCCAGGATCACATAGTATTGAGGTATGACAATTAAGTTAGAGATGATTCCATTAAATAGGAGCTCCAGGTACTTTTGAAGGAGCTCCCCCTTTTGCTTTGGTTCAGCACTAAGATGACTGTGTGATACAAATCTAATATGCACCACTTTTTTTCTCAGGAATCGAGACACAAAGCAGTTCACAACTTTTGAAAAACTCATTTAATATTAAAATATTTGCCTCCTTTCACATACTACAGCATGTTTTGTCATATTTGTTGAATGTAGCATCCTCTACAATAGTAAAGCAAGCTGTTTTCATGAGAATTAGTCCCACCCCTATCTGTCACAGTGGGGTTTATAGCCTTTCATTCCTTCTCCCTCCATCTGTAAATTATTTTCCCCATCATTCATTTCCTCTTTTTTTCCTTAAGGGGACTTAATTCATGTCTGCCAAGGTCCACCCCCCCCCCATTAATCTCTTTCAGTGACCCCACTCCTACACACAAGATGGTCCTTCCCAGAATCCTCTCTGTTTCCACCAAGCTGCTCTCACTTCTTCCACCTCTCTCTCATGCGAAATCACGCAACCATCTGTTCAACGTCATCACTGTTTGTGGGGATCTCTCCCCCGCCCCCAGTAACTGTTTTCATGTTGAGGGGGGCAGAAACCAGCAGATCCCCTCCTTCACAAACCCCTGTACAAGCAAGGAGATTTCTGTGCCACGTACGAAGCACCCTGTTTCAACTATTACGCACCCACGAACCCTCTCCTTTGGTTAAAAGGGGATGCAATGTTCCACATAGAAAAAGAAACCTTGAACCCAGAACTCCCCAGTCAGGATTCCTAGACAAGGAAGACTTGGTAGAATCTCAGAATAATAGAGTTGGAAGAGACCCCAGGGGCCATCCAGTCTAACCCCCTGCCATGCCAGAAAAGCAAAATTAAAGCACCCCCGACAGATGGCCATTAAGCCTTTGTTTAAAACCCTCCAAGGAAAGATGTTGTCTTGGTTTTAAAAAATAAGCTGTAAAGTTTTGAGAATACTGTAGAGTGAAGTAACTGCATTAGAAATCGAACTGTGCATCAATGGATTGAACCTTCTGGAGATTGAAAATATTCCAAAACAATGACAAAAATATCAGAAGCAAACCCTGGTTTTACCATTTAATATAAGGGTCACCATTGTGCCACTGTATATAACGGGACCTGAACATTCATGGATTTTAGTATTGATCGTGTACATATATGTCCTGAAAGCAAACCCCAGCAGATAATAAGGATGCACTGTAATAATAATGATGACAAGAAAAGTAATTATTATCTCACCAAAGTCTTTTCCCAGCTCTGGATTAATTTTTCACCACATAGAGACTACTGCATCAAGTTATACTTTAAACACATCTATTATTGAATAGCTTTCATATTTTGAATTTCAGATTTTGGAATCCAATACCTGTATTTCAATACACACATAGGGAAACAAGACCCCAATCTAAACCCAACATTAGCTTAAAGTGTCATCTACAGGATGGTACAGGATCCTTTTGTAGCATGGCACGTTATAATAGTTGTGGCCTTAAATATTACCCTTTATCCCAAAAGAATGAATGTTAGACCAAATAATATGTATATCACTAATTAGCTATGTGACAGTGTTTCTTGTGATTTTTTAAAAATAAATTCAGAAATCCATTTGTCCATATTCAGACCCCCATTAAGATAAAGAATATTGGATTTTAAATTATTCTGGGAGCTGCTACCAAAAAGATGACAAAACTGATTGTCATAGACACATTATTCACTGAGCCTGGAGGGAATTTGATACAACCTACAACATTTTTTAAAACATTGTGCAGGAAATATAAAAGTGAATCATCAGAAAGCAAATGCAACACCAGTTGGGGCACTATTGTGGAGTACTTTGGATTTTCAGTGTTCTGGATACAGAATATTCAACCTGAATCCCAAAGATACAACCCAGAACATTTCGACTGGAGAAGTCTCCTTCTCTAGAATTTTTTAAGCAGAGGCTAGATGGCCATCTGTCGGGAGGGTTTTGATAGTACCATCCTACCTGGCAGAAAGGAGTTGGACTGAATGGCCCTTGGGGTCCCTTCCAATTCTATGATTCAAAGGCTGACTTGCCATCTGTCAGGACGGCTTTGTGTTCTGTTTGGCAGAAAGTGGTTGGCCTGAATGGCCCTTAGAGCCTCTTCCAACTCAATAATTCTAGGATTCTGAGGCTAGATGGCCATCTGTCAGGGGTGCTCTAATTGTGTCTTCCTTTACTGAAGAAGGGATTTGGACTGGATGGCCTTGGGGTCTCTTCTAATTCTAGGATTCTATGATTCTACGACTAGCAATCTGTCAGGAGTGCTTTGATGGTGTCCTCCTGTCTGGCAGATGGGAGTTGGACTAGACAGCCCTTGAGGTCCCTTCAAACTCTATGATTCAGAGACTGGATGGCCGTCTGTTAGGAGGGCTTTATTGGTGTCTTCTTGTTGGGCAGAAAGGGGTTGGGCTAGATGTTCCTTGGGGTTAGGATTCTATGATTCAGAGGCTGACCTCCCCAGCGACCTCTGGCAGGCTCCATCCCTTCTGGGGTTCAGAAAGAAACTGAAGATGTTTAAAGAATAAGTCTTTACTGGCTTCGACTTGGTCTGGAATAAGGTTTTTGTACAAGGTCTGGTGGACGAATGGCATAAGTACTTTGCACTATTTTAAATTTTGTATATTGTATATTATAATTGTTTTAACTGTTTTAATGTTTATTTTATTGTACTATGGTGTATCAGCATAAATTGCCAGTCTGTAAGCTGCCCTGAGTCCCCTCGGGTGAAAAGGGCAGGGTAGAAATGATAGAAATAAATAAATAAATAAATCTGTCAGGAGTACTTTGTGTCATCCTTCACTGCAGAAGGGATTTGGACTGGATGGCCTTGGGGTCTCTTCTAATTCTAGAATTCCATGATTTAGAAGCTAGCTGGCCATCTGTCAGGAGGGCTTCGATGGTGCCCTCATGTGTGGTGGATGGGTGTTGGATTGGATGGCCCTTGAGGTCCCATCCAACTCTATGATTCAGTCAGGCCATCTGTCGGGACTGCTTTGTGTCCTCCCTATCTGGCAAAAAGATGGGCTGGATGTCCCTTGGGGTTAGGATTCTATGATTCAGAGGCTGACAGGTCATCTGTCGGGAAGACTTTGATGGTGTCCTCCTGTCTGGCAGAAGGGAGTTAGACCAGCCATGGGCAATCTGAATAGTGCTTAGGGTTTTTTTCTAATTCTATGATTCTATGATTCAGAGGCTGGATGGCCATCTGTCAGGCGGGATTTGACAGTGTCTTCCTGTCTGACAGATGGGAGTGGGATTGGGTAGCCCTTGGGGTAGCTTCCAACTGTAGGATTCTATGACTCAGAGGCTGGCTGGTCATCTGTCGGGAGGGTTTAGACTGGACGGCCCTTGGAGTCTCTTCTAACTGTAGGATTCTATGATTCAGAAGGCTGGCTGGCCATCTGTCAGAAGGGCTTGGATAGTGTACTGCTGGGAGGAATCCCTTCGATTCCTTCTGTCCCTCAAAGATCCCTCAGTCCCGAAGAAACCTCCAAAAGGCACTTCTTTTTCCATAAAAGAGGCTCTGAAGGCCTCGGGCCTCGCTTCACTAGGCCTCGGTGAGGTAAAGCATCCCACTCCCTCCCCTGAGCATCCCATTTTCTTCCCTCACATGAGAAAAATAACAACCCTCTCCTTAAATTGTAATCATTTTTAAAACAGGACCCGCAAAAGGAAGAAAACAAAACGGGGAGAAGGTTCACCTGTGGCGCCTCCGCTACTGCTACTGCCCCCCGACTCCGGCCCGGCCGACGCCATCTTTGCACTTCTCTTTGCTCTCCGCCTCTTTTCATTAATCCCCCCCCCTTTCTCCTTTTGGTTTCGCCCGCCTCGTTCCTAGACCACGACGGCGGGCCGCACCAACTCCGCGCTCGGAGGGGGTGGCCACGCCTCCTCCTCCCTCCTTTATTTGTCACCCCCCCCCCCTTCCGTTGGTGAACCCGCCCAATCGGCTGCGGGATGAACCACTTTGAATACGTCAGAGGGGGGAAACTAGGAAGACCCTAATATTTGAAATGGCGCCACCGCCTTGTTTATAACGGAACGCGGGCTCCGAGGGAACATAGAACGAAGCGCATGCGCAAAATGGGGGGGGGGGAGACAAGGCAGACGGCGAGGGAATAGGCGTGGCTTCGAGGCAATCATAAATGAACACGTTCTGCCACATTCGGGGAGGAGCTAGAGGCTGGGACGTTGCCGTGGCAACGGGTGGTGGCCAATCCAAGCAGCCGGCCGATGCATCCATAGCAACACGGTCGTATTACATCGTGGCTTCCCTATGACGTCATATTATGACATATCACTGTTATGAGTTAGAGAAGGCTATATCCTATCTATGTGTAAATAACACACACATAAATATAATACATACATAACATATATCCACACACACACACACACATATATAATACACAAGTGACATATCCGTACACACATAACATAGATCCATATATATATATATATATATACACACACTAGCTGTGCCCGGCCACGCTTTGCTGTGGCATTGTCTGGTGGTGTTGGTGAGAACTTGTTGAGGTAGTGGTGGTATTGAATGTCTGTTGTATGGTTGTCTTTATGTTTAGTATGCATTTGGTGAAAGTTTGTGTACTTTGTGTACAAACGTGTACTGTGAAAGTGGTGAGGGTAGAGGGGGTCTATGTCCCTGTGTAGTATTGTATAGTATTTATACGTTGTCCATGTGTTGTGAATGCTTGGATTGTGTCCTGCTGCATAGTAGAAAGGGTTGGGCTGGATGGCCCTTAGGGGTCTCTCCAAATTCTTGGATTCTATGCTATCATTATTATTATTATTATTATTATTATTATATCATCTTCATCATCATTATTATGTAGAGGCTGGATGGCTATCTGTCAGGAGTGCTTGGATTGTGTCCTCCTGCATGGAAGAAGGAAGTTGATCTGGATGATCCTTAGGGATCAATCCAAACCTTAGGATTGTATGTTGTTGTTGTTATTATTATTATTAGTAGTAGTAGTAGTAGTATTGAGAGGCTGGGTGGCCATCTGTTGGGAGTGCTTGGATTGTCTCCTGCATGGCAGAATTGGGTTGGGCTGGATGGCCCTTAAGGTTCTCTCCAAATTCTTGGATTCTATGCTATTATTATTATTACTATTATTATTATCATCATCATCATCATCATCATTATTATTATGTAGAGGCTGGATGGCCAAACCTTAGGATTGTATGATATTATTATTATTATTATTATTATTATTATTATTATTATTATTATTATTATTAGTGTTGAGAGGCTGGGTGGCCATCTGTTAGGAGTGCTTGGATTGTGTCCTGCATGGCAGAATTGGGTTGGACTGGATGGCCTTTAGAGGTGTCTCCTAACTGTCTGATGCTATGATTCGATGTGTATTATTATTGTGCTGATATTGGACGGCCATCTGTCAGGAGTGATTGGATTGAGTCCTCCTGCATGATATAAGGAAGTTAAACTGGATGATCCTTAGGGGTATCTGCTAACCTTAGGATTGTATGATTCAATGCTTGTATTTATTAGGTTTTCATTCACACATTGCTAACGTTTAACATACAATATATTACATTATTAGCATAGCACAATATTAGCATTATATCTATATATATAAAAGAGTGATGGAATCCCGGCGACTGACAAAACAACAAAACTAAAGGCTCCCCAACCTCAAAATTTGACAACACAACCCATCATCCACGACTCCAGGTTGATACAACAAAAAGAAAAGAAAAATAAAGTCCTAATTAGAGGGAGAGGAATAATTGTTTTTATCCAATTGCTGCCAGTTAGAAGGCAAAGCTCCGCCCACTTGGTCTCCTAGCAACCCACTCAGCCCAGGGAACAGGCAGAGTTAGGCCTCACTTAGGCAGCTTCTGCCAACCCTAAAGTTTAAAAACATGCAAATGAGAGTACACGAATAGGTACTGTTCCGGTGAGAAGGTTACGGCGCTCCATGCAGTCATGCCAGCCACATGACCTTGGAGGAGTCTACGAACAACGCCAGCTCTTCGGCTTAGAAATGGAGACCCCCAAAGTCAGACACGACTGAACTTAATGTCAGGGGAAAACCTTTACCCTTTACCTAACTACCACCAATTCCTCAATACTTTATTTCCCATACTACCACACTTCTCCACAGCAACGTGTGGCCGGGCACAGCTAGTATTACTATATTGTACTATACCATTATACCGTAATATTATTAGTAATATTACATGTAATATATAATATATAATTAGTATTTTATATTACACAATATTATTATATTGTATTATTGTTATTAGTCGCCCTGAGTCCCCTATTGGGTGAGAAGGGTGGGGTAGAAATACTGTAATAAATAAATAAATAAATAAATAAATAAATATTATATTGTACCACATTATAATATTTATTATCAATATTATATGTATACACAATATATTATATTACTACCATATCATTCATTTACAATATTAGTAAATGAAAGAACAATACAATATTTAAAAATAAAAATAATTTTAACCAACATACTGTAAACTAATCAGGATTTCAGTGGGAAGTGTGGGCCTGCTTCTGGTCAATGAGATAATCAAGTAGGATCGTTGTTGTTGTGCCTTCAAGTCATTTCAGACTTTGGGCAAGCCTAAGTCTAAAACTGAGGGCGGGGGCCAGGTAAATGGCCTTGAAGGGGACCCCTGCAGTAGAGTCTCACTTATCCAACATTTGCTTATCCAACATTCTGGATACCTTTGTAGTCAATGTTTTTTGTAGTCAATGTTTTCAATACATTGTGATGTTTTGGTGCTAAATTGGTAAATACAGTAATTACTACATAATGTTACCATGTATTAAACTGCTTTTTCCATCAATTTGTTGTAAAACATGATGTTTTGGTGCTTAATTTGTAAAATTATAATGTAATCTGACATTTAATAGGCTTTTCATTAATCCCTCCTTATTATCCAACATGTTTGCTTATCCAACGTTCTGCTGGTCCATTTATGTTAGATAAGTGAGACTTTACTGTATATGCATTTATACATATGTATATAACGCTATGTCACAAAATTTGAAAAATGTTCTGTTCCTGGTTTGAAAATGTTATTCCTGTTTAACTGTGTGGGACTTACATTGAAAGTAGTTGTTCTATTCCAGAAACTTCGTTTTTGTGGCTGCCACAAATCTCAATTGGTTGAGATTCGATGAGAGATTGATTGAAAAACTATAGTAAAATGTGCTGCAGGATATTGCTCAAAAACAAAGTTTTTATAGTTTAATAAACGTTTTCCATGTTTTTATGACAGAACCAATTAGGAAATTACAATTATAACCCAGGAACAAAAATCATGTTACATGGTGAAATGGAACGGGGTTGAACTGGATGGCCCTTGGGGTCTCTTCCATTTTTAATGTTTTTAATTAATTTATCAATCAAAATGTATAAGTTTACATTTTCCTCATTTTACAATACCTTAAATATATCATACTAGCTGTGCCCGGCCACGCGTTGCTGTGGCAAAGTGGTGGTGGTATTGGTTAAAAATTGTTGTGTAATTTTTATTTGACGTTATTTGTATTTTTTAATTAATTTTATTGTAAGTTATCTTTTTATTTATTATATTTTATTGTTTTCTTGTATTATTTTTAGTTATTTTGTTATTATAGTATTTTGTTGTATTAATTTTTTAGTGTTTTTTATTATTTTTTATTGGGTTGGTAGGAGACCACGTTGGAGGAGCTTAGCCTTCTAACTGGCAGCAATTGGATAAAAGCAGTTATTCCTCTCTCTCTAATTAGGACTTTATTTTTCTTTTCTTTTTGTTGTATCAACCTAGAGGTGTGGATGATGGGTTTTGTTGTCAAATTTCGAGGTTGGGGGGCCTGTAGTTTTGTTGTTTTGTGGGTCGCCGTGATGCCATCATTCTTTTATATATACTACACTTGATCTTAGCCAAAAGGCCGAGAAGCGATATATATATATAGATTGTATACAATCCAACAGTAAAAAGAAATCAAAAACATCTTTAAGCATATTTCTTATCAGTTTTTTAACTTTTCCATTGCAACTTTACTACATATCTCTCTACTACACACCTTTTATCTACTTATACATGTTTTATTATTAATATTATTATTATTAATTTATCATTCAAAATGTATTAGTATACATTCTTTCCTCATTTTATAGTATCCTAGAAATATCATATTGTATACAATCCAAGAATCCAACTCTAGGATTCTATAATTTACGCCCCTTCTACAGTGTGATATAATCCAGATGATCAAAGCAGATAATCCATTGGACTGGATTATATGAGTCTACCCTGCTATATAATCCAATTCAAAGCAGATAATACAATATAAAACAAATAATAATACAATATAATATTAGTTATATATTATATATTACATGTAATATTACTAATAATATTACAGTATAGCGGTATAGTTCAATATCTATATATATAAAAGAGTGATGGCATCACGGCAATTCACAAAACAACAAAAGTACAGGCCCCCCAACCTCAAAATTTGACAACACAACCCATCATCCACGCCTCAAGGTTGATACAACAAAAAGAAAAGAAAAATAAAGTCCTAATTAGAGGGAGAGCAATAATTTTTTTTTATCCAATTGCTGCCAGTTTAGAGGGCTAATGTCTGCCCACTTGGTTGCCTAGCAACCAAGGGACAGCCAGGTTTCAGTTAGGGGACAGGCAGATTTAGGCCTCACTTAGACTTCTTCCACAGATTATCTAATTTGCACTGGATTATATGGCAGTGTAGACTCAAGGCCCTTCCACACAGCTATATAACCCATTTATAATCTTATATTATCTGCTTTGCACTAGATTATCTTGACTCCACACTGATGTCCGAAGCGCCAGCATTCAAATTGATTTGAACCCGCAGCGGAGAGTTCCGCAGATCCATCACCAAAGGAACAGAGCGGGACCGCAGCAGACTATTATTAAAAGATCTTTTTTTCTTCACTTTCCCCTTCCCTGGACTATGTAACAAATCCCCCCAATAAAAGTAGCATACATTTTATAACAGTAGCACTCTCTATCTGGTTATTTTGTGTCTTTCCTTGACTCCTTCTTTTACATGCAATCCTCCCCCTCCCTCTCTCTCTCTAACCCATCCGTCCTTTAAACTCTGGCTGAGGCTCCTCTGCCATAGGTTAATACGGCGGACGATACAAATTGGCTCATATCTTTATCAAAATTACCCCTAGCACGCTCTTCTTTTAGTTCTAACCCTTCCTAAGGCTCCTGACCCAAGGACCACCAGCGGAACCAAAATTAGTCCAGTTCTCGGCACCTCATCAGCTGACTGTCAAACGGAACCGACTGCTCTTTTCAAGCCAGACTGCTCTCTTCCAGCCTTATCTCGGACTTTCCTCTCCCCGCGACCCGCGGGATGGTTTTAAGAGATCACTGGTCCTTTTCTGTGAACTGTGGATGGGGGATCGCTCTCCCGCTGGGGAGACATAGTTCTCCAAGGACCTTCACCCTCTCTACAGCTGCCAGGAGGGTGCCTGGACGGGCGCCCTCCATGTTTCATTCACACCTTCATAATTTTATGAATGAGAAGAACACTCTTCCCCAAACCTACCCCTGAACTTATGAAATCCTATACTTCCAAAGACTGCAACTCACATGTACCTCTTCCCCATGCTATTTCTATGAATTCCTTCCACCACAGATGAACTCTTTTCCCAATGTATCCGTGAATTTTCATATTCTATGAACCTGGACACCCTCATGAATCACTGTTATATGAATTTCTAATCGTTGGGCTAACTTCATGAATTGTAAAATCATGCTGCTAAAACTCCACTTTTATGAATTTCCATGCTGGGTTCTCCAGATGTTATGAACTTCGTTCTTATCAAATATTTTCAATTGTTTATATCATTCATGATTCCCCTTTATGCAATGTAACTCACTTTTATGGATTCTCCCTTATTTCCATGAAAGCTATCTATCTGCCTAAATGTATTTGTACTCTTTGGGATCCCCGGAAAATATGTATTTTTCCCAGCATGGTTTATATTCCAACTTTATTTTATTTTTCATTTTATTTCATATAATTGTCAAGTCATGAAATCAAATAGGAAATATTTTGAACTCAACCTGAACCCCAGAACTTATCCCATTTCCTATGACCCAGGCTTCCCTTCCCAAAAACAAAAGGATAATCTGCCACCGCTAAACCCAATCAAATTCAAATTGCATGGACAATATAGGGCTTGAGTCGCCGAAGTCGGAGTGTTGACCTAAAGGTGATTCGCCCCAAGGCAAACATTGTCATATCTCACCCAAAGGAAAATCCAGGACACCTCAGGAAGGCGCCCTGCAGAGCCTGTCAATATGGCTCATCACCACCCATCTTTGCTTCCACCTCTGACACCCCAAGGCATATCTAAAAATCTGTATACGTGACAGAAACCCGGACACCCTTGATTGCTGCCATTGATAAATTAATCACCTTTTAGAAATCGGTCTAGCAGGACCTAATCCGATAGTTCCTGCCCTGTCACCTCATTGTTTCAACAACTCCCGCCTTCTCTTTCCTGATTGGCCCGAGTAGAGACAAAAGGCAGCTTCCTATTGGGCCAACGGAGCAAGGCGGGAAACGAAAGCCCACCTCGTTCAACCTTCTAGCCTATCAACGATCAGATGGGCGGGGGAGCAGGGCGGGAAATTCAAAGGGCTGTCAGACTGACATTTTGTATAAATATGGCTTTATTTTGATTGTATGGTACCCTAGTAGACCGAATGATCGCTACTAGAGTCCTCTTCAGCTGAATTGCTCAATAAAGACTCCTTGGCGGATTTTCCTTCAACTTTGGCGGACCTTCTTCATTTCGGCTTCAGGTTGTATTGCGGCTCATAATTCTCCTTTTGGCTTCGCCAAGGTCCGTTCTCTCAGGACCGGATCGGGTCTCTCCTTAAGAGGCCCGATCCCCTGAAACGCGGTCGACAACAACACTACCATATAATCCACTTCAGTGTGCATTTTATACAGCTGTGAAGAAGGGGCCTCAGATAATCCAGTTCTGAGCAGATAATATAAGATTAGAAATATACAGTAGAATCTCACTTATCCAACGTAAACAGGCCGGCAGGATAAGTGAATATGTTGGATAATAAGAAGGAATTCAGGAAAAGCCAATTAAACATCAAATTAGGTAATCGTTATACAAATTAAGCACCAAAACATCATATTATACAACAAATTTGACAGAAAAAGTAGTTCCATGCGCAGTAATGCTATGTAGCATTTACAGTAGTCTCTCACTTATCCAACACTCACTTATGCAATGTTCTGGATTATCCAACGCATTTTTGTAGTCAATGCTTTCAATATATCGTGATATTTTGGTGCTAAATTCATAAATACAGTAATTACTATATAGCATTACTGTGTACTGAACTACTTTTTCTGACAAATTTGTTGTCTAACATGATGTTTTGGTGCTTAATTTGTAAAATCATAACTTAATTTGATGTTTAATAGGGTTATCCTTAATTCCTCATTATCCAACATATTCGCTTATCCAACGTTCTGCCGGCCCGTTTATGTTGGATAAGTGAGACTCTACTGTACTGTATTTACAAATTTACCACTAAAATATCACAATGAATTTAAAACACTGACTACAAAAGCATTGATTATGAAAAGGCAGACTGCGTTGGATAATCCAGAACATTGTATAAGCGAATGTTGGATAAGTGAGATTCTTCTTTAATATGAAATAATTACTGGGATAGAATAATGCAGAACAATATAATCTCTAAAACCAGGACAGTAAATAAACAGGGGAATTCCACACAGGAAACAATCAGGGCCAGTTAACACCTCCCAACAAAGTATTCCCATCATCAAAGTCTGGCAAATCCTGTTTTCTCAGGGCCACAGACAGTAGAAGCACATAAAATATCGCAAACAACACCACTCTGAAAACAAGGGAATTCCAGACAGGAAACAATCAGGGCCAGCTAACACCTCCCAACAAAGTATTCCCATCATCAAAGTCTGGAAAATCCTCTGTTTTCTCAGGGCCACAGACAGTAGAAGCACATAAAATATCGCAAACAACACCACTCTGAAAACAAGGGAATTCCAGACAGGAAACAATCAGGGCCAGCTAACACCTCCCAACAAAAAATTCACTCAGGGAGGAAACAGCCAGGCTTTAAAGCTGCAAGGCCATTACATCCTAATCATTTTTCCTAATTGCAGCATTCATACTTGCCTCCAACAAACAAAAAAAACCAATCAGAAATATTGTATATTCACAACCTTTAGGAAATAATATCCCCTGATGGCGCAGCGTGTTAAAGCGCTGAGCTGCTGAACTTCTGGACTGAAAGGCCACAGGTTTGAATTGGGGGAGCGGAGAGAGCCCCCACTGTTAGCTCCAGCTTCTGCCAACCCAGAAGTTCGAAAACATGCAAATGTGAGTGCATCAATAGGTACTGCTCCGGCGGGAAGGTAACGCCGCTCCATGTAGTCATCCCACATGACCTTGGAGGAGTCTACGGACAACGCCGGCTCTTCGGCTTAGAAATGGAGATGAGCACCAACCTCCAGAATAAGACACGACTGGACTTAATGTCTGGGGAAAACCTTTACCCTTGACTTTAACTACCACCAATTCCTCAATACTTTATTTCCCATACCACCATACTTTGCCACAGCAACGCGTGGCCGGGCACAGCTAGTAATAATATATAATAATAATATTGTGCTATGCTAATAATATCATATATTGGATGCACATATAATTGAGTCCCCTTCAGCGTGAGAAGGTCAGGATATAAATAAAGTAAATAAAGAAATAAAGAAATAATCTCAATTTAATATGCCAGTGTTGGAGGGGCCTAGGATTTTGTGATTCGGTTCTAACCTCGAGTCCTATCTAACCATCTTTCCACAAAAGTGACGCCATTGTAGGGCATCACGTCCTGCCCTGATTCTCTGGAAGGGTGAAGCAGTCTTTCATTGAACTCATCCATCCAGATCCTGGCCTATTGGGCAAGAAGCATCGGTTTCTGTTTCATACCAGGAGCGGAAAAGGTTGCGTCATTGAGGCAGGAGGGAAAGGCAACCGCCACTGGGCAGATAAATATCAAAAAAGGCCACTGGAGAGTCATATCAGGCCCGGGGATGCAGGAGCCAAAGCGGAGGCCGACAAGTCATCTGATTGCAGTCAAAACCATTATCCAGCTGATAAAAAGTTTGAAAACTTTGTATAATTTTTGGTTGCTGTTCCAGACAGAGGACAACATCCAACAAATAAACAAACCTCTTGAAATTCCATCATTCCCCATTCTCTCTCAAAGGAGACACTGTCTTTGAAACAAAGGAAGAGCTTAGAATTCAGTACATGGGAATCCATAAAATACAAGGCTAAGCACTGCAGATATTCACTTTGTCAAAGGCAAACTGTGTTGACTCCCAGAAGTTTCAGCTTAAATCAATTTTAAGCTATGAGCATTAGTATTCATCTTGGTGTTTTAATTTTTGTTCTTTATGTATGTAATGGTCTTGTAGGTAAAGGTAAAGGTTTTCCCCTGATATTAAGTCCAGTCGTGTCCAACTCTGGGGGTTGGTGCTCATCTCCATTTCTAAGCTGAAGAGCCGGCGTTGTCCGTAGACACCTCCAAGGTCATGTGGCTGTTGGCATGACTGCATGGAGCGCCGTTACTTTCCCGCCGGAGTGGTACCTATTGATCTACTCACACTGGCATGTTTTCGAACTGCTAGGTTGGCAGGAGCTGGAGCAACAGCGGGCGCTCACTCCACTCCCGGGATTTGAATCTGGGACCTTTTGGTCTGCAAGTTCAGTACCTCAGTGCTTTAACACACTTCGCCACCGGGGCTCCTTAATGGTCTTGTACTGTTGTGTATTTTATTTACGTTGTATCCTATCTTGAGCCATGAAGAGAGACAGATAATAAATAAATAAATTATTGGGTTGCTGTGAGTTTTTAGAGCTGTATGGCCATGCTAAATACGATCCCTGGGGAAGGCAATTAAAAACCACCCCAGTATTCTTGCCATGAAAACTAAGTCGATCAGTACAACCAGAGAAATGTCGATATACCATCGGAAGATAGGAGCCCCAGGTTGGAAGATGGTCAAAATGCTACTGGGGAGGAGCAGAGGACTAGTCCAAGTAGCCCCAGATGTGATGACGCAGTTAGCTCAAAGCCGAAAGGAAGGCTAACGGCCGACGGTGCTGGAGGTGAAGGACGAATCCGATGTTCTAGAGATCAACACACTATAGGAACCTGGAATGTAAGATCTATGAGCCAGGGCAAACTGGACGTGGTTATCGGTGAGATGTCAAGATTAAAGATAGACCTCCTGGGAGTCAGTGAACTGAAATGGACTGGAATGGGCCACTTCACAAAATATGACCACCAAATCTACTACTGCGGACAAGAGGAACACTGAAGAAATGGAGTAGCCTTCATAGTTAATAATAAAGTTGCGAAAGCAGTGATTGGATACAACCCAAAAAATGATAGAATGATCTCAATTCGAGTTCAAGGCAAGCCGTTTAACATCACAGTGATCCAAATATACGCCCCAACCACACCTGCTGAAGAAGCAGAATTAGATCAGTTCTACGAGGACCTGCAGCACTTAGTGGATAACACACCAAAAAGAGACATTATTCTCATTACAGGAGATTGAAATGCTAAGGTGGGCAGTCAAACGACAACCGGGATCACAGGCAAGCATGGTCTGGGACAACCAAATGAAGCAGGATGTAGGCTGATAGAATTTTGCCAGGAAAACTCTGTGTGCATAACAAACACTCTCTTCCAACAACCTAAAAGATGGCTTTACACATGGACTTCACCAGATGGTCAACACCGAAATCAGATTGACTACATCCTTTGCAGCCAAAGGTGGCAGACATCCATCCAGTCGGTGAAAACAAGACCTGGAGCTGACTGTAGGGTTCTTCTTATTGCAAAATTTAGAATCAGACTAAAGAGAATGGGGAAAATACACAGAACAATTAGATATGATCTCACAAATATTCCCAGTGAATATGCAGTGGAGGTGAAGAATAGATTTCAGGGACTAGAGTCCCAGAAGAACTATAGATAGAAGTCCACAACATTGTTCAGGAGGCAGCAACAAAGTACGTCCCAAAGAAAAAGAAAACCAAGAAGGCAAGATGGTTGTCTGCTGAGACACTGGAAGTAGCCCAAGAAAGAAGGAAGGCAAAAGGAAACAGCGATAGGGGGAGATACACCCAATTAAATGCACAATTCAGAGGTTAACCAGGAGAGACAAGGAACTACTTTTGAACAAGCAATGCATGGAAGTAGAAGAAGACAATAGGATAGGAAGGACAAGAGATCTCTTCCAGAAAATCAGAAACATCGGAGGCAAATTTCAGGCAAAAATGGGCATGATCAAAAACAAAGATGGCTGGGACCTAACAGAAGCTGAAGAAATCAAGAAAAGGTGGCGGGAATATACAGAAGATCTGTATAGGAGGGATAAAAATATAGAAGATAGCTTTGACGGTGTGGTGAGTGAATTAGAACCAGACATCCTGAGGAGTGAGGTTGAATGGGCCTTAAGAAACATTGCTAATAATAATAATAATAAAAAAACTTTATTTATACCCCGCCACCATCTCCCCAACGGGGACTCGGGGCGGCTAACATGGGGCCACGCCCAGAGCAATACAATGTAATAAAATATGAAACAGCATACCATAGCACAATTAAAAGCAATACAATAGATGATAATAGACATTACATCAAAAAATAAAAAAACCAAAAAAAAACCCCCAGTAAAACAGGGCAGGCCGCATGGACACAAGAATAAAACTCGGAGTGAGAGGAACAGAGGAGTACTCCACTGTGGACAGGGACACATGAAAGTGGGGCAATCTAGAGGGTAGATGTTGAGGGGGGAGCTAACAACAAGGCAGCAGGAGATGATGGGATCCCAGTTGAACTGTTTAAAATCTTGAAAGATGATGCTGTCAAGGTGATGCATGCCATATGCCAGCAAATATGGAAAACACAAGAATGGCCATCAGATTGGAAAAAATCAATTTACATCCCCATACCAAAAAAGGGAAACGCTAAAGAATGCTCAAACTTCTGTACAGTGGCACATATTTCCCATGCCAGGAAGGTAATGCTCAAGATCCTGCAAGGCAGACTCCAGCAATACATGGAGCGAGAGTTGCCAGATGTCCAAGCTGGGTTCAGAAAAGGCAGAGGAACGAGAGACCAAATTGCCAATATCCGCTGGATAATGGAGGAAGCCAGGGAGTTTCAGAAAAACATCTACTTCTGCTTTATTGACTATTCCAAAGCCTTTGACTGTGTGGACCATAACCAATTGTGGCATGTTCTTGGTGGTCTGGGGATACCAAGTCCCCTTGTCTGTCTCCTGGGAAAACTGTATAAAGACCAAGTAGCCACAGTAAGAACAGACCACGGAACAACAGACTGGTTCAAGATTGGGAAAGGAGTGCAGACATCAGGGCTGCATCCTCTCACCCTCCCTATTCAACTTGCACGCAGAACACATCATGCGACATGCGGGGCTTGAGGAATCCAAGGCCAGAGTTAAAATTTCTGGAAGAAACATGAATAACCTTAGGTATGCAGATGATACCACTCTGATGGCTGAAAGCGAGGAGGAGCTGAGGAGCCTTATCACCAAGGTGAAAGAAGAAAGTGCAAAAGCCGGGCTGCAGTTAAACATCAAGAAAACCAAGATCATGGCAACTACACCTATTGATAACTGGCAAATAGAGGGAGAAAACGTGGAGGCAGTGACAGACTTTATATTTCTAGGTGCAAAGATCACTGCAGATGCAGACTGCAGCCAGGAAATCAGAAGACATTTCCTTCTTGGGAGGAGAGCAATGGCCAACCTTGACAAAAGAGTGAAGAGCAGAGACATCACACTGGCCACGAAGGTCCGCACAGTCAAAGCAATGGTATTCCCCATAGTAACCTATGGCTGCGAGAGCTGGACCATAAGGAAGGCTGAGCGAAGGAAGAGAGACGCTTTTGAACTCTGGTGCTGGAGGAAAATCCTGAGAGTGCCTTGGACCACAAGAAGGTCCAACCAGTCCATCCTCCAGGAAATAATGCCCAGTGGCTGCTCACTGGAGGGAAGGAGATTAGAGGCAAAGCTGAAGTATTTTGGCCACATCATAAGGAGACAGGAAAGCTTGGAGAAGATCATGATGCTGGGGAAAAGGGAAGGAAAAAGGAAGAGAGTCCGACCAAGGGCGAGATGGATGGACGGTATCCTTGAAGTGACTGGCTTGGCCTTGAAGGAACTGGGGGCGGTGACGGCTGACCGGGAGCTCTGCCGTGGACTGGTCCATGAGGTCATGAAGAGTCAACGAGTGAGACAACGACGGCCATGCTCCAGAAGAATTTTCTCCTGACATTTCACCCACATCTACGGCAGGCATCCTCAGAAGTTGTGAGGTCTGTTGGAAAGTAGGAAAGTGGAGTGTATGTATCTGTGGAAAGCTCAGGGTAGGAGAAAGAACTCTTGTCAGTTTGAGGCAGGAGTGAATGATGCAAATGGCCAGCTTAATTAGCATTGAATGGCCTTACAGATTCAAAGCCTGGCCCAGTGACACACATAAGGCTACTTTACCTAGCAACAGCTGATGCGTCACCCAGCCACAGCCAATCCGCTTCCTTCCTTCGTTTTTCCCCTTTTCTAGGCCTGAAATGAGTGGCTTCATTTACTTCAAACCTCTTCATTATTTTAAGATGGAGAATGAAGTATGTGTGTGCCAAGTTTTGTCCAGATTCATCAGGCCAAGGAAGAGCCTTTCTGACACAAACCAACCAGAAAATATATTTACATATATTACATAGAGCATGAGTTCTTTATTTCCCTTAGGACTCGGCGATCGATTGCTCCGACCTGTTCTCCCTTTCTCAATGCCGCGTAGCCTCAGTCTAGGATGCCTAGCCGCGTGCCGAGCGCATCGAACCCCGCTTGCTGCACAGAGGTGGCCAACATGGCGTCGGCTTCCACCTCCGCTCTGACAGGGCTGGCGGGAGGCCGAGCGCCGCGGCGGACGGCGGGCAACCGGCTCTCGGGGCTTCTGGAAGTCGAAGAGGAAGACGAGTTCTACCAGACGACTTATGGCGGCTTTACGGAGGTAAAGAGTTGAGGGAGATCTGCAAAGGGGCGTGGCTAAGGCGGGACTTTGGCCTTAGCGATATGGCGATTGGCTAGAATTCACGAGGGAGGGCGGGGCCACCGAGGAAGTTGTGCTAAACAGCAAGGGCGTGGCTAACAAAAATAGGCGGAACGCCATTCTAAGCGACCCCAACGATTGGCTGAGAGAAAACTATGAGCGGGGCTGCAGCCTATAGCTGATCTCATCTACCTACCGTATTTTCCTGTCTAGGTGCATCTATTTAATTGGCTTACTCAATCAGTTTTAAGCATAAATTTCAAACTCGTGTACTGGGTTTTAATCTCTGTCCTATGCATTTATAGAAATACATTTTAAAGTCAAAAACATTTTATCTTCAAATATACAAAGATACAATAATAAACAGTATTTTATATATATATACTAGCGGTGCCCGGCCATGCGTTGCTGTGGCAAAGTCTGGTGGTATGGGAAATAAAGTATTGAGGAATTAGTGGTAGTTAAGGTAAAGGGTAAAGGTTTTCCCCTGACATTAAGTCCAGTCGTGTCTGACTCTAGGGATTGGGGCTCATCTCCATGTCTAAGCCCAAGAGCTGGCGTTGTCCGTAGACGAGTCTACACTGCCATATAGTTAAAATCTGTCAATCTGTATTTTATAGGCAGTGTGGAAGAGGCCTAAGTGAGGCCTAACTGTGCCTGTCCCCTGGGCTGAGTGGGTTGCTAGGAGACCAAGTGGGCGGAGCTTAGCCTTCTAACTGGCAGCAATTGGATAAAAACAATTATTCCTCTCCCTCTAATTAGGACTTTATTTTTATTTTCTTTTTCTTGTATGAATGTAAAGGCATGGCTGAGGGGTTGTGCTGCCAAGTTTAGTGTTTCTGGGATGTGTAGTTTTGTTGTTTTGTCCTAGGCCGAAATTTCATTACCCTTTTATATATATAGATTACTAATAATATTACAATATAGTGTTATAGTACAATATAGTAATATATAATGCTTATATTGTGCTATACGAATAATATAATATACTAGCTGTGCCCGGCCACGCGTTGCTGTGGCTTAGTCTGGTGGTGTTGGTCAGTCTACATTAGGTTGTATTTGTGCTGTGACCTCCACCCTTCTTTATACTCACATTAGTAGTAGTATTTGAAGTCTGTTACCTTCTTCAATTTTTGTGTTGATTGATAATTGCTTGAGATCCCTGTTGTCTTTGGTTTGTTGTTAATTGTAATGTCTGATTGTACTGAGTGCGGTTTATATTTTTATTGTGGTACAATAGTCTTTTTTTTTTTTTTGCCTGTGTAGGTGTTTATTATTATTGTTGTTGTAGTGATTATGAAGGTTGGATAAGTTAGATGCTACTGTATTGTTTTTTGGAGGCCCAGTGTAGCACTGACTGGCCTCTCAGCCTCAGTGCCTGGCTGTTTCTTGCCTGTGATGGTGTTGATTCTTATTGTTGTTGTTGTTGTCATTGTTATTATTGTAATTGTTTTTTTGGAGGCCAAGTGTGAATGTAGGGATTGGGGAGGTGGATGAGTTGTGTTGTCAAATTTTGTATTTGTTATAGTCACAATGCGTTGTTGTGAGTTTTGTGGGTCCGGATTGTGGTTTTGTGGTGTGGTTGTGTTGTTACAACTGAGAGGCAAGGCTTTTGTGTTGTGTTGCCAAGTTTTGTATTTCTGAGGCGTTTAGTTGTGTTGTTATAGTCACGATGCATTGTTGTGAGTTTTGTGGGTCCGGATTGTGGTTTTGTGGTGTGGTTGTGTTCTTACAACTGGGAGGCAAGGCTTTTGCGTTATGTGGTCAAATTTTGTATTTCTGGGGCGTTTAGTTGTGTTGTTATAGTCATGATGCGTTGTTGTGAGTTTTGTGGGTCCGGATTGTGGTTTTGTGTTGTGGTTGTGTTCTTACAACTGGGAGGCAAGGCTTTTGCGTTATGTGGTCAAATTTTGTATTTCTGGGGCGTTTAGTTGTGTTATAGTCATGATGTTGTTGTGAGTTTTGTGGGTCCGGATTGTGGTTTTGTGGTGTAGTTGTGTTGTTACAACTGAGAGGCAAGGCTTTTGTGTTGTGTTGCCAAGTTTTGTATTTCTGGGGTGTTTAGTTGTGTGCCAAGTTTTGTATTTCTGGGGCGTTTAGTTGTGTTGTTATAGTCACGATGCATTGTTGTGAGTTTTGTGGGTCCGGATTGTGGTTTTGTGGTGTGGTTGTGTTGTTACAATCGGGAGGGAATGCTTTTGTGTTGTGTTGCCAAGTTTCGTATTTCTGGGGCGTTTAGTTGTGTTGTTATAGTCATGATGCGTTGATGTGAGTTTTGTGGGTCCGGATTGTGGTTTTGTGGTGTGGTTGTGTTGTTACAACTGGGAGGCAAGGCTTTTGCGTTGTTTTGCCAAGTTTTGTATTTCTGGGGCGTTTAGTTGTGTTGTTATAGTCATGATGCGTTGTTGTGAGTTTTGTGGGTCCGGATTATGGTTTTGTGTTGTGGTTGTGTTCTTACAACTGGGAGGCAAGGCTTTTGCGTTGTGTGGTCAAATTTTGTATTTCTGGGGCGTTTAGTTGTGTTATAGTCACGATGCGTTGTTGTGAGTTTTGTGGGTCCGGATTGTGGTTTTGTGGTGTGGTTGTGTTATTACAACCGGGAGGCAAGGCTTTTGCGTTGTGTTGTTAATTTTTGTATTTCTGGGGCGTTTAGTTGTGTGCCAAATTTCGTATTTCTGGGGCGTTTAGTTGTGTTGTTATAGTCACGATGCATTGTTGTGAGTTTTGTGGGTCCGGATTGTGGTTTTGTGGTGTGATTGTGTTGTTACAACCGGGAGGCAAGGCTTTTGTGTTGTGTTGTTAAGTTTTATATTTCTGGGGCGTTTAGTTGTGTGCCAAGTTTCGTATTTCTGAGGCGTTTAGTTGTGTTGTTATAGTCACGATGCGTTGTTGTGAGTTTTATGGGTCCGGATTGTGGTTTTGTGGTGTGGTTGTGTTGTTACAACCTGGAGGGAAGGCTTTTGCGTTGTGTTGCCAAGTTTCGTATTTCTGGGGCGTTTAGTTGTGTTGTTATAGTCACGATGCGTTGTTGTGAGTTTTGTGGGTCCTGTGTAGTTTTGTGGTGTGGTTGTGTTGTTACAACTGGGAGGCAAGGCTTTTGCATTATGTTGCCAAGTTTTGTATTTCTGGGGCATTTAGTTGTGTTGTTATCGCATGATGCGTTGTTGTGAGTTTTGTGGGTCTGGATTGTGGTTTTGTGGTGTGGTTGTGTTGTTGTAACCTGGAGGCAAGCCTTTTGCATTGTGTTGCCAAATTTCGTATTTCTGGGATGTTTAGTTTTGTTGTTATAGTCACTGCGCAAACAACTTTATCATTTTATATATATAGACTAGCTATGCCCGGCCACGCGTTGCTGTGGCGAAGTATGGTGGTATGGGAAATAAAGTATTGAGGAATTGGTGGTAGTTAAAGTCAAGGGTAAAGGTTTTCCCCAGACATTAAGTCCAGTCGTGTCTGACTCTGGAGGTTGGTGCTCATCTCCATTTCTAAGCCGAAGAGCCGGCGTTGTCCGTAGACTCCTCCAAGGTCATGTGGGATGACTACATGGAGCGGCGTTACCTTCCCGCCGGAGCAGTACCTATTGATGCACTCACATTTGCATGTTTTCGAACTTCTGGGTTGGCAGAAGCTGGAGCTAACAGTGGGGGCTCTCTCCGCTCCCCCAATTCAAACCTGTGGCCTTTCAGTCCAGAAGTTCAGCAGCTCAGCGCTTTAACACGCTGCGCCATCAGGGGATATTATTTCCTAAAGGTTGTGAATATACAATATTTCTGATTGGTTTTTTTTGTTTGTTGGAGGCAAGTATGAATGCTGCAATTAGGAAAAATGATTAGGATGTAATGGCCTTGCAGCTTTAAAGCCTGGCTGTTTCCTCCCTGAGTGAATTTTTTGTTGGGAGGTGTTAGCTGGCCCTGATTGTTTCCTGTCTGGAATTCCCTTGTTTTCAGAGTGGTGTTGTTTGCGATATTTTATGTGCTTCTACTGTCTGTGGCCCTGAGAAAACAGAGGATTTTCCAGACTTTGATGATGGGAATACTTTGTTGGGAGGTGTTAGCTGGCCCTGATTGTTTCCTGTCTGGAATTCCCTTGTTTTCAGAGTGGTGTTGTTTGCGATATTTTATGTGCTTCTACTGTCTGTGGCCCTGAGAAAACAGGATTTGCCAGACTTTGATGATGGGAATACTTTGTTGGGAGGTGTTAACTGGCCCCGATTGTTTCCTGTGTGAATTCCCCTGTTTATTTACTGTCCTGGTTTTAGAGATTATATTGTTCTGCATTATTCTATCCCAGTAATTATTTCATATTAAAGAAGAATCTCACTTATCCAACATTCGCTTATACAATGTTCTGGATTATCCAACGCATTCTACCTTTTCATAATCAATGTTTTTGTAGTCAGTGTTTTAAATTCATTGTGATATTTTAGTGGTAAATTTGTAAATACAGTACAGTAGAGTCTCACTTATCCAACATAAACGGGCCGGCAGAACGTTGGATAAGCGAATATGTTGGATAATGAGGAATTAAGGATAACCCTATTAAACATCAAATTAAGTTATGATTTTAAATTAAGTTATGATTACCTAATTTGATGTTTAATTGGCTTTTCCTGAATCCCTTCTTATTATCCAACATATTCACTTATCCTGCCGGCCTGTTTACGTTGGATAAGTGAGACTCTACTGTATATTGATAATCTTAAATTATCTTCTTAGAACTGGATTATATGAGGCCCCTTCTTCACAGCTGTATAAAATGCACACTGAAGTGGATTATATGGCAGTGTGGAGTCAAGATAATCCAGTGCAAAGCAGATAATATAAGATTATAAATGGGTTATATAGCTGTGTTGAAGGGCCTTGAGTCTACACTGCCATATAATCCAGTGCAAATTAGATAATCTGTGGAAGAAGTCTAAGTGAGGCCTAAATCTGCCTGTCCCCTAACTGAAACCTGGCTGTCCCTTGGTTGCTAGGCAACCAAGTGGGCAGAGATTAGCCCTCTAAACTGGCAGCAATTGGATAAAAAAAATTATTGCTCTCCCTCTAATTAGGACTTTATTTTTCTTTTCTTTTTGTTGTATCAACCTTGAGGCGTGGATGATGGGTTGTGTTGTCAAATTTTGAGGTTGGGGGGCCTGTACTTTTGTTGTTTTGTGAATTGCCGTGATGCCATCACTCTTTTATATATATAGATATATATCATCAGTAGTATTATATTTAATATATCAGCATTATATTATTATATTATATTGTATTATTAGTATTACAGTAATGCAATACAATATCTATATAGACATAAAAAAGTGAAAACATTTTATCTTCAAATATACATACAATAATGAACAGTATGTCATTATATATATATATATATATCATCAGTAGTATATTTAATATATCAGCATTATATTACAATATTATTATATTATATTGTATTATTAGTATTACAGTAATGAAATATGATACAATATCTGTATACACATAATAAAAGTGAAAACATTTTATCTTCAAATATACAAAGATACAATAATAAAAAGTATATCATTATATATATATCATCAGTAGTATATTTAATATATCAGTATTATATTACAATATTATATTATTATATTTTATTATTAGTATTACAGTAATGCAATATAATACAATATTTATATCTATACACATAATAAAAGTAAAAATCTATATGTCTATTGTATTACATTCTATTCTCAATATTATATGTATATACAATATATTATTACCATAGCACAATATTAGTATTATATGTTACTATATTATACTATACCATTATACTTCAACATTATTGGTAATATTATATGTAATATATAATATACATTATATTATTAATATATTATTATGTATTTTGTATTAATATATTACTATACCACAATATATATAAAACACTACCAGTATATTATACTATTAAACAATAAAAGGTTTCTCCCTGACATTAAGACTAGTCGTGTCCGACTCTGGGGGTTGGTGCTCATCTCCATTTCTAAACCGAAGAGCCGGTGTTGTCCTTAGACACCTCCAATGTCATGTGGCCGGCATGACTGCATGAAGTACCATTATATTATACTATTTGTATTATATAATATATTGTACCATATCACAAGTTGTATATGTAATATATACCGTAATATACTCAGAAAACAGGTGAATTTCAGACAGGAAATAATCAGGGCCAGCGAACACCTCCCAACAAAGGATTCCTCCAGGAAGGAAGAAGCCAGGCTTTGAAGCTGCAAGTATATTAATTGCTAATCATGCTGGCCAACTGTAACATTCCCACTTGCCTCCAAGAGTTCTTTCTTCCACCCTGAACATCATTCCACAGATATATAAACCCCACCGGCCTAGTTTCCAACAGTCCTCACAACCTCCAAGGATGCCTACCATAGACGTGGGCGAAATGTCAGGAGAGAATGCTTCTGGAACATGGCCCTACAGCCCAGAAAACTCACAACCCTATAATAAATTACCTGTATATGCTCGAGTATAAGCCGACCCGAATATAAGCCAAGGCACCTAATATTACCACAAAAAAACTGGGAAAACATTGACTCCAGTATAAGCCGAGAGCGGCAAATTTCAGAAATAAAAACAGATACCAATAAAATTACATTAATTGAGGCATCAGTAGGTTAAATGTTTTTAAATATTTACATAAAGCTCTAAGATAAGATTGTACAACTCTAATTAAATCATTATTCTCATCTTCTTCAATGTAAATGTGCTTATGTATCCTTTTAATATAGTAAAATAATACATGTAATAATAATAATAATAAATACAAGAAAATAATACATTTAGTAATAAATAGAGTAAAATAATAAATATAATAATAATAATATCAGAGTGAAATAATTAATGTATTATTAATAATAATAAAAATAGAGTAAAATAAATGTAATAGTAGCAACAATAATAGAGAAAAATAATAAATGTAATACCAATAATAGAGAAAAATAATAAATGTACCATATATTCTCGAGTATAAGCTGACCCAAATATAAGGCAACCAGGACCCTCACCTGAGTATAAGCTGAGGGGGGCGTTTTCAGTCTTAAAAAAGGGCTGAAAAACTAGGCTTATACTCGAGTATATACAGTATATTACAACATTATCTATATATATAAAAGAGTGATGGCATCAGGGCAGTGGACAAAACAACAAAACTACAGGCCCCCCAACCTCGAAATTTGACAACACAACCCATCATCCACGCCTCTAGGTTGATACAACAAAAAGAAAAGAAAAATAAAGTCCTAATTAGAGGGAGAGCAATAATTGTTTTTATCCAATTGCTGCCAGTTTAGAGGGCTAATCTCTGCCCACTTCGTTGCCTAGCAACCAAGGGACAGCCAGGTTTCAGTTAGGGGACAGGCCGATTTAGGCCTCACTTAGGCTTCTTCCACAGATTATCTAATTTGCACTGGATTATATGGCAGTGTAGACTCAAGGTCCTTCCACACAGCTATATAACCCATTTATAATCTTATATTATCTGCTTTGCACTGGATTATCTTGACTCCACACTGCCATATAATCCACTTCAGTGTGCATTTTATACAGCTGTGAAGAAGGAGCCTCATATAATCCAGTTCTAAGCAGATAATATAAGATGATCAATATACAGTAGAGTCTCACTTATCCAACATAAACAGGCCGGCAGGATAAGTGAATATGTTGGATAATAAGAAGGGATTTAGGAAAAGCTGATTAAACATCAAATTAGGTAATCGTTATACAAATTAAGCATCAAAACATCATATTATACAACAAATTTGACAGAAAAGGTAGTTCCATGCGCAGTAATGCTATGTAGTAATTACAGTAGAGTCTCACTTATCCAACACTCGCTTATCCAACATTCTGGATTATCCAACGCATTTTTGTAGTCAATGTTTTCAATATATCGTGATATTTTGGTGCTAAATTCATAAATACAGTAATTACTACATAGCATTACTGCGTATTGAACTACTTTTTCTGCCAAATTTGTTGTCTAACATGATGTTTTGGTGTTTCATTTGTAAAATCATAACCTAATTTGATATTTAATAGGCTTTTCCTTAACGCCTCCTTATTATCCAACATATTCGGTTATCCAACATTTTGCCAGCCCACTTATGTTGGATAAGTGAGACTCTACTGTACTGTATTTACAAATTTACCAGTAAAATATCACAATGAATTTGAAACACTGACTACAAAAACATTGATTATGAAAAGGCAGACTGTGTTGGATAATCCAGAACATTGTATAAGCGAATGTTGGATAAGTGAGATTCTACTTTGATATGAAATAATTTCTAGGATAGAATAATGCAGAACAATATAATCTCTAAAACCAGGACAGTAATAAAGAAATAAAGAAATAAAGAAAGTAAATAAAGCAAGGAAATTGGAAATTCCACAAAGGAAACAATCAGGGCCAGCTAACACCTCCCAAGAAAGGATTCTTCCAGAAAGGAAGCTGAGAAGGCAGTGAAGCACTATGTATTACCAAAGTCATTATTATTACTATCATTACTATCCTTACTATTATTATTATTATTATTATTATTATTATTATTATTGTGTTGCGGTCAACCGTGAAAATGAATACAATCTGGCTCCAAGTATTCAAAAACACTAAAATCAGAATATATAAAAATTAATGTGGTATAATAAAACAGAACAATACAATCTCTAAAATCAGAACACTAAATAAAGAACAACACTCTGAAAATAGGGGAATTCCACACAGAAAACAATCAGGGCCAGCTAACACCTCCCAACAAAGGATTCCCATCATCAAAGTCTGGCCAATCCTCTGTTTTCTCAGGGCCACAGACAGTAGAACCATATAAAATATCGCAAACAACACCACTCTGAAAACAAGGTAATTCCAGACAGGAAACAATCAGGGCCAGCTAACACCTCCCAACAAAAAAATCACTCAGGGAGGAAACAGCTAGGCTTTAAATCTGCAAGGCCATTACATCCTAATCATTTTTCCTAATTGCAGCATTCATACTTGCCTCCAACAGACAAAAAAACAAAACAATCAGAAATATTGTATATTCACAACCTTTAGGAAATAATATCCCCTGATGGCACAGCATGTTAAAGCACTGAGCTGCTGAACTTCTGGACCGAAAGGCCGCAGGTTTGAATTGGGGGAACTGACAGAGCCCCCACTGTTAGCCCCAGCTTCTGCCAACCCAGAAGTTCAAAAACATGTAAATGTGAGTGCATCAATAGGTACTGCTCCGGTGGGAAGGTAACGCCGCTCCATGCAGTCATCCCACATGACCTTGGAGGAGTCTACGGACAACGACGGCTCTTCGGCTTAGAAATGGAGATGAGCACCAACCCCCAGAATCAGACATGACTGGACTTAACGTCAGGGGAAAACCTTTACCCTTTACCTTAACTACCACCAATTCCTCAATACTTTATTTCCCATACCACCATTCTTCGCCACAGCAACGCGTGGCCGGGCACAGCTAGTTAAGTTATAGAATTTTTACAATGTTCATGTGTTTTAATTATGGTGTAACCCGCCTCGAGCCACAAGGAGAGGCTGGTAAGGAATATAATAATAATAATAATAATAATAATAATAATAATAATAATAATAATAATAATAATCTTATGGGGGATCAGCATGGTTTGAGATGAACTCCATCCGTGTTTAGCCATACTCTTGTGTTCCCTGCAGGAGTCCGGGGACGATGAATACAAAGGCGACCAGTCAGACAGCGATGATGAAGTGGATTCGGATTTTGACATCGATGAAGGGGATGAGCCCAACAGCGACCAGGACGACGATGAGCCTAAAAGGAAGCGCCGGGTGGTGACCAAGGCCTACAGGGTGAGACAGACGGGGATCTCCCTGAAGACCGATGGGTGACTTGCATGTTCTACAGTCATTTGGTGGGCCACTTCACCTAGCTAGAGCCAATCCGCTTCCTTCCTTTTCTTTCCCTCTGCTCTGGGCCCAAAAGGGATGAGTTTTTTAAAAATTCAATTATTTTAAATTGGATATTTTTAAGGGTGTGTGTGCCAGGTTTGGTCCAGATCCATTAAGAGAGTCATTCATATCCTCTCCCCTCCAAACAAGGCAGGCCTCCCAGGAGAGTAGGGCCAGCAGAAAGCTTCCAGCAGAGATATCAAAGCTAGGAAGGCTCAGATACTATAATATGCCTTTTAGTTCCCAATCTTTGAATCATTTCTAGGAACCCATCAAAAGCTTAAGGCCTAAGAAGCCAGAGGTCCCTGCCAGCAGTTCCCAGAAAGTCCGGGAGGAAAAAGCGACTCCAGTGGAGCAGGACGATGTGATTGACAGTAAGTGACTTTTGGGAGTATAATTCACTATTCTCTTTTGCTATTTTGGGATTTGGGGTGTTCCCATTGGAGCACCGAAGGGGTGGAGGAATTAAGGAAGTATGTATGTATAGTAGAGTCTCATTTATCTAAGCTAAACGGGCCGGCAGAACCTTGGATAACCGAATATCTTGGATAATAAGGAGGGATTAAGGAAATGCCTATTAAACATCAAATTAGGTTATGATTTTACAAATTTATTTATTTATTTCCAGTATTTATATCCCGCCCTTCTCACCCAAAGGGACTCAGGGCGGCTTACGACACTGGCACAATTAGATGCCTATACAAAATTAATCAACAGTACCATAAAATCAGTTAAAAACAATTAAATACAATATAAAATTACGGTATATAAATTTTAAAAATGTATATGCTCAGATCCATTCAATTAAGCACCAAAACATCATGTTATACAACAAATTTGACAGAAAACGTAGTTCAATATGCAGTAATGTTATGTTGTAATTACTGTATTTACGAATTTAGCACCAAAATATCACAATATATTGAAAACATTGACTACAAAAATGCATTGGATAATCCAGAACCTTGGATAAGCGAGTCTTGGATAAGTGAGACTCTACTGTAGGTATGTCTGTTGGTTGGTTTGTGCCACAAAAGTTGTTCTGTGACTCAATGGATCCGGACCAAACCTGGCACACAAGGCCTTCATAATAATAATAATACAGTAGAGCAGGGGTCCCCAAACTTTTAAAGCAGAGGGCCGGTCCACAATCTTTCAGACTGTAGAGGGGCCAAATTATCATTTGGGGGGGGGGGAAACCGAACAAATTCCTATGCACACTGCACATGTCTTATTTGTAGTGCAAAACAACAACACAATGAAAGAACAATACTATATTTAAAAATGAAAACAACTGTAACCAACATAAACCTATCAGGATTTCAATGGGAAGCGTGGGGCTGCTTCTGGCCAATAAGATAGTCAAGTTAAGTAGGATTGTTGTTGTTGTGTGCCTTCAAGTCATTTCAGACTTTGGGCGAGCCTAAGTCTAAAATTATTTATTTCTTCATCTACTACATTTATTTATTACATTTATATCCCACCCTTCTCACCTGAAGGGGACTCAGAGCAGCTGTATGTACATAGAATATATTATTTTATTAGCATTGCACAATATTAGCATTATATATTACTATATTGAACTATACTACTATACTGTAATATTATATGTAATATATAATATATAATTAATATTATTATATGGTATTATTATTTGTATTATATTGTATAACATTATAATATTATTATCAGTATTATATGTAAATACAATATATTATATTTTTAAAAATGATATAAAAAGATTATATTATAAAACTGAGGGTGGGGGCCAGGTAAATGACCTTGGAGGGCCGCATCCGGCCCCTGGGCCTTAGTTTGGGGACCCCTGCAGTAGAGTCTCTCTTATCCAACATAAACGGGCCAGCAGAATGTTGGATAAGCGAATATGTTGGATAATAAGGAGGGATTAAGGAAAAGCCTATTAAACATCAAATTGGGTTATGATTTTACAAATTAAGCACCAAGACATCAAGTTATACAACAAATTTGACAGAAAAATTAGTTCAATATCCAGTAATGCTATGTAGTAATTACTGTATTTGTGAATTTAGCACTAAAATATCAAGATGTATTGAAAACATTGACTACAAAAATGCGTTGGATAATCCAGAACGTTGGATAAGTGAGTGTTTGATAAGTGAGACTCTACTGTAATAATAATAATATAACATTTTATTTATATTCCGCCCTTCTCCCTGAGGGGACTCAGAGCAGATTACGGTATAAACAAGCAAACATTCAACGCCTTGTTACAATACAATGAGACATACAACACAAACAAAGGCAAAGACATGTCATCTCATTTCCGGCTTTGGAAGCGGTGCTCATCTCTAGCTCTGGGAGGTGCTCTTCTCCATTTTCAAGCCGAGAAGTCTGCGTTGTTACTTTGTGTGGGCGTGTGGCGTGTTTTATTTCCTTTTCCTGCTGAAGCGGTACCTATTTATATACTCACATTTGCATGTTTTCGAACAGCTATGTTGGCAGGAGCTGGGCTAACAGCAGGAGCTCACCCTGACCAGCGGATTACATGTTACATAGTATTATGTAAACACAAATAAGTAAATAAAACTTCCATGGGGAGCTCTGGCTCACTCGTGTGCATGCCGCTGCCTAATCCCATCTCATTCCGTGATGCAGGCCGGAAGCACATGCGCCAGTCCACCACGGAGCATACTCGCCAGACCTTCCTCCGGGTCCAGGAGCGGCAGGTGCAGTCCAAGCGCAAGAAGGGAGCGGCAGGCCCCAGCTATGAGCGGCCCCTGACCCAGGAAGAGCTGCTGAAGGAGGCCAAGATCACAGAGGAGTTCAACTTGCGCTCGCTGGGTGAGTTTGGGAGTTTCGCCATCCCTCTCCCTCCTTTCCTTGGCAGATAGAAATAGTTGAGGCCTGTGAAGTCTCTAAGGATGGTGAAGTCTTGAGTTTTTTTTTATATCTGAGCCTGTTATTTCTGGGCAGGAAAACATAAGTGTTCCTCCTGATGATATAATAATATAACAATCATATTATGCTATACTAATAATATAATATATTGTATAGGTAAAGGTTTACCCTGATGTTAAGTCCAGTCATGACTGACTCTGGGGGTTCGTGCTCATCTCCATTTCTAAGCCGAAAAGCCGGCGTTGTCCATAGACATCTCCAGGTCATGTGGCCGGCATGACTGCATGGAGCACTGTTACCTTCCCAAGGAGTGGTACCTATTGATCTACTCACGTTTGCATGTTTTTGAACTGCTAGGTTGGCAGGAGCTGGGGCTAACAGCGGGCGCTCATTCCACTCCCGGGATTTGAACCTGGGACCTTTTGGTCCGCAAGTTCAGCAGCTCAGTGCTTTAACACACTGTGCCACCAGGGGCCCCTAATATATTGTATATGCATATAATATTAATAATAATGCAGAATAATAATAATAATAATACACTATTATAATGATATATTTATATTATACTAGCTTGGGGTCCCGGCGGTGCCCGGGTTATTAGTAGCGGACATTGTTTTGGATATTATGAATGGGCCCATTGATGCAGATCTATGGCCGATGGGGTTTGCAGTAGTTTCTGGATGGGGCTGAAGGTACTGGAAATCCCATCGTCTGTGGACAATCCTCCCAAAAACCTCAGCAGTATATAAGAAGAGTCATGGGGGTCTGTGCCATCTTTGGTACAGATACATGACTGAGGGGGTTAGGAATAGTCTCTGGATGTGGGTGAAGGTACTTCCGATGCTATCATCCATGTTCCATTATTCACCAAATTCTCCAGGGTTGAAAGTCATAGGGAGTTTGTGTTCCAAGCTTGGTCCTAGTCTGTCATTGGTGGGGGTTGTGTGGTCTGTAAAGCAGCTGATGGTACTGCAAATTCCTCACTGTGAGAGCTGTTCGACAGTGGAACTCTCTCCCCGGGGCCGTGGTGGAGGCTCCTTCCTTGGAGGCTTTTAAGCAGAGGCTGGATGGCCATCTGTCGGGGGTGCTTTGAATGCGATTTCCTGCTTCTTAGCAGGGGGTTGGACTAGATGGCCCATGTGGTCTCTTCCAACTCTACTATTCTATGATTCTATGATTCTATGATTCTTCGTCCATGGTCCATCCTTGTCCAAACTGCTCCAGATGCATCTTTTATGGGGGGCTGCAGTGGTCTGTGGTTATGATTTTACAAATTAAGCACCCAAACATCATGTTATACAATAAATTTTTCAGAAAAAGTAGTTCAATACGCAGTAATGCTATGTAGTAATTACTGTATTTACAAATTTGGCACTAAAATATCACGATGTATTGAAAACATTGACTACAAAAATGCGTTGGATAATCACGAATGTTGGATAAGCGAGACTCTACTGCACTTCCATCAGCCCAAGATCAACCTATTAAGCATGAAAAGGCATCGTTAAAAAGATAATTACGATGTTGTCTGCTGTCTTTTGAAGAAAGTAAGGCCTTACAAAGAAGATGAAAGCTGCCTTCTTTTGAGGCAAGATGGCGTCCTTCTTTTAGGCCTAGGAGCATGGGGCCAGCCTGGAAGGCCTTAAACATGTCAGCAGAAGAGCCCAGTGGTGGATGGGTAAGGTGGGGGGGGGGATCAAAGTTTTCATAATGACAGCAAAGGTTAAAAAGATAGTCATTTTTTTTCTTCAGAAAAAATGGAGCAATCGTGAGGAGGCAAGATGGCCCCCTCCTTTGGGCCTAGCCGGGCCTAGCAGCCTGCAAAGGCCTTGACCTGTCAGTAGAATCGCTGAAGGGGGGTGAGGTGAGGGGGTAGAAGTTTTCATAAACATACCCGCAACCATTGTTGAAAAGGAAGCATTAAAACATAATTATTTTCCATCATTAGTTGGATCCAGAATGCTGTGAATGTGTGAGTGAACTGTAATTCTTAGAACCAAAGTTTTTTATTATCAATATGACAGTTGGGCATGTTGGGTCTATGTGGTCCAGATCCGTTGTCAGTGGGTTCATGGGTTGTAGGGGTGATGTGTGTCAAGTTTGGTCCAGCTCCGGCCTTCCTGATGGTCCCAGTGGTGTTTTGGATTACCAAAATGTAGGCCGAGGCTGTTAATTGTCCCAAAGCTAGCGTCGTTCTGAGGAGATAAGTAGGCCGAACGAAGCCAGTTGGTAGTAGTTTTTGCCTCAGCGGTCCCAGTGGCCTGTGAAAGTGGAGGCCAATCAGAAAGCTGGGCCATATTCCGGCCGGCAAATCAGAAAGCTGACCCATATTCCGCCAGGCCAATCAAAACGCTGATACATACTCGCATACAAACATTCACTTTTATTATATACTAGCTTGGGGACCCTGCGGTGCCCGGGTTATTTGAGAACTGAATTGTTTGCCTTTGTTCCAAGTTTAGTCTCGATCCAGTGTCAGTTGGCATTAGTTGGTACGGGTGAACTACAACTCCCATATGCAAGTCCATGGTCGTTCCCCCTCCAAACAGCTTCAGGATGTAAAGCAGGTCATGGGGACTCGATGTGTCAAGATTGGTCTTGATCAGACATTGGTGAGGGTCGCAGTGGTCTGGGGAAGTGAGTGAAGGTACTGTCAATCCCATCATCCATGGTCTGTTGCTCCCTCAAATGATAGGAGGATGTAAAGTGGGCCACATTGCACCTATATGTCAAGTTTGGTACAGTTTCATCATTCATGGGCATCACAGTGGTCTGTGGGAGTTGAATTGGATGAAGGTACTGGAAATCCCATCATCCTTGGTGCATTCTCCTGCAAACCACACCAGGACATAAATTGTGTGACATTGCACCTGTTGCCAAGTAAGGTAAAGTTTCGTCTTTCATGGGTATCACAGTGGTCTGTGGGAGGTGAATCGGATAAGGGTACTGCAAATCTCATCATCCAAGGTCCATCCTGCACCAAACCAGATCAGGACGTAAAGGGGGCCACATTGCACCTTTGTATCAAGTTTGGTACAGTTTTGCCATTCATGGGAATCACAGCCGCCTGTGGGAGGTGAATTGGATGAAGGTATTGCAAATCCCATCGTCCTTGGTCCATCCTCCCCCAAACTGCTGCAACATATAAAGTGTGTCATTTGGGATATATATACCAGATTTGGTTCAGTTCTGTCATATGTAGCAGTTGCTGTGGTCTCAAGAAGCGAGTGAAGGTACTGCATGTCCCATCTGTGTGCCAAGTTTGGTCCAGTTCCGTCACTGATGGGCATCGCAGTGGTCTGTGGGAATCGTAGCGATTGAAAGTACTACATATCCCATCACCCATGGTCCATCATCCTGCAAACGGCACCAGGACATAAAGCACATCATGGGGTAGGCTGTCTGGAATTGTGGGAGTTGGAGTCCAAAACACCTGGAGGGCCCAAGTTGGCCTGTGCCTGGTTTAAAGGCTTCCATACAATCCTAGAGTTAGAAGGGGTGCCCATCTAGTTGAACCCCCTTCTGCCATAGAGGAAGACACCATCCAAGCCCTCCTGACAGATGGCCATCCAGTCACAAATACGATTGGGAGATAGATAGAGTCCTAGATTTGAAAGGGGTCTCTGAAGGTCATCCAGTCCAGCCCCATCTGCCACAAAGGAAGAGACCATTCAAGCCCTCCCGACAGAAGGTCATTCCAACCATACATACCATTGAGACATTTATTTATTTATGTATTTATTTAATTCTGATATTTCTCCCCTGCCTTTCTGCAATGGACCCAAAGTGGCTTGCAAGGTCATTAAGCCACGTGCTAACATCCACCATATAAATAAAACATAAAAGTAATGTCAAGCAATAGTAGTATAAATAATAGCAGGGTTCAGTGGGGGCAGGTGAACTACAACTCCCATATGCAAGTCCATCATCCATGGTCCATCCCACTCATCCCACTCCAAACAGGGCCCGGATGCAGAGCCGGCCCTAGGTATTTTTCAAGTGTAGGCGAACAGAATTTTGGCGCCCCCCCCAAACCAATCACTGAAAAATAAAAGCGTTGGATAAGCGAAAATGTTGGATAATAAGGAAGTATAAAGGAAAAGCCTATAAAACATCAAATTACATTATTATTTTAAAAATTAAGCACCAAAACATCATGTTTTACAACAAATCAATAGAAAAAGCAGTTCAATACATGGTAATGTTATGTAGGAATTACTATATTTGCAAATTTAGCACTAAACATTGAACAGGGATATAGGGCAGTGTGGACTTAGATAACCCAGATAGCCCTCAGTATTAAAAAAAAAACTCTAAAATCAGGACAATAAATAAAGAACACTCTGAAAACAGAAGAAATCCAGACAGTAAACAATCAGGGACAGCTAACTCCTCCGAAAAAAAGATTATCCCAGGCAAGAAGAAGCCAGGCCTTGAAGCCACAGGGCCATTAAATGCTAATCAAGGTGATTAATTACAACATTCACACCTGCTTCAAAGAAAAGTTCTTTCTCCCACCCTGGACCTTCTACAGATATATAAACCCCACATACCTAGCTTCCAAGTTCCTACAGACCTCACAATCTCTGAAGGCCCCAAAGGTGGGCTTGCGTGGTGCGAAGATGGGTCTGCGCTGGCCGGAAGGCCCGAAAGAGAAGCAGGTGGAGAGTGGTGCCCTCCTCCCAGGACGATGGTGCCCCCGGGACGATGGCGCCACAGGCAAATGCCTATTTCGCCTTATGGTTGGACCGCCTCTGCCCAGATGTATAGTAGGCCATGGAGACTGTATGTGTCAAGCCTGTTAGAGTGAGTAGGCCAAAGCCTGCTCTGTGGTAGTTTTTTGCCTCAGTAAAAACTGGGGGGGGGGGGGGGGAGTAAACGATCCTTAAAAGGAAAGAATAAAAAGATAGTCATTATTTTCTCTTTAGTCTGCTGTGAATAGTATTTACGTACTGCCGCCTTACCTTGTTGAAGGAGAGTGCTGTATCCAAAAGACACAGGCAAAAGCTGCTCTGTTTGGAACCATGTGGAACAGGGAAGATGGCTGCCTCTTTTGCGGCCTAGCACAATGGAGCCAGGCTGCAAGGTCTGAAACGTGTTAGCAAAATGATCAAAGGAGGCTTGGATTGGGGCTTTGGGGGCTAGAAGTGTTCATAAGCATATCGTTAAAAAGATAATAACAATGTTCTCTGCTGTCTTTTGAGGCAAGTAGGGCCTTACAAAGAAGTTGAAAGCTGAGGCAAGATGGCGTCTTCCTTTTCGGCCTAGCAGCGAGGGGCCAGCCTGGAAGGCCTTAAACATGTCAGCAGAGGGGCCAAAGGGGGCCATCAGTTGTCAGTGGGTTCATGGGGTGATGTGTGTCAGGTTTGGTCCAGGTCCGGCCTTTCTGGTGGTGGCAGTGGTGTTTTGGATTACCAAAGTGTAAGCCGAGGCTACCAAAGTGTAGGCCGAGGCTGTTAACTCTCCCAGAGCTAGCATCGTTCTGAGGAGAGAAGTAGGCCGAGCGAAGCCAGTTGGTAGTAGTTTTTCCCTCAGCGATCCTAGTGGCCTGTGAAAGTGGCGGCCAATCAGAGCTGGCCCATATTCCGGCTGGCCAATTAGAAAGCTGATCCATATTCTGCGAGGCCAATCAAAACGCGAGCACATATTCCGCCAGGCCAATCAAAACGCTGATACATACTCCGATTTCACTTTTATTATATAATATAGAATATAGATATATAGATATAGATGTAATATTACTAATAATATTATAATATAGTGTTATAGTACAATATAGTAATATATAATGCTTATATTGTGCTATATGAATAATATAATATACAGTAGAGTCTCACTTATCCAAGCTTCGCTTATCCAAGCTTCTGGATTATCCAAGCCATTTTTGTAGTCAATGTTTTCAATATATCATGATATTTTGGTGCTAAATTAAATACAGTAATTACAACATAATATTACTGCATATTGAACTACTTTTTCTGTCAAATTTGTTGTATAACATGATGTTTTGGTGCTTAATTTGTAAAATCATAACCTAATTTGATGTTTAATATGCTTTTCCTTAATCCCTCCTTATTATCCAAGATATTCGCTTATCCAAGCTTCTGCCGACCTGTTTAGCTTGGATAAGTGAGACTCTACTGTATTGTATGTACATATGGTTTGTAAGCCACCCTGAGTCCCCTTCAGGGTGAGAAGGGCGGGATATAAATGTCGCTAATAAATAAATAAATAAATAAATAAATGTTTTGGTGAGATCTATTGTTAGGAAAACAGAAAGTGGTTCTCATGAGAATCTGCCAGGGATTGACTCTGAAAGGAATGTGGAGGAGACAGGAGCTCAATGATTACAGTTAGGAAGATATAGTGCGAAGCAGAGACAAATTCGTTGTTCCCAGAGGCTGAAACATAAGCAAAGGGAACCCAGATTTGAGAAAGAGCGATGCCATGGGTAAGAATTAGAATTATTTCCAATTTTGAGATTCATTATTTCATATTTATCATGTCAGAGGCAAATTGGGGGTACAGTTATAATGTATTTAAAAAAACACACAGTTAAAAATCTTGGCATTATACTAAATTTCCTTTGATCAGAAGCTGGCCACTTGGAGTGCCTCTGATGTCGCTGTGAGAAGGTCCTCCATTGTGCATGTGGCAGGGCTCCGGCCGCATTGTAGTAAGCAGTCTGTAGTTTGCTCTTCTCCACACTCGCATGTCATGGACTCCACTTCGTTGACTAATTTCTCAAGGTTGGCTCTGCTTCTCATGGTCTCAGAGCACAGTCTGTTCATCGCCTTCCAAGTCGCCCACTCTTCTGTGTGCCCAGATTATTTTGAGATAATTTTCCTCAGGAAATCAATGTTGAATTTTCATAGATCGAGTGGCCTGTCTTGGGATCTCCGAGTTAGGAGTTCTTGTCTTTAGTTCGGTAGCTTGCTTTCCTGTTTAGGATCAACGCCTCTTGATTAGATTGCAATTCTTGGTTTTCAAGCCTTTGGATTATAGTTTTGTATAAGTTTTCAAGCCTTTTGATATAATTTTGGTTGAAGTGTTGAAATCCCTGGATTACTTACTTATTTTTACCTTTTGGGATTTTGGATTCATATTCGGTGTTGGTCACTGCTATTTGTTATGCTCAGGAATATCAAGTGTATGGATATAACTTTTACAGACTGTTTTTTTAATTGTACCTTAGTGATTGCTTAGTCTGCTGATTTTGGAATGACTTTTGGATTATTGTCTACTCATTTTTGAAACTGCATTTTCTATATTTTCTATTCTCTTTTCTTAATACAAGCATTCATAGAATCATAGAATAGTAGAGTTGGAAGAGACCACATGGGCATTATTTATTGTTGTGAATTTTCTGCGCTGTCTGGCCATGTTCCAGAAGCATTCTCTCCTGACGTTTTGCTCACATATATGGCAGGCATCCTCAAAGGATGTGAGGTATATATTACTTATTGTTGAACAGTGTGGTGTTTGGGGAAAAAGTCACACAGGTGGCTGGGCTGCAACAGAGACATTTTTATTTCAATTGGCATTTGCTCTTTGTTTCTTTCTTTCTTGCAGAGACCTACGAGCGCTTGGAGGCCGACAAGAAGAGGCAGGTGCAGAAGAAGCGCAAGTGTGTGGGGCCCACCATCCGCTATTATTCGGGGACCATGCCCCTCATCACCGACCTCGGCTGCAAGGAAGAAACTGTGGACGTGGAGGGGTAAGTCCCACCTGTCAGCTCACCACAGCCGCTCCTGAATGAACACACGAGACACTCTGTGATATCACCAGAAACTTTACTGCAGGAAACATAAACATCAGAAAAGCCAAGAATGGGAGACTCCGGCCAACCATCCTTTATATACCCTCCCCCTCATTTGAAAAGTCTCTTCCCGCTCAGTAAAACCCCGCGCAAATTCCCCGCCAAGTCCAGCAGCCGTTTCTTCTCCGAGTCCTGAGACGCAGGTGTCTTATCAATGTCAGTGACCCTGAAACTCAGAGCCACATACAGGCTCTAGTAGCAGGGTTCTGACATGGCGTCCTCCTCCCCTTCGTCCTGGAAGGAAAAGATTAAACACAACTATTGTTCTCCGCTGTCCAGAGTTCCTTTATACTTTTTTAACAGGCTGCAATGGAATACCGGGTGTACCTTTCCTAGGTCCTTGGGTAGCCTCAGCTCATAGGTCACTTCGTTTATCCTTTTCGCTACCCTGAACGGCCCTATATAGCGTGGAGCCAATTTCTTAGATGGGAACCCCAATTTCAGGTTTTTTGTGCTCAGCCAAACCAGATCTCCTTCGCCCAATTTGTCCCCCTCTCGGCGCCTACGATCTGCAAAGAGCTTGTACTTCTTTTGTGTTTCCCGCAATGCCTCTACCACGGTCTGCCACCCTTGCTTAATTTTGGCCGGCCATTCCTTGTCGGTCTGGCCCTCTCCTTCCTTCCACTCGGGTAGCCTGGGGAAAGGTGCCACCTCCTGTCCGTATACTATTTCGAATGGGGCACGGCCTGTGGCCGAATGTACGGCCCCGTTAAAAGCCATCTCAGCAAACGGTAGAAGGTCCGCCCAATCGTCCTGTCTATAATTGGTGTACATCCTCAAGAATTGGCACAGTGTCTGTTGGGTACGTTCGACCCCCCCGTTGGTCGCGGGATGAAAAGCCGAGCTCAGATTCCTTTCCGCTCCTAACAGCTGTAAGAATTTTCCCCAAAATTTTGCAGTGAATTGGACTCCCCGGTCGCTAATTATTTTGTCGGGGCACCCATGTAGGCGATATACATGCTTTACATACAAATCAGCGAGCTTTTCAGCCGAGGGGAGTTTTGGCAGGGCCACAAAGTGTGCCTGTTTTGAGAATAGGTCCAATATTGTCCAAATGTATCTGTGGCCTCTGCTGGGGGGTAGTTCGCCTACAAAATCCATTGCCACGCATTCCCATGGCCTCATGGGCTCCACCACCTTCTGCAATAGCCCCTGGGGCTTCCCAGGTGGTGTTTTGCCCTCTGCACATAATTCACACTGCGTGACGTACCCCCTGGCGTCTTTCCTCATTCCGGGCCACCAGCATTGTTTGGCCAACAGTTTAATAGTCCTGGTGGGGCCTAGATGACCTGCACCCTTGTTATCGTGGCATTTCCTTAACATTTCTTGTCTTAAACATTCAGGAATATACAATTTCTTATTAACAAACACCAAATCCCCACACAGTTCTCCCTGTTCTTTGTTCGTTTGTAACCATTTGTCCATTCCATATGCTTGCTTCAACTCTTCCTCCCATATTTCTCCTCCCCCCGTGGAAATGGCAGTACGTTTGTTTTCTTTGGCCGCTTGTGCTCGAGTCAGTACTGCCAGGCCCCATTGCTTATCTAGGAAAAGGCTCCCCTCAGATTCCTGAATTCCTCCCCCGTGCTGAGGCATCCGAGAGAGAGCGTCAGCGAGTATGTTGTGTTTCCCCTGGAAGAACTTGAGTCTGAAATCAAAACGGCTGAAATATTGGGCCCATCTAATCTGTTTCGCTGATAGTTTACGAGGGGATCTCAGATACTGTAAATTTCTATGATCAGTCCACACCTCAAACGGTGTTCCACTCCCTTCCAGAAAGTGTCTCCAGCACTCTAGTGCTTTCAGAATCGCTAAGGCTTCTCTCTCCCAAATCGGCCAGTTTTTTTCTGTATCGCTAAACTTTTTCGACAGATAGCCACATGGCTTCAGGTTCCCCCCCTCGTCTTTCTGCAGCAGAACTGCCCCATATGCCCGGTCTGACGCATCGCAATGTAGTACAAAGGCCTTAGACATATCAGGGTGCTGTAGGACAGGCTCCTCAGTAAAACGCTTTTTAAGGGCTTCAAAAGCTTCCTGGCATTCTATTGTCCAGGTCAGTTTGGCCCCTGGGGCCTTCACTTTGGCTGTTTCTCCCCTGCCTTTAGTCTTTAACAAATCCGTTAATGGCAAAGTGAGGCGCGCAAAGTCCTTGATAAATGTCCTATAGAAGTTTGCGAACCCCAGGAAGGATTGCAGCTGCTTCCGTGTTCTGGGGGCTTCCCACCCCCTTACGTCTTCCACCTTCGCAGGGTCCATCGCCACTCCCTGGGAGGAAATCCTATACCCCAGAAAGTCTATCTGGTCTTTATTGAACTCGCACTTGGCAAGCTTCGCATACAGCTTCGCTTCCCTCAACTTTTGTAGGACTTCCCTGACTAGTTCTACGTGTTGCTCCTTGGTCCGAGACATTATCAATATGTCATCTAAAAAAATAAAGACTCCCTTGTACAATAATGGATGCAACACTTCGTTGATTAATTGCATGAACGCGGCCCCTCCCCCGCATAAACCGAATGGGAGCACACAATAATTGAATAATCCGAAGGCGCAGGAGAAGGCCGTCTTCCACCTGTCCTCTGGTTTGATCTGCAATTTATGGTAAGCCTCAATTAAATCCAATTTAGTGAATATCTGTCCCTCCGATAACTGGGCGATCAAGTCCTTCACTAAGGGTAGAGGGTATTTATTTACAGTACTGATTGCATTCAGGCCCCTGTAGTCAATGCAGAGCCTCAGCGTTTGGTCCTTTTTCCGCCTAAACAACACAGGTGCCCCTAAAGGGGAGTTCGAAGGTTCTATGAAACCCCTCGCTAGGTTTTTATCAATGTACTTTCTCAGTTCCTCCTTTTCCCTAGCCGACATCGGGTATATCTTTGCCTTGGGAAGCTCTGCTCCTGGGACTAGCTCTATTTTCACTTCAACTCTCCGCTTCGGTGGGAAATTGTCTGCTTCCTTCTCGTCAAACACGTCCACAAAATCCCGATACTCTGGGGGTAATTTCTCTGCCAGTTCTGCTATTCTGATAGAGTCTTCCTCCCCCCTTTTCCCCGGCTCCCTCTCAACTTCCTGGCTCCCTTCTTCCAAACTCATCCCGAAAATCATGCTCTTATCCTCCCAGTTGATTTGCGGGTTGGCCTGCCCCAGCCACGGCATGCCTAGTATAACATTATAGCTGGCTATTTGTGATATCACAAATGACACCTTTCCTTCCCAACTCCCTATCTTACACTTTACATCTTCGGCACTGTACCTAGCTAACGATCCTGATGCTGTGGATCCGTCCAACTGCGAAAATGCTATTGGGGATTCTAGGTTCGTTCTTTCGCATCCCAATCCCTCGGCCAATTCAGGGGAAATGATGTTCCTGGAACATCCACAATCCACAAACGCTTTGCAGGTTGCTTGTTTGCTGCCATTTTCAAGCTGAATGGGGACCACTATCATAGCTTTGTCCTGACTTACCAACCCCCCCGAATGGTGCCTCATCGGTGTTTCTTCCTCGGCGCGTTTTCCTGCCACGGCTCTTGGTTTGGGCTGGCCTCCGCCTTCTCCTTTTCTCTGCCAGCACTCGGCAGCTCTGTGGCCCAACCGGCCGCACACAAAGCAGCCACTCCTGCTGGCGCTCACGTTCCCTGTCGGCTCCGCTCTCCTCCCGGCTGGGGCTGATCCCTCCTTCCGGCTCCCCTCTTTCATCTGCGGCCGTTGCTGTAGCGCTCCTCGGTGCCTCCTCGCCTGGGCCAGCGATGTCTCGACGCGCCCCGCCAGCTGAATCCATCCGCGCAGTGTGTCGGGCTCATCACGATGCACCGCCCAGGAAAGGATCTCCCTCCTGAGCCCCTCTTTGAAGAGTTCCATCTTTGTCACTGCAGACCATTCCGGCACCTTTTCGGCAAGGCATTGGAATTCCTCCGCATACTCAGATACCGACCTCTGCCCCTGGGAGACGGTCTTCAACTTCTCCCTCGCCCGGATCTGCTCCAATGGATCTCGGAAACGGGTCTCCAGGGCCCCCATAAAGCGTCGGACTGACCCCAGACATGGGTCGCGCCGCGCGTGCAGCTGAACATACCAGCTAGCCGCTCCCCTCTTCAACACTGCACCAATGGCCCGTATCCGGCTGGATTCCGTTCTAAAAGTGTGAGCATTGTCCTCCATATAGCCCCTCACCGTGGTAAGGAAAAAATCCAGTTCAGAGGACTCTCCCCCAAACTTGATCCTTAGTTCCTCTCGTCTCGGTAGGGGTCCCTGTGGTGGCAATCCCCAATTCTCCGCCCGTCGCAAGCCCCCTTGCGGACCAGTGGGCCCCGCTGCTGTTTCTCTTGGCCCTGTGCCACGCCCGGCATTCGCCAGGGGCACCAGGGTCTCAGCTGGGAGCGTAGCCGGGATTCTCGGAGGCTTTTCCCCTTCGTCGTCACTCTCCTCCACCCGCGTCAGGCTTGTTTGGGTCTTGGGCCGGGCGCCGGGCTCCTTTCGCATTTCCCTTCCCTTCGGTGCTGGGAGGTCTGCAAAGCCCTGGCTGCTTCCCACGCTCACATCCCACATTGAGCCAGCCCGAAGTTCCCTTCCTCTCTCTGGCTCCGCCAGAAACGCCAGGCGCTCCATCGCCCTCGACATTACTGCCAGGGTGGTCTCCATCGCCGACATCCTCTCCTCCAGAAACACCATCCTTTGTGGGCCTGGGGAAGGTGAACCTTCCTCTCCTCCGGTGCTGTCTCCCCGCACCACTCCACGCCTCTGGGTTACCCCATTTGGTTGGGCATAAGCGGTGGATGACGCCAGGGCCGCCAGCTGGTGGAACTCAGCGTCCGGCTCGGGAGTGGCCCTTCCCGACCTTCCTCCTCCTGCGCCCAAGAGCTCTTCATCCTCCACTTGCATGTTACACCTCACCGCTACAGCGGGATGGTGTCTGTATTCTTGGCTTAGTGTCAGCTCACCACAGCCGCTCCTGAATGAACACACGAGACACTCTGTGATATCACCAGAAACTTTACTGCAGGAAACATAAACATCAGAAAAGCCAAGAATGGGAGACTCCGGCCAACCATCCTTTATATACCCTCCCCCTCATTTGAAAAGTCTCTTCCCGCTCAGTAAAACCCCACGCAAATTCCCCGCCAAGTCCAGCAGCCGTTTCTTCTCCGAGTCCTGAGACGCAGGTGTCTTATCAATGTCAGTGACCCTGAAACTCAGAGCCACATACAGGCTCTAGTAGCAGGGTTCTGACACCCACCTATGCAAGTAAATGTGCCACGAAACAGGTAAAAAAGCCAAAGTAATTCTAGGCTGCATCAATAGGATAGTGCTTTGATCAAGGGACACCATAGTCCCACTCTCTTCTGCTTTGCTCAGACCTCACCTGGAATAACCCTGTGTCCAGTCCTGGGCAAATCACTTCAAGGAGAAGATGCTCAAGGTGTGCAGAGCAGGGCCACCGAAATAGTCAAAGGTTTGGAAGCCAAGCCCTACAAGGAATGGCGGAGGGAGTTGGGGAGGTTTAGCTTGGAAAGAAGAGGGTTGAGAAAAGGGGATTTGAGAGCCATGTCTCAATATTTGAAAGGATGTCGCTTTGAGGAAGGAGCAAGCTGGTTTTCTGCTGCTCCAGAAACTAGGACACAATAGAGCAATCAATTCAAACTCTAGGTAAAGTGAATCCACCTAAACATTAGGAAGAACTTCCTTTTGACTGGGGAAATGTCCTGCCTTGCAGTCCAGTGGAGTCTCCTTCTCCTGAGGTTTTTAAGCACAGACTGGGATGGCCATCTGTCAGGAGTGCTTGGATTGTGTGTTTCTGCCTGGCAGAAGGGGGTTGAGCTAGGGTCTCTTCCACCTCTAGGATTCTATGATTATTTTTATTATTGTTCTTGTTGTTGTTATTATTATTATTAAGTAGAGCCGTGATGACCATCTGTCAGGAGGGCTTTGATTGTGCCTTTTCTGCTCTTCCAACTCTAGGATTTTATGATTCTATTATTATTATTATTATTATTATTATTAGTAGTAGTAGTAGTAGTAGTAGAGGCTGAATGGCCACCTGCCAGGAGGGTTTAGATTGTGCTTTTCCTGCTCTTCCAACTCTAGGATTTTATGATTCTATTATTATTATTGTTATTATCATCATCATCATCATCAGAGATGGAATGTCCATCTGCCAGGAGGCTTTGATTGTGTTTTTCCTTCTCTTCCAATTCTATGACTTTATTATTATTATTATTATTATTATCATCATCGTCATCGTCATCCTCACTATTGTAAGTTGAGGATGAATGGCCAAGAGGGTATGACTTGTGCTTTTTCTGTTCTTCCAACTCTAGGATTTTATTATTCTAGTATTATTATGATTATTATGATTATGATGATGATTATTATTATCATCGTCGTCATCATCATCCCCACTATTGTAAGTTGAGGCTGAATGGCCATCTGCCAAGAGGGTATGAATTGTGCTTTTTCTGTTCTTCCAACTCTAGGATTTTATTATTCTAGTATTATTATGATTATTATGATTATGATTATGATTATTATTATCATCATCGTCATCATCATCCTCACTATTGTAAGTTGAGGCTGAATGGCCATCTGCCAAGAGGGTATGAATTGTGCTTTTCCTGCTCTTCCAACTCTAGGATCCTATGATTCAGAGGCTGTGTGGCCATCTGTTAGGAGGGTTTATTCTAAGATTCTATGATTCTAAGATCTCTTTGTCGGCGGACTCTGTTGTTTTGGGGGTGGAAGTCTGCTGTAAGAAGGGATAAGGGAGCTCAATATGTGTGCCATTGTTTTTATTTTCTATTTGAACCTTTCCCTGGCTTTGTCCTCAGCCTGGACCAAGAAACGCACCTCGCTACCCCTTCAGAGGCCTCTCCCCTCCCGGCGGCCAAGTGTTCTCGCACCTTCATCACCTTTAGTGACGATGAGACCTTTGAGTGCATCTTCCCCAAATCCCGCTCCCCCAAGCTGCCCGTCAAGGAGATCTGTCCCGTCACCCACAAGACGGCTATCTACCGCGACCCCATCACCGACATCCCTTACTCCAATATCCGGGCTTTCAAGATCATCCGGGAGGCCTACAAGAAGTACATCACTGCCCACGGCTTGCCTAATGCTGCTGCAGCCGCTGCTTCTATGGGCACCGGGTTGGTCGCTGCGGACTCCGGCGTCCGAGCCACGAGGCAGAAGATCATCATCAAGCAGAGCGTTCCCGCTACTTAGGATCCTTCCTACAGCTGCCTTTATGATTCTCCTCTCTTTATGCTGTGTCGGTACCTGCAAAAAGTGGCCGATATGCCATTCCAGGCATGTATGAACGGAATTCGTCATGTCTGCCGAGTTTCCAATCTCCGCTTGATCTGAATCAAAAGTCTGTTGTTTTGTTTGATGTGAGAGTTTGAATGGATGCACAGTGTTGTGTTCCTAATCCTGCATGGAAGAAATGAGTCTTTGTCTTGATATTTGATAAATAAATGTTTGACCTTCCTATTTGAAATGCATTGCAGTGGTATCCGTTAAGGTTTGGTCTATGAATATCAGAACCCATGCTAAAGTCTCCAACTAGCTTGGGTATCTGGCATTGACCAGGTTATTTGCAAAGTCAGTGTTTTACTTGTACGAAATAGATAAGGTTGTGGGTGAACTACAACTGACATCATGCCAGGTTAACCTGAAGAAACTCCACCAGGACTTAAAGTTTGTGCTGTTGGGCAAGTTTGCTCTGGATGCATCATCAGTGGGGTTCAATGCGCTCTCTGGCTATAGGGTAAACTACAACTCCCACTATGGTGAATCAGTCCCTTTTTGTGTGTGTGTGTGTCAGGAGCGACTTGAGAAACTGCAAGTCACTTCTGGTGTGAGAGAATTGGCCGTCTGCAAGGACATTGCCCAGGGGACACCCAAATGTTTTGATGTTTTTACCATCCTTGTGGGAGGCTTCTCTCATGTCCCCGCATGGAGCTGGAGCTGACAGAGGGAGCTCATCCATGCTCTCCCCAGGTTGGATTCAAACTTGGGAGCCTTCAGGTCAGAAACCCAACCTTCAAGTCCCAAGGCTTTAACCCACTACACCACCGGGGGGCTCCATCAGTCCCCTCAATCAGTCCCCCCAAACTCCTCCAGTATGTTGAGTTAGTCATGGTCCAGATCCATCATTGGTCAAGCTCGCAGTTTCCCTGGTTATGGGTGAACTACAACTCCCAGAAAGGAATATCAGTTCCCCCCAAACCCCTCCAGTAATCACATTTTGGCATATCAGGTCTGTGTGCCAAGTTTGGTCCAGATTCATCGGTGTTTGGGTTCACAGTTCTCTCTGGAAGTAGGTGAACTACAACTCCCCCAAATCAAGGTGAATTTCCCTCAAAGACCTCCAGTATTTTTACTGTTCATGGGAGTTCTGTGTTCCAAGTTTGGTCCAATTCCATTTTGGTGGAGTTCAGAGTGCTCACTGATTGCAGGTGGACTATAAATCCCAGTACTTACACCTCCAAAATGTCCAGGTCAATTCCCCTCAAAACCCACCAGTATTCAAATGTGGGCACACTGAGTATGCATGCCAAGTTTGGTTCAGATCCATCATTGTTTCGGTTCATAGTGCGCTCTGGATGGAGGTGAACTACAACTCCTAGAAATACCTCCAAAAACCTCCAGTATGTTTTGTTGGTCATGGGGGTTCTGTGTGCCAAGTTAGTTCCAGGTCCATCGTTGGTGGGGTCCAGAGTGCTCTTAGATTGCAGGTGAACTATACATCCCAGGACCTACAACTCCTATAAATCATGGTGAATTCTCCCCAAACCTTTCTAGTCTGTTCAGTTCCCGATCAATTCCTTTGCTTGCTGTGTGCCATAGAAAAGAACAGGAAGGTGTTAAGGGAAAGGCAGTGGGCGGAGTCATGCAAATTTCACACCAATGGAGAGAAAAAGGAGCACTGGGATGTCTGTGGTGGAGGGGGAAAAATCTAGGATGAAATTGTCCCCATAGGAAAGCCTTCACTTGGATAGTAGTCAAGATGATGTTTGTGGAGGACATTGGCAAGGCTCTTGGACATGTTCATGGCGCTCGCTATAACCTGCAATGCCATTGGAGGTGGGTGGGCATTGGTGTCTCCTGAGTAGTGGGAGCGATACTATTTGTGGAAGTGGGAGCTTGTCTGTGTAAGTGGGCACCCCAGCCACAGACATACAGACATATTTAGAATCATAGAATCATAGAATAGTAGAGTTGGAAGAGACCTCATGGGCTATCCAGTCCAACCCCCTGCTAAGAAGCAGGAAATCACATTCAAAGCACCCCCGACAGATGGCCATCCAGCCTCTGCTTAAAGGCCTCCAAAGAAGGAGTCTCCACCACAGCCCGGGGGGAGAGAGTTCCACTGTCAAACAGCTCTCACAGTGAGGAAGTTCTTCCTGATGTTCAGGTGGAATCTCCTTTCCTGTAGTTTGAAGCCATTGTTCCGCGTCCTAGTCTGCAGGGCAGCAGAAAACAAGCTTGCTCCCTCCTCCCTATGACTTCACGTATTTGTACATGGCTATCATGTCTCCTCTCAGCCTTCTCTTCTGCAGGCTAAACATGCCCAGCTCTTTAAGCCGCTCCTCATAGGGCTTGTTCTCCAGACCCTTAATCATTTTAGTCACCCTCCTCTGGACGCTTTCCAGCTTGTCAACATCTCCCTTCAACTGCGGTGCCCAGAATTGGACACAGTGTGATTCCAGGTGTGGTCTGACCAAGGCAGAATAGAGGGGAGCAGGACTTTCCTGGATCTAGACGCTATTCCCCTATTGATGCAGGCCAGAATCCCATTGGCTTTTTTAGCTGTCGCATCACATTGTTGGCTCATGTTTAACTTGTTGTCCACGAGGACTCCAAGGTCTTTTTCGCACACACTGCTGTCAAGCCAGGCGTCCCCCATTCTGTATCTTTGATTTCCATTTTTTCTGCCGAAGTTAAGTATCTTGCATTTGTCCCTGTTGAACTTCATTTTGTTAGTTTCGGCCCATCTCTCTAGTCTGTCAAGATCGTTTTGAATTCTGCTCCTGTCTTCTGGAGTGTTAGCTATCCCTCCCAGTTTGGTGTCGTCTGCAAACTTGAGGATCGTGCCTTCTAACCCTTCGTCTAAGTCGTTAATAAAGATGTTGAACAGAACCGGGCCCAGGACGGAGCCCTGCGGCACTCCACTTGTCACTTCTTTCCATGATGAAGACGACGCATTGGTGAGCACCCTTTGTGTTCGTTCGCTTAGCCAATTACAGATCCACCTAACCGTAGTTTTGTCTAGCCCACATTTTACTAGTTTGTTTGCCAGAAAGTCGTGGGGGATTTTGTCGAAGGCCTTACTGAAATCCAGGTAGGCTACATCCACAGCATTCCCTGTATCGACCCAACTCGTAATTTTATCGAAAAAAGAGATCAGATTAGTCTGGCATGACTTGTTTTTGGTAAATCCGTGTTGACTATTAGCAATGACTGCATCTGTTTCTAAGTGTTCGCAGACCACTTCCTTAATGATCTTTTCCAGAATCTTGCCTGGTATTGATGTGAGGCTGACCGGACGGTAATTGTTTGGGTCGTTCTTTTTTCCCTTCTTGAAGATAGGGACCACATTCGCCCTCCTCCAATCTGCTGGGACTTCTCCCGTTCTCCAAGAACTCTTGAAGATAATTGCCAGTGGTTCTGAAATAACTTCCGCTAGTTCCTTCAATACTCTTGAATGTAGCTGATCTGGCCCTGGGGACTTGAATTCGTTTAGAGCGGCCAGGTGTTCCTGGACAACTTGTTTCCCTATTTGGGGTTGGATTTCCCCCAATCCTTCGTCCATTCCATGTTGCTGAGGTTGAAGATGGCTTGCTTTTTGTGAGAAGACCGAGGCAAAGAAGGCATTAAGTAGTTCTGCCTTTTCCCTGTCCCTTGTCACCATCACCCCATCTTCTCCTTGCAGTGGCCCTATCGCCTCCTTGTTCTTCCTTTTTCTACCAACGTAAGCAAAAAAGCCTTTTTATTGTTTTTTATGTCCCTGACAAGCCTGAGCTCATTTTGCGCTTTAGCCTTGCGAACATTTTCCCTACAGGAGTTGGCTATACGTTTGAATTCTTCTTTGGTGATTTCTCCCCGTTTCCACTTCTTGTGCATGTCACTTTTGAGTCTTAGCTCAGTTAGAAGTTCTTTGGACATTTTCCCTTTTTTATGTGTTTAGATAGTGTCCCATGCACAAATAGTAAAAATATTGGAATTTTGGATTTTTGGATGGATACAGAATTTGTGGATACGGAGGACCGCCTGTCCATACACTTGAGAACTCCTTCAACCAGCGATGTCTAACTATAGAGGTGGAAGGAGGCATATATAGAGTCAGGCACACTGCTATATTTTAATGTATTTTTGGCTTTCCTTTGTTTTTGCACATTTGGCATTTGCTCCAAAGCTGAAAAAAGGAAGGTTTGTCCAATCGTTTCCCTATTTGCACACCTTGCAGATTGGAGACACTTTAGATTATGAGTCCCAGAATCCCTAAAGCTGCGATGTCATGTTTGCCTTCCATAAAAGTAACTTTTCCAAGTTAGGAAAACATCCGCCAGGGGGCAGCATCATGCTAGCTGAGAGAAATGATGCCAGTTTCTGGCCAAATCCAAGCTTTTTCGTTGCCCATTCAGGGAGCTCATCTTTTGGGCTCCAGAGCATGAACAGAGTGCCTTCTCCAAGCCAAGCGAGAACAATGAGTTGCAAGGCTGGCCATGCTCAGATGAACTTAAAAAGGTACAAAATCTCTCTCTCTCAGGGAAGCCACATTAGGCGATGGAGCAGGATCCCATGATCCCGCACATTGTGCTCGTATTCCTTTGTATGTCCAACCAAAAGGCTCACGGTGTTTCATCACGGTGTTAATGCAAATGGGCAATTCCTAGACTCGCTCAACCAGCATAGCCGCTGGTGTCTGGTTTTTAATTATCCAATTACATCTTGCAAAACTAAAACTAAATCTAAGACAAAGCACACTAAGGCTGGATGGAACTATCATAATGCAGACCGAACTTCATTACATGTTCTGTGAAGACTCCTGTAATCCAGTTCATGGCAGTTTAGCTGCATTATATGTATCTACACTGACCATATAATGCGGTTCAACTGGCATTATAATGGCAGTGCAGATGGGGCCGCAGTTGAACTGGATTTATATGAACCCACACTGTGATACAATCCAATTCAATGCAGTTCAACGGCATTATATGGCAGTGCAGACCCAGCCTAAACTAGCACCTACCTACATTAATGTACACCATCTATGCAAACAACTACTGAAACTAATATATGAGCCTCATACTCAATGTTTGCTGGTGTTTACTTATTATACTGGCCCCTCTAGACAATACTATATAGCCACACGATAGAGTGGAAGCTCCTTTGAAGGCTGGATGGCCATTTGTCAGGGGTGCTTTGATTGTGCTTTTTCTGCATGGCAGAATGGAATTGGATGACCCATGGAGTCTGTTCCAATTCTAGGATTCCATTAGTACTACTACTACTACTACTACTACTACGTACTACTACTATTAATCTGGGACTGGATGGTAATCTGTTGGGAGGGTTTTGATTGTGTTTTTCCTAAATGGCAGAAAGGTGTTGGACTGGATGGCCCATGATTCTATTATTATTATTATTATCTGGGGCTGAATGCCCGTCGGTCAGGGGTGCTTTTATTGTGCTTTTACTTCATGGCAGGGGGTTGGACGAATGGTCCATGTGGTCTTTTTCAACTCTAAGATTCTATAGTATTATTATTAACACAACGTTGTATGACACAGCAAATAAGATAGATATGCTGGATTTCGTATCACAGAATCCCAAGTCGAACACTTCCCAAGTGTTTAGGACTGTGTGATGTATTTTTGGATGATGCACACAGATCCCAGTAAGGTGGCCTTTTGCAGTTGGCATTATTATTATTATTATTATTATTATTATTATTATTATTATTGCCGCCACCACCACTACTAAGCAGGGGCTAGATGGCCATCTTTGGGAGGTCTTTAATTGTGCTTTTACTGTATGGCAGAATGAGGTTGGTCTGGATGACATTTGGGATCTCTACTTTGAAAAAACACAGTTGCTTACAAAACAAGTCCCGATATCCCTTGGAGTCGGCTAAAGATGTGCCCATGATCCGCATGCTCTGTTTACCTATCTCTGCAAGTTTGTGTTGCACCTCTGTGCATAGACGATTCTTGCTGCGGCCATCCTACATGGCAGTCATCTTTGCATGTTTTCTTTCTAATCGTCCTCAAAAAAATACAACCCGGCTTTGTCAAGGTGAAAGCTTCTCCCAGCATCATCTAGGGAGTCTCTCTGGCACAGCACCTCAATGCCAACCTGGTCCTGTTTGGGTTGGTAGTGTTCATCTGCGGCCGCTGGAGGCTCGATGGAGGCCCTGGCAGACAGTCTGCCGGGTGATTGATAACGGAGGCTGTATATGCAATCTCGCGCTCTCTCTCTCTGGTCTCCCTCCCTCCCTGCTTGTCTGCCCAGCTGGGAAGCTAAAATAATAAAATGCTGATCTCACACCCTTCGCACAGCAGCCGTGCCGCCGTTCGCCCTGCCCTCTGGGTCCACACATTGGAGGGAAGAGGCCCAGGAACACAGACCGGCAAAGGTAAAACCCTTCGACCGTTTCCTCACTTTGCTGGCCCAGCTTTGGGGTTGAGGACCAGGACCGGATGGCATGCACCAAATAGGACGGCACCGTCCGGAGTGGGCTGTTTATGTCTCTGGGATGGGAGACGCCGAGAAATTGTGGCTCCTGCGGGTTACGTTTCAGAGGGCGAACTATCTCTGAAAAGTCCCGGCAGAAGAAAACCACATAAAAATATCCATAATTTGATAGGTGACTTGATGGCACAGATCTGACCTTGATCCCTTTGCCTTCGAGACAGAAGTGAGAACTTCCAAAGGTGCCTTTTGAGACTGCTGTCCTCTGAAAAATATATCTTAGTGTGTGGATGATGGTGAAAGAAGAACCATCTCCAAAATTTGGAGAAATAGCAGGTGCCATAGGAAATAAGGAAAGGTGCCTTTTGGGAGTGCTGTTCTCAGAAAATCTGTATTAGTTTGTGGGTCATGGGAAAGACAGAAAGGATAGTGGTGCCATAGGCTCTCTTTGATAAGACACTGGATCAAAGCACTTCCCAAGCATTTCTCAGAGAACGCAATGAAACATTCATGTGGCAACCAAAAAGTCAATCAGGAGACACAGAGGACGATGGGAGTCGTCACTTAATGGGAGCAAACAGCAGATAGAGCGGGACGGATTGAGAGACAGTAGCTGCCCAGATGGATTTATTACATTATGCAAGGCGGATGCGTCGTCCAAAGGTAGCCAGGACTGAACCATTGCTGCTCAATGGAAAAGAAACCTCCCTGCGATTTGCAAACCATTAGGAAAATGTCTCCCTGCCAGAGCAATACTTGCAATCCCCTTGGACGGATTGGGTTTCTCTTGAGGATATACTGTATATACTCGAGTATAAGCCTAGTTTTTCAGCCCCTTTTTTAAGACTGAAAAAGCCCCCCTCAGCTTATACTCGGGTGAGGGTCCTGGTTGGCTTATATTTGGGTCAGCTTATACTCGAGAATCTATAGTATATTTATTATTTTTCTCTATTATTATTGGTATTATTACATTTATTATTTTTCTCTATTATTTATCTATTATTGTTGCTACTATTACATTTATTTTACTCTATTATTATTATTATTATTATTATTATTATTATTATTATTATTATTACATTTATTATTCCACTCTGATCTTATTATTATTATTGCATTTATTATTTTACTCTATTTATTATTACATGTATTATTTTCCTGTAATAATAATAATTATTATTATTATTATTATTATTATTATTATTATTATTATTCTTACATGTATTATTTTATTCTATTATTATTAAGAGGATACATAAGCACATTTACATTGAAGAAGATGAGAATAATGATTTGATCAGAGTTGGACACTCTTATCTTAAATTTGAGCTTTATGTACATATTCAAAAACATTCACCCTACTGATACCTCAATTAATGTAATTTTATTGGTATCTATTTTTATTTCTGAAATTTACCACCCTCGGCTTATACTGGAATCAATGTTTTCCCAGTTTTGTTGTGGTAAAATTAGGTGCCTTGGCTTATATTTGGGTCGGCTTATACTCGAGTATATACGGTACATGGAAGTCTAATGGAAAGCCCTACTTGGGGAGAGACCCACTGGACCGATGGGATTTTAATAAACGTTGAGCTGTGATTCAGCAGTCGTGATTCAACCGGAGGATTGGAAGCAGTGTAATTCCATCATCTCCAGATGGAATCCAGAGACGAGGTCAAGATGTGGAAAAGACATTACTGAGGAGGAGCTGGCAAGCAAAGAGAGGCTGCTGCAGTTTGCTTTTGCTTGAGCCACTGGGAAGGGCAGGAGTCCTCGCCTTCAACATGAAAAGCACTGCAGATTAATACAACCAGAGAAGTCAGCCATAGCAGAGCACTTCGTGAACCAACCTGGACACAGAATATTATTTGAGAACACAGAAATGCTTGACCCCTCTCACAACCACCATCTCAGACGACACAGAGAAGCCACTGAAATCCACAAGAATGTAGACCACTGGTTCTCAACCTGTGGAGCCCCACATGTTTTGGCCTGCAACTCCAAGAAATGGTAACAGCTGGTAAAACTGGCTGAGATTTTTGGAGTTGTAGGCCAAAACACCCGGGGACCCACAGGTTGAGAACCACTGATGTAGACAATTTCAACAGAAAGGACGAAACCATGAAAGTGAACACAATCTGGAGACCAATATTTAAAAAAAACTCAAAAATCAGAAAAATAAATGAAGAGCAACACTCAGAAAACAGACAGGAAGTGATCGATTTGCTTACACGGACCTTTAAAATCTCCTTTTGAATTCCAGCCATGAAAGGTAGCCAGAATTGGCTGAAAAGCATTCAGATATGCTTGCAAAGTGAACAGGGTTCAGTGTTGCCAAAGTGAAAACTAGATCCTATACCTTCATCGGTTACAGTTATATAGAAGTGAGAATTTCAGCAGACAGGAAACAATCAGGGCCAGCTAACACCTCCCAACAAAGGATTCCCCCAGGCAGGAAGCAGCCAGGCTTTGAAGCTGCAAGGCTATTCAATACTAAGCAAGCTGGTCAATGGCAACATTCACACTTGCCTCAAACAGACAAGGGTTCTTTCTCTCACCCTGGACATTATTCCACAGGGATATAAACCCCACTTGCCCAGTTTCCAACAGACATCTGAGGATACCTGCCATACATGCAGGCGAAATGTCAGGAGGAAATGCTTCTGGAACATGGACATACAGCTCAGAAAACTTATAGCAACCCAGAGATTCTGGCCATGAAAGCCTTTGACAACACATTAGTCCTTGTCTTGTTCTCCTCTCATCAAACCGTAAAAAGTCCCCAAAGGCTATCCAGTCCAACCTCCTTTCACAAGGTAGGAAGGCATAATTCGAGCCCTCCTGATCGATGGGCATTCAGCCTCTGTTTAAAGACTTCTAGAGAAGGCGACACAGTCGGACCCCAAGGCAGCATTTTCCACTGCTGAACCGCTCTTCCCGTCTTCCTAATGTTTAGGTGGAATCTCTTTTCCTGCAATTTGAATCCATTGCTCCATTATGTCTCCAAACCTCTGAGGATGCCTGCCATAGATGTGGGCAAAACGTCAGGAGAGAATGCTTCTGGAACATGGCCATACAGCCTGGAAAACTCACAGCAACCCAGTGATTCTGGCCATGACAACACATCCATTCAAATGTTTCAAAATGGCTGCTATGTCCCAGCTCCTTCAGTCGTTCCCCAAAGGGATTAATACCTTCCAGATCTTTGACCATTTCAGTTGCCTTTCTATGGACACCTTCCAGCTTGAATGATGGTGCCCAGAATTAGACTCACGATTATTTCAGGTAAGGTCCGACCAAAGCAGAAGAGAGCTTCTGTTCCAATATTTCCAAGCTCCCTGCTTGAACGGTGATGACATGATCATCAGCATAGATGAAACTCTCTGTCCCTTCTGGAAGTGGCTTGTCATTTGTGTAAATGTTAAACATTGATGGAGCAAGCATGCTCCCTTGAGGTAGAAGAAAATGGAGCGATGACTTCCCTCCATCTAGACCCCAAACTGCTATTGATGCAGCCTAGAATCATCAGGCTTTTTGGGCTTTTTGGGCTGCTGCATGACACTTTTGCTTTTCACTTTTGCTTTTCAGACCTTACAGTGCGCATGCGTTGTGCCCAGAGATACCATTATTGCACATGTTTTTATTGCTGCAATTTTTTAAATAGTTGCTGGTTTGGTTAATTTTTCTTGAATTTGAGCTGCAATATTTTGAATATATAGTTTATTTGAGCATGGAGACCATACCATATTGAGGCAAAGGTTGAGAACAGGACAAACTTAGTCCCTCCTAGTCTTCCTTTCTTCCTGTCTTCCTTCCTTCCTTCCTTCCTTCCTTCCTTCCTTCCTTCCTTCCTTCCTTCCTTCCTTCCTTCCTTCCTTCCTTCCGAGCCAGGCAAACATTAAACCAGGACAACTTGCCCGCAATGGTTGAGTTTCTAAACTGTTGATGGTTAGGAAATGCACAAATAAATGTTGTTTTTCCTTCTAGCCCTTCTCAGAGAAAGCCTGGCTGGGATGCCTTATTTTCTTATCTCTCTCTGCACAGCCCTACTTTTGAAGTCCCTTGTCAGGCACCAAAAGCAAAAACAAGGGATAGTTTATCCCAGGAAAGGACTGATAAAGCAGGAGGGGAACCTGCACAAAAATCTCTCTTTCAAGAGGTATCTTATGTACACTTTTGCCCCTAATGAGCTAGATTTCTCACTGCAGGGAGTTTTGGATTGTATACGACTGGGAGAGGATTTGAACTCAGATCTTTATCGAATCTTAGTCTAGCCCAGGCATGGGCAAACTTCAGCCCTCCAGGTGTTTTGGACTTCAACTCCCACCATTCCTAACAGCCTGCCTCATCTTGTAAGAGACTTGTCCCTGAGTCCATTCAGCGCATTCAAAGAGAGGAAAAAAGAATTCCCAAAAGAGTGAAAAAAAGAAAAGAAAACAAGCCTTTTATCGTTATCATAGCTATCTTGGCTTATCTAAAATTTGACCAATTGCTGGTGGTCTTCCTCACCTTCCACACCTCTTTGGCACAGGTGGTGTCTGTGACCTCACTTGTTTACTCTGAGCTTTCTTCTCTCCTCAGAACATTCTGGAGAAAAGCACCATCCCCCAAGAAGGGAGGGGCACAGGCCCTGTGTTACACATACTACTTTTGTTCATGCAAATGTTTACATGGTCTGTATAAAAGGCTGATATGATATATGCAGAGGCAAAGCTATATATGCAATTTTTTTCCTATTTTCTGGCTTATGGTCTCTTCAGTCTAACCCCATAAATTTACTCCAGCTCACTTTTCCCTTGATGAGCTAGATTTCTCTATGCGGGGAACTTTGGATTTTGAACAGTGGACAGGACTCTTTCAAGCTTTCCAGAGATGCCCTCTTGTTGTCAGAACGGACCTTTAGCACTCGACGATTTCTTTTTGGCCCATAGGACAAGCCCTAGAGAATGCAGTCCCAACAATTATAGGATCAGCTGTGACGGGTTCCTCATTCAACACCCAACTGCCCTCCCTTTTTCCTAACGTGACGGTTGCCCTTTCCGTTGGCAGCATGGAAAAATTAAGGGCTGCGTCCATTCACATCCAAAGAGAGCGTTTTAGCCGATTGAGAGGCCGATCATTGGCCCATTGCGATGATTGATTGCCAAAGTGATCCATTAATCTCCACTATATGGCCAGATCCGCAGATCCCCAAAGTGACCTTTACAGACACGCACTCCTTTTAGTGTGAGTTCAAGTCATTTCCAGCTGAAAGTAACCCTATCATTGGGTCCAATGAGAGTATGTGACTCACTCAGGATCACCCAGTGGACTTTGTGGATTCAAATCCTGATTTCCGGAGTCTTAAGGGTGCATCTACACTGTAAAATCAATGCAGTTTGACACCACTTTAACTCCTATAGCTCAATACTACGAAATCCTGGGAGCTGTGGTTTGGCTCCCAGGTTCATTCTACAGTGGAGATGCAATGCTCAAACCAATACAAGGTATTTTGTCTTGTAAAACTACAAATCACAGGATTTCATAGCACTGAGTCCTAGCAGTGAAAGAAGTGGCAGATTACATTCATTCGATAGTACAGATGCAATGCTCAAACCAATACAAGGTATTTCGCCTTGCAAAATTACAAATCCCGGGATTTGTGAGCCATGGCAGTGAAAGAGGAGCCAAACTGCATTAATTCTACAGTGTAGACGCAATGCTCGGGCCACGTTGATGAAACTGAAACACAACTACCATCTACAAAAGCGTCAGGGGGATAATGGGCAGTGCAATAGTTCAAAAGGCTAACAGACCAGAGGCAATGGAGATGTTTAATATTTACACAAATGACCAGCCACTGCCAGAAAGGACAGAGAGTTTCATCTATGCTAATGATCGTGCCATCACCGTCCAAGCAGGGAGCTTTGAAATGGTTGAATAGAAGCTCTCCGAAGATTTAGGTGCTCTTACTGCCTGTTACAGGGAAAACCAGCAGATTCCTCATCCATCTAAAATTCAGACATATGCTTTTCACCTTAAGAACATCTCCATCTCTGAGGATTATGTGGAAAGGAAACCCACTGGAGCATTGCCAACACACCAAAATACCTGGGAGTCACTCTGGACCGTACTCTGACTTACAAGAAGCACTGCTTGAGTATTAAGCAAAAAGTGGGTGCTTGACATAATCTATATATATAAAATGATAAAGTTGTTTGCGCAGTGACTATAACAACAAAACGAAACATCCCAGAAATACGAAATTTGGCAACACAATGCAAAAGGCTTGCCTCCAGGTTACAACAACACAACCACACCACAAAACCACAATCCAGACCCACAAAACTCACAACAACGCATCATGCGATAACAACACAACTAAACGCCCCAGAAATACAAAACTTGGCAACACAATGCAAAAGCCTTGCCTCCCAGTTGTAACAACACAACCACACCACAAAACCACACAGGACCCACAAAACTCACAACAACGCATCGTGACTATGACAACACAACTAAACGCCCCGTAAATACAAAACTTGGCAACACAATGCAAAAGCCTTCCCTCCAGGTTGTAACAACACAACCACACCAAAAAACCACAATTCGGACCCATAAAACTCACAACAATGCATCGTGACTATAACAACACAACTAAACGCCCCAGAAATACAAAACTTGGCACACAACTAAACGCCACAGAAATATAAAACTTAACAACACAACGCAAAAGCCTTGCCTCCCGGTTGTAACAACACAACCACACCACAAAACTACAATCCGGATCCACAAAACTCACAACAATGCATCGTGACTATAACAACACAACTAAACGTCCCAGAAATACAAAACTTGGCACACAACTAAACGCCCCAGAAATATAAAACTTGACAACACAACGCAAAAACCTTGCCTCCTGGTTGTAACAACACAACCACACCACAAAACCACAATCCGGACCCACAAAACTCACAACAATGCATTGTGACTATAACAACACAACTAAACGCCCCAGAAATACGAAACTTGGCACACAACTAAATGCCCCAGAAATACAAAACTTGACAACACAACACAAAAGCCTTTTCTCCCGGTTGTAACAACACAACTACACCACAAAACCACAATCCGGACCCACAAAACTCACAACAACGCATCGTGACTATAACACAACAAGACGCTCCAGAAATACAAAATTTGACAACACAACGCAAAAGCCTTGCCTCCCAGTTGTAAGAACACAACCACAACACAAAACCACAATCTGGACCCACAAAACTCACAACAACGCATCATGACTATAACAACACAACTAAACGCCCCAGAAATACGAAACTGGGCAACACAACACAAAAGCATTCCCTCCCGATTGTAACAACACAACCACACCACAAAACCACAATCTGGACCCACAAAACTCACAACAATGCATCGTGACTATAACAACATAACTAAACGCCCCAGAAATACAAAACTTGGCACACAACTAAACGACCCAGAAATACAAAACTTCGCAACAGAACACAAAAGCCTTGCCTCTCAGTTATAACAACACAACCACACCACAAAACCACAATCCAGACCCACAAAACTCACAACAACGCATTGTGACTATAACAAATACAACATTTGACAACACAACTCATCCACCTCCCAATCCCTACATTCACACTTGGCCTCCAAAAAAACAATTACAATAATAACAATGACAACAACAACAACAATAAGAATCAACACCATCACAGGCAAGAAAGAGCCAGGCACTGAGGCTGAGAGGCCAGTCAGTGCTACACTGGGCCTCCAAAAAACAATACAGTAGCATCTAACTTATCCAACCTTCATAATCACTACAACAACAATAATAATAAACACCTACACAGGCAAAACAAAAAAAAGACTATTGTACCACAATAAAAATATAAACCGCACTCAGCAGAATCAGACATTACAATTAACAACAAACCAAAGACAACAGGGATCTCAAGCAATTATCAATCAACACAAAAATTGAAGAAGGTAACAGACTTCAAATACTACTACTAATGTGAGTATAAAGAAGGGTGGAGGTCACAGCATCAATAAAACCTAATGTAGACTGACCAACACCACCAGACTAAGCCACAGAAACGCGTGGCCGGGCATAGCTAGTCTATATATATAAAAGACAAATGGTGTCCTCCCCTCCCACTAAACAACAAAAGTACAAGCCCCAGAACCTAGAAATTTGGCAGCACAATCCACCATCCTTGCCCCTACGTTCCAACAACAAAAAGAAAAGAAAAATAAAGTCCTAATTAGAAGGAGAGGAATATTTGTCTTCAGCCAATTGCTGCCAGTTAGAAGGCTAAGCTCTGCCCACTTGGTCTCCTAGCAACCTACTCAGGCCTCACTCTCTCTTCCACACTGCCTATAAAATACAGATTATCTTATTTGAACTGGATTATATGGCATTGTAGACTCAAGCCCCTTCCACACAGCTATATAACCCATTTATAATCTTATATTATCTGCTTTGAACTGGATTATCTTGAGTCCACACTGCCATATAATCCACTTCAGTGTGCATTTTATTCAGCTGTGTAGAAGGAGCCTCATATAATCCAGTTCTAAGCAGATAATATTATATACAGTAGAAGCTCACTTATCCAACATAATCACCCTGGCATAACATTGGATAACTGAATATGTTGGATAATAAGAAGGGATTCAGGAAAAGCCAATTAAACATCACATTCCCTCACGACCCTCTCTGCTGCCAAATTGCCATCCATGTCTATGCCAGGCATCCTCAGAGATTATGAGATCTGTTTGAAAACAGACAAGTGGGATATTTATTTTTATCTCACCAATGATATCCAGGATGGGACAACTCTTATCTGTCTGAGGCGACTGTGAATGTTCCACTTCCCCACCTTGATTGCCGTTGAATGCCCTTCCACCTTCAAGGCCTGGCTGCTTCCTGCTTCGGAGAGGAATCCTTTGTTGGGAGATGTTAGCTGGCTCTCAATACATCATGTCTGGAATTCCCTGATTGCTCAGTGCTGTTCTTTAGTTAACTGTCCTGATTTCACAGATTTTTTAAATACTGGGAGCCACATTTTGTTCATTCTAGGCAGGCAAGAACCATCCAGGCTTTGAAGCTACAAGGCTATTCAGTGCCAATTCCAACATTCACACTTGCCTAAAGCAGACAACAGTTCTTTCTTCCACCCTGGTCATTCCACAGATGGACAGGTTGCTTACCTGTAACCATGTTTCTTCGAGTGTACTCTGTGAATTCACACTAATGGAGAAGCTGCGCCTGCGCAGGTTCCGACGGAAACTCTTCCAAGCTGAAGTTCAAATTTTGGCGGTAACCACGCCCCCCTTCCCAAGGGGCATATAAGGCAGCCCCGGGCGTCCGCTCTCCAGTTCCTACGCCGCCAAGGCAACGTGAAAGGGAGAGGTTTGCCAGAGGGGAAGGAAGGGCGGGTTTGTGTGAATTCACAGAGTACACTCGAAGAAACATGGTTACAGGTAAGCAACCTGTCCTTTTTCTTCGTGTACTCTGTGAATGCATACTAATGGAGACTGACACGCTAAGGTGGGACAAGGCAAACTCGACAACCAGTGAATGTCCAAACATAAGTTTATTAGGACACATTGAGATAACAGTCCCAAGAGACCAGTGCAATAAGTTGTCCGAAAGGACCAGTGCAATGTCAGCATGAGCATAGTATAAGAAACGGGACATATTAGGAAATACTGAATAAACGTAATAGAAACACAGAAATTGAGTACAGTGCATATGAACGCTCTCCCAAGGGAAGAGGGGAAACATCACATAACTTGACACACCCATCAGGGTCAATAAAGTGTTACAGAGCAACTGCCCAACACAATCAGGGAAAAACATGTCCCCAGAGGTATAGGTATGGGGAGAAAAACTGGCCCCATAACTTGAAGGAGAGGTATAGAGAGTCACCTGCGGGTGAGTATAGGGAGAAGAAGGCCGTTTGAGAGTCAGGATAGGCAAGATGAGAGTACTGATCTTGCGAAGGCCGAGTCTTTTAGGGCTTTGTTGTCTAGCCTGTAGTGAGAGACAAACGTAAGTGGGTTCGACCAGATTGCCGCTTTACAAATGGAGTCGAGCGGGATACCCCTGAGGAAGGCGGTCGAAGCCGAGAGGCCCCTCGTTGATCTCGGACGGATGGATGGAGGGGGAGGGCGTTTGGCCAGCTCGTAAGCCAACTCAATGGCCTGAGCAATCCAATGGGACAACCTTTGGGAGGAGATGGGATTACCCAACTTGTCCGGGGCATAGGCGACAAAGAGTCTCTGAGTCTTACGGATGCCCCTGGTACGGTCCTTGTAGAAGAGGAGCGCCCTGCGAACGTCGAGAAGGTGCAGTTTTCCCTCGAGAGGAGAGGAGGGATTAGAGAAGAAAGCTGGTAGAACAATGTCTTGATTGAGGTGGAAAGCTGACACCACCTTAGGGAGAAAGGTAATGTCCGGGCGAAGGACAGCACGGTCGTGGTGGAAACGTAGATATGGCTCGTCGACCCTGAGAGCAGCAAGCTCGGATGGCCGTCGTGCCGAAGTGATTGCCACTAGAAAGGCTAGTTTCCACGAAAGCAAGCGGAGATCAGTTGAGGCCAGTGGTTCGAAGGGAGCAGATGTGAGTTGAGAGAGTACAAGTTCGAGGTTCCAGCCCGGCGTAGGCGGTAGCGACGGTGGGCAGATGTTGTTGTAGCCTCGGAGAAATGTTTTGATCAGGTGGTGAGAGAAGAGAGACGGCTGACCATGGCGTTGAAAAGACCAGGAAAGGGCTGCGAGGTAAGCCTTAATAGAAGCGAGAGAGAGTTTTCTCTCGACGAGAGTCATAAGGAAGTCGAGGACCACTGATACCGAGGTTGGAAAGGAGTCGATATTACGGGATCGAAGGAAGGCGTGAAAGCGAGAAAGTTTGTAGGTATAAGCTTTGGTTGTAGCCGGCTTATGGGCTGCCCGAAGAACATCCTGGAGGTTTTGTGGAAGGGAGGTTAGGTAAGAATCTTCCACGCAGTGAGATGAAGAGAAGGAAGGTCCGGGTGAAGAATTTGACCGTCCTCTTTCGAGAGAAGGTGCGGCGAGGGAGGCAGAGGGCGAAACGTTCCTCTGGAGAGACGAAAAGGGCTGGATACCACGGCTGGCGGGGCCAGGCCGGAGCTATGAGAATCGCTGTGACCGAGATCGAGAGGAGTCTTTCGAGGACTTTCGGTATGAGGGGAATAGGGGGAAAAAGATAAAGCATCTCCGCTGACCAGTCCAGCAGAAAAGCGTCCCCTAGGCAGCCGGGAAAGGAGTTCGGGGGAAGCCTCGCTCCGTAGCGGGGTAGTTGAGCGTTCTGGGGGGAGGCAAAAAGGTCCAGAGTAGGTCGCCCCCAGTCGAGGAACAGATTGTGGAGGATCTCGGGATTGAGCTTCCACTCGTGGGAGGACGATGTCATCCTGCTGAGGGCATCTGCCAAGTCGTTTTGGGCACCCGGAAGGTGAATCGCGGAGACCTGGACGTCGTGGGCTATGCACCAAAGCCAGAGGCGGGAGGAGAGGTGCATCAACTTTCTCGAACCGTACCGTCCTGTTTGTTGATGTAGAATACTGCTACCAGATTGTCCGATTGAATGAGGATGGATTTGTGGCAGATGAGGCAGGAGAAAGCTTTCAGGGCTTTGAGGATGGCGAGAAGCTCGAGAAAGTTTATGTGGTTGGTCTTCTCGGATGGGGACCAAAGATCTTGGACCGTCAGGCCGTTCATGTGGGCTCCCCAAGCGTAGGTGGAGGAGTCCGTGGTTATGGTTATTGAAGGTAGGGTTGGATGAAATGGAAGACCCCTGCATACGTTCCGGTGAGACGTCCACCATGAGAGGGATTGGCGAACGCTTGACGGTATCGACAGGTACTTTGAGTTGTGGTGATAGAGCGGCTTGAAGGTGTCTATAAACCACCTTTGTAGAACCCGGAGACGCAGCCTGGCGAAGGGGGTCGTGAGAACCGTGGAGGCCATGTGGCCTAAGAGGACTTGAACGGCACGGGCTCGGACCCTCCGGGCGGATCGACATAGGGCGATCTGGTGGCGGAGAGCTAGGAATCTGTCGAGCGGTAACGAGACAGTCTGTGTGACGGAGTCGAAGAGAGCTCCGATGAATCGAATTTTGGTCGACGGGGAGAGATTTGACTTCTCGGCATTGAGTTGAAGGCCGAGAGAGTTTAGGAGACGCAGCGTGAAGGAGACGTGGCTTTCGAGAAGTACAGGGTCGGGCCCGACCAGAAGCCAGTCGTCCAGATAAGGAAAGACCGTGATGCCATGCAGCCTGAGGTGGGCCGCTACGGCGGCGACAACTTTGGTAAAGACCCTTGGAGCCGTGACTAGGCCGAAGGGTAAAACGGTAAATTGGTAGGTTTGGACGAGGACTTTGAAACAGAGGAAACGTCTGTGAGCCTCCCGTATCGCTACGTGGAAGTAAGCGTCTCGTAAGTCTATGGAGGCAAAGTAGTCTCCCAGCTGCAGCATCGGGAGAATAGAGGCAATAGAGACCATTCTGAATTTGGAAGGGCGAATGAAGATATTGAGGGCCCTTAGGTCTAGAATGGGGCGTAGCCCGCCCCCCCTCTTCGGGACCGTAAAGTACCTGGAGAAGAAACTTTGCGGGTCCAGTTCGGGAGGAGAGGGACGGATGGCCCCTTTGGCCAGGAGGGCATCGATTTCGGCCAGTATTTCTGGAGAAGGAGTTGAAGAGAGAATGTGACCTGTAGGTGGGAGCTCTGTGAACTCTAAGGCGTAGCCCTCTTGGACAATGCGAAGAACCCAAGCATCTGAAGTGATGGACTCCCATTGATTGTAAAAGGGGGCCAGGCGGTCGGCGAAGGCACAGGAGCGTCGAGGCAGCGTGGGTTCTACATCGGTAGCGGACGAGGAGCTTTGGCAAAAAAGGATGGCGTCAGGTACGCCGGTGAGCCTGTGGAGGAGCGGGAGTGGTTCGACCCCGTTGCTTTTGCGGATGAGGCCCCCGACGGGGTTGGTGATGGCTTTGATTGCTCGAGCCCGAGGGGCGCTTGAAAGATTGGTGCCGGAAGGATTGTGGCGGGAAGCGACGGAAGCGATGAGGGAACCAGCGGGTACGCTGTGGCTGCGGTTGGTCGCCACATTTGGACGCAAGAATTTTAAAGTCATTATTGGACTTGAGTTTGTCATCGGTACCGGAATTAAATAGTCCAAGTGCATCAAAGGGGAGGTCCTCAATGACCTGTCTGGAGGATGAGGAGAGACCTGACGACCTCAGCCAGGCGTGGCGACGGATGGCGATCGCGTGGGCAATCATCTTGCCCGCCGTGTCCCCGGTATGTTTCGCCATCTGGATTTGGTGGTGGGCGAGCGAGTCAGCCTCCTGTTGGAGGGTGGTAAGAACGGAGCGGTCTTCGTCCGACAGTTTAGCGAAGAAGGGTTGCGCCTTCTCCCAGATAATCTGCTGGTAGGCACCCATGCAGGCTCCATAGTTTGCCATCCGGCAAAGTAAAAGGGCTCCGGAGTAAAGCTTTCGACCCACAGCGTCGAAGCGCTTCCCTTCTCTGTTGGCCGGAGTGTTCGACTGACGACCTGAGGATTGGGAGGCCTTGACGACCAGGGAGTTGGGGTCGGGGTGGTGTTTCAGCCACTCCAAGGTATCGTCGTCGGTACGGTACCAAGTCTCGATCCTCTTCGAGGTCGGGGGTATGGAGGAAGGGGTTTTCCAGGAGGCCTGGATAACGTCCAAGAGATAAGGCAGGAAAGGGAGTAGCGTGGCCGGCGGAGCTTGGGCCTGCACCCTTTTGAAAACTGGATCAGACACTGCTTTGGAAGTCTGCTTGATCTCCAAACCCAGGGCGTCGGCCATTCTGACCATTTGATCAGAGAAAGCACGAATATTGTCAGTAGGAGAAGGCGGGTCCGCCTCATACGCATCGTGAGGAGGAGAGAGGTCGAGTCCGAGAGAGACTACCGAAGCCGAGAGGACAGAGTCTGGGCGGTCAATGTCAACATCTTCCTCCTCAGCCCCTTGGGGGGACTGAGGGGGAGAAGAAAGCACAGTCTCGGGGGGAGGCATGGCCTCACGGGAAGAGACGGCCGGGAGCCGAGGGTCTTTAGAGGCTGAGGCCTGGGCTGCTCGAGCCAGGCGAGCCGTTTGTCTGCCACGCTCCGGTGTCGAGGTGGGAGGGAAGAGCTGTTGGCGCGATGAGTGAAGCGGTGCAAGAGGCTCCGGCACTGGCACCCTGACCACCGTTTGGGTAGAGTGGTGGGGTGAGTCCTGCAGCTCCCCGTCAGACAGGGGGTGCAAAGGAGATTGAGAAACATCTCTAGGCCTCTGGGCTGGCACAATCGGAGAAGACCTTCTCGAGGAGGTTGCCGAGGAGGACGGCGGGTCCCTCCTTGAGGAAGCCGAAGAAGAGGAGCGCTGAGTCAGCCGTTTTTTTGTCGGCGGTTGCTTGAATGCAACCCTCAAGGATTTGCCTGGTGTTGGAGGAACCACAGCTGAGTCAGATTGCGCTCGACGAGACTCCTCGTGAGCCCTCTTAAAGGCTATTTTGATAGCAGAGGAGGACGGAGGGGAGCCGATACGAGAGCGGATCGAGGTCACCAGAGAGCTCGACGTCGAGGAAGGCCCCACCTTTCCGGAGCGGGTCGACACGGTAGCCGTCATCACAGTACACGGTGGCTTGACCGGTTTAGCGGCCCTGGAGGTCCTAGACGCCCTGGACGAGACCGAGGAGGCTTTAGCTGTCGGAGCCTTAGCTGTTGGCGCCGACATTGCTCTCAGAGCTGAAGACGACGACGTACCCGACGTCGACGGAGTCGGTTCTGGCGCGAGAGATCTTTCGTAGAGCGCCGCTCTGAACCTAGCGGCTCTGTTCTTTCTGGCCTGAGCCGTGAGAGCTAGGCAGAAGCGGCAGGTACCGACCACATGAGCCTCGCCAAGACAGAAGAGACACTTGGCGTGGCCGTCGGAATCAGGAATTTTAGCAGCGCACTGCGTGCAGCGTTTGAAACGAGTAGTAGACATGCGAAGAGTCCGAAGTGAACCTTGCGGCGGAAAAAAAGGAACTGGAGAGCGGACGCCCGGCGCTGCCTTATATGCCCCTTGGGAAGGGGGGCGTGGTTACCGCCAAAATTTGAACTTCAGCTTGGAAGAGTTTCCGTCGGAACCTGCGCAGGCGCAGCTTCTCCATTAGTGTGCATTCACAGAGTACACGAAGAAAAAATATAAACCCCACTTCCTTTCGTTACAACACATTTCACAACCTCTGAGGATGCCTGCCATACATGTAGGTAAAACATCAGGGGAGAATACATTTGAAACATGACCACGCAGACCACAGAACTCAGAGCAACTCAATACAAAGAGAAACAAAAATACTAAAATAAATACAAAAAAACAAATAAAAAATAATACAATTAAAAAACATAAATAAAAATAATATAATCAAATAATAAAATATAATACATATAAATAATAAAATAAAATAATAAAAACACAAATAATAACAAAAGAATAAAAAATAAAATAAATAAAAATAATACAATAAATAAAAAACACTAAACAATAATTAAAAACACTAAAAATTAATACAATAAAATACTACAATAACAGAAAATAACTAAAAATAATACACGAAAATAATAAAATATAATAAATAAAAAAGATAAGTTACAATAAAATTATTTTTAAAATACAAATAACGTCAAATAAAAATTCCACAAACAATTTTTAACCAATACCACCAACACTTTGCCACAGCAACGCATGGCAGGCACAGCTAGTATCATATAAAGGCTGACTGGCATCATAACCTGACACAGTGAAGACATCTGCCCTTGCGCTTTGCTACTCTGCTTCTGAATACACATGCCCAGTGTGGAATACATCTCACCACGTTAAGACAATGGATGTGACCCTTAATGAGACATACTGCATCATCACAGGATGTCTACGCCCCATACCGCTGGAGAAATTATATTATTTAGCTGCTGTTGTACTACCTGACATCTGTTGGGAAGTAGCAGCTTGTAATAAAAGCACCAAGGCATTGACATCTCCGGCCCATCCTCTGTTCAGGTATTAGCCAGAATGCCAATGCCTTAAATCAGGGGTCCCCAAACTAAGGCCCGGGGGGCCACATGCAGCCCATCGAAGCCATTTATCCGGCCCTCCTCCTCCTCCCACCGAGGAAGGTGTGTGCAGCCTGGTGCACGCCTTCCAAAGCTTTGCTTGTTTATAATGGTATTTTAATTATTATTTAATTAATTATTAAGAGCTGCTTTGCTAGTGCTTTTGGTACACAAAGGCAGAAGGGGTCTGGACTAAATGGCCCAAGGGGTCTCTTCCAACCTTCTTTATTATTATTATTATTATTATTATTATTATTATTATTATTATTGACAGGACACAGTATGACACAGCAAACGAGATCTATATGCTGGTTTTCGTATCACAAAATCACAAGTCAAACACTTCTCAAGCATTTAGGACTTATTATTATTATTATTGCTCGGTGGCCATCTGTCAGGGGTGCTTTGCTTGTGCTTTTGGTGCGCAAAAGCAAACGAGATCTATATGCTGGTTTTCGTATCACAAAATCACAAGTCGAACACTTCCCAAGCATTTAGGACTTATTATTATTATTATTGCTCGGTGGCCATCTGTCAGGGGTGCTTTGCTTGTGCTTTTCGTGCGCAAAAGCAAAAGAGGGTTGGACTAAATGGCCCAAGGGGTCTCTTCCAACGCTCTTTATTATTTTTATTATGATGATTATTATTATTAACATTAAGGCTGTATTTGTTCCCATTTTGTTTTGTTTTTTTACTTCAAAATAAGATATGTGCAGTGTGCATGGGAATTTGTTCATAGTTTTTAAAAAAAAACTATAGTCAGGCCCTCCAACGGTCTGAGGGACCGTAAACTGGCCCCCTGTTTAAATTTTTTGGGGACCCCTGCCTTAAATCAAGAAATAGCTTCCTAAGATCCACAGAGATACACCTCAGCAAGCGAGAGTCCAAAAGTGGCAGGCTAAAATCTGTAACCTCAATCAGTGGTGGATAGCAGTTGAGAGTCTCCCTCCTGGACACACAGAAGACAGGGCGACTTGGAAGGCACTGAACAGCCTTAAAAACATGGCTATGTGCTCGGGCTTTTAACGAATAAAAGACAAAGACGACCCAGACTGATCTATGGATAAAGCACGAGGATATTGGATGAACGGATTTTAACCATATGTTTTATATTATTTAACTATTTGTAATAGATTTTATATGCTGTTTGTTTTAATGATGTGTCGGCATTGAATTGTTGCCAATTGAGTCCCTTCGGGTGAGAAGGGCGGGATAGAAATATTGGAAATAAAATAAAATAAATAAACAGACTGCACTCTGGCACCATGAGATGCAGAGCCAACCTTAAGAAATGGGGCTACAAAGTGGAGTCCATGACATGCGAGTGTGGAGAAGGCCAAACCACAGACCACCTACTACAATGCAACCTGAGTCCTGCCACAAGCACAATGGAGGACCTTCTCACAGCAACACCAGAGGCACTCCAAGTGGACAGCTTCTGGTCAAAGGACATTTAGTATAATGCCAAGTTTTTAACTTTGTAGTTTTTCTATACAACTGTATTCTCAATTTGCTTCTGACACGATAGATAAATGAATACTTCCCTTGATGTAGATACTCTTCTATCAGTGCAACTTAGAATCGCATTGGCCTTTTTGGCTGCCGAATCACGCTTATGGCCTATTAAGACTCCCAGATTCCTTTCCCATGGACTGTTATTTAATCCGGGTCTCTTTCTACCTTCCAGCCCAGTTTCGTCCTCTTGGTCTACACTGCAGGGGCGACGCCGCCCTCCCCTCCGCCACCCATGTCGACTTCTTACCAGAAAGAGCTGGAGAAATATCGAGACATCGATGAAGACAAGATCCTGAAGGAGCTCTCGCCGGAGGAGTTGGCCCAACTCGATCTGGAGCTGCAAGAAATGGATCCGGAAGTGAGATGTGGTTCTGGATTCAGTTGGAGGGAGGACGATGGGTTCGAAATGAAATACTATCCCAGGTTATTTGCTTTGAACTGGATTACAGTAGAGTCTCACTTATCCAAGATTCGCTTATCCAAGCTTCTGGATTATCCAAGCCATTTTTGTAGTCAATGTTTTCAATATATCGTGATATTTTGGTGCTAAATTCATAAATACAGTAATTACAACATAACATTACTGCGTATTGAACTACTTTTTCTATCAAATTTGGTGTATAACATGATGTTTGGGTGCTTAATTTGTAAAATCATAACCTAATTTGATGTTTAATAGGCTTTTCCTTAATCCCTCGTTATTATCCAAGATATTCGCTTATCCAAGGTTCTGCTGGCCCATTTAGCTTGGATAAGTGAGACTCTACTGTATATGATCCTTCGTTGTCATATGATCTGGGCTAAGAAGATAATCTGGAATCAGATCCTGGGTTATAAGGACAGTGTTAGTCTACTGTATGTAAAATCATCATTCATATTAAGCAAGATTTGCCATCATGTACAGTTGACATACGCAAACCACCATTCATAGAATCCTAGAGATGCAAGAGATCCCCAATGGTCATCCTGGGCCGAAATGGTCACCCTTTCGGCCCAGGAAAGAAGTCACAATCAAAGCCCTCCTAACAGATGGCCATCCAGTCACTGAATCACAGAATCTAGAGCTGTTAGAGACCCCAAGGGCCATTCAGGCCCTTCTGCTAAGTAGGAAGACACTATTGAAGCCCTCTCGACAGATCACCACTCACTAGCATTTTGTGTCCTATTTCCTAGAATGTGATGCTCCCTGTGGGGCTCCGGCAGCGAGACCAGACCAAGAAGAGCCCCACAGGGCCCTTAGACCGCGATGCCTTAATGCAACACCTGGAGAAGCAGGCCTTGGAGGTCAAAGAGAGAGAAGACCTGGTGCCTTTTACGGGGGAGAAGAAAGGTAAGGGAGAACCGAGGATTTCCTTCCATTGTTGCTGTAACATGTGCTAGTGGGTGTTGGCCACAGAATCCCAGAGACCCCAAGGGCCATCCAATCCGACCCCCTTTTGCCAGGTAGGAAGGCACCATCAAAGCTCACTCGACAGATGGCCATCTGGCCTTCACCAGAGAAGTAGATGGATAGATAGATAGGATCATAGAATCCTAAAGTTGGAAGGGATCCCAAGGATTATCCAGTCCAGCTCGCTTTGACAGGAAGGCATAATCCAATCCCTCCTGACAGATGGCCATCCAACCTCTATTTAAAGACATCCAGATAGATAGAGAAAAAGATAGGATAATGGAATCCGAAAGTTGGAAGGAATCCCAAGTGCCATCCAGTCCAACCCTCTTCTGCTAGACAGGTAGGCACAATCAAAGCCCTCTCAACAGATGGCCATCCAGCCTCTATCTGAAGACATCCAGAGAAGTAGAAAGATAGAATTCTAAAGTTGGAAAGGAGCACAAGGGCCATCCAGACCAACCCTCTTCTGTCAGGCAGGAAGGCACTCAGAGTCAAGGTTTGCAGCATCCCGACAAGATCAAACATGGAATCCTAAAGTTAGAAGGGACCCCTAAAGGCCATCCAGTCCAACCCTCATTCTGTCATTCAGGAAGACACCATCAAAACTCTCCTGACATATGGCCAGCCAGCCATCCAGTCTACTGGACTCCAAGGCATCACATTGTATTGCCATCATGAAGTTCTTTCTAATGTTTAGGTGGAATCTCTTTTCCTGGAATTTGAACCCATGGCTCCATTGTGTCCCTGTCTCCAGAGCATCCTTTGAGATATTTCAACATAGCTGTCATGTCCCCTTCTCAGCCTTCTTTTCTCCAAGCTAAACCTACCCAGTTCCCTAAATCGCTCCTCATAGGGCTTGACTTTCAAATCTTCTGTGGAGGTTATGAAGCAGTGGCAGAATGGCTATCTGGCAGGAGGGCTTTGATGGTGTCTTCCTAAATGACAGAACAGAGTTGGACTGGATGGCCTTTAGGGGTCCCTTCCAATCCTAGGATTCTATGTTTGGCGTGCCAATCAGATTTCCGAGTCTTGTCGGGATGCTGCAAACCTTGACCCCGAGTGACGAGAAATCCTGCCCCGAGTCAGGACATCTGAGCTACCACCGGGCTGTTTTGAATTCTCCAAGCTAAATATAAACCTTCCTCTCCGTCTCACCCCAACTCCTGGCCTTGCACGCACACACAGGGGCAGCTTGCCTCAACACAAGGCTTGCCTCAAGGGCTGTGCCTGCGTCGCTCTGCACATGCCTCCAGCATCTCTTGCTCCCTTGCGAAAGGGTGTCTGTGGCATTCCAAATCGGGAGATTTCATATCGCGGTTCGAACTCCAAGCTCCGTCACTTTTACATGTATGTCAAACAGGGCCTTCTCGGTGCCTGCCCCAAGACTCCATTCTTATTTTTCTCCATGGCTCAAGGGAGGTCTGTTTCACATTGCTTTAATATGTTCATAGAATCCTAGAGTTGGAAGAGACCCCTAAAGGTCATCGAATCCAACTGCATTTTTCCAGCTAGGGAGACTCAATCCGATCCCCCCCCAGCAGGTGGTCAGCCAGCCTGTTATAGAATCGTAGAAATTTAGTTGGAAGGGACCCCCTAAAGGCCACCCAATTTGACTGCATTCTCCCTGGCAGGGAGGCACAATCCGATCCCTCCCAGCAGACAGTCATCCAGCCTATCATGCAATCCTAGAGTCGGAAGAGACCCCCTAAAGGCCATCCAGTCCAACTGCATTCTCCCAGGCAGTGAAACACAATCTGATCCCTCCCAACAGATAATCAGCAGCCTTTCATAGATTCATAGAATCCTAGAGATGGAGGAGACCCCCGAAATGCCATCCATTACGATTGTATTCCTCCAGGCAAAGAGACAATTGTTTAATTGTATTTAAATGCTGGGCATTTGTATGTTTTTAACTGTCTTGTAATTATTTAAATTATCTGGAGCTTCAGATTCCAGCGGAGTCTCCTTCTCTGGAGGTTTTGAAGCAGAGGCTGGATGGCCATCTGTCGGGAGGGCTTTGATCGTGCCTTCCTGCCTGGCAGGAGAAGGTTGGATTGGGTGGTCCATTCCAACTCTATGCCTCTAAGAAATAAAACGGCATCTATCAGGAGGGCTCTGATGGGGCCTTCCAACCTGGCAGAAAAGGGGCTGGACTGGATGACCTCTGGGGGTCCCATCCAACTCTATGAGGAATATTCTCCCCCTTTAAGTCTCCATATTCATGCAGTGCTTCTTGCTGGATAAGATGCGGAATCCCGTCAGTGAAAAGGCTGGGTGTCCAACCCCCTTATTTGATACTGATGTTGATGTAGGGACTCAGGAGTCTCCACTGGAAGTTTGCAAGCAGAGGCTGGATGGCTATCTGCAAGGAGCCCTTTGATTGTGTCTCCCTGCACGGTAGAAGGGGATTGGACACCCAGCCTTTTCACCGACAGGGTTCGGCATCTTATACAGCAAGAAGAACGGCATGAATATGGGGACTTAAGGTGGGAATACTCCTCTCGGACTCTCAAAGCCGGGAAAGGCCAGGCGTCCTGCAAGGAAGGCACGCCAGAGCTGGTGTCGCTTGAAAAATTGTGATGATGATAAGGAGAGACAGGTGGAGCCGCCCAGCAGATGGGAAGATGGGCCCCGTCTCGGGTTTGCCCTTTCGCTCCCCCTGCCTTTCCCACGCTAATTTGTTTCTCTATCTCTATCCTTTGCAAGAGCAAAGGCCACCCAACCCACCTCTATGCTCTGCAGGAAAGGGACCCGAAATCCATGCCTTCCTTCCAACCTTTTGCAACCAGAAAGGATGGCCGAGCATCATCAGGTGGAAAGAGGCACAAAGCAGAAGCGGCCGCTTAGAAAATGTCCTAACCCTGACCAACACTAATAATAATAATAATAATAATAATAATAATATTAATAATAATAATAATAATAATAATACTTTATTTATATACCGCCCTATCTCCCAGATGGAACTCAGGGCAGTTTCCAATGATAAAAACAATACATACATTACATAGCAGCATATTAACACATTATTAAACAAGGTAAAACAACACAATTATATAGAATAAATAACACTTACACAACCTGATCAAGGGGACGGGAACCATAAACCCAATATATTAAAGTATTAAGCAACTACAGTAGAGTCTCACTTATCCAACAAAAACGGGCCAGCAGAACGTTGGATAAGTGAAAATGTTGGATAATAAGGAGAGATTAAGGAAAAGGCTATTAAACGTCAAATTACATTATGATTTTACAAATTAAGCACCAAAAACATCATGTTTTACAACAAATCGACAGAAAAAACAGTTCAGTGCACGGTAACGTTATGTAGTAATTACTGTATTTGCGAATTTAGCACCAAAACATCGCAATATATTGAAGACATTGTCTAAAAAAATATTGGCTACTAACAAATTGACTACAAATAAAGATGGAATTGCATAAAATGAACTTACAGTAACAACACTGTTGGAAATTAAATGCGTAAAAGGTCCTGTCCTTGCTGCCTAGAGAAAAGGCTGTGGATCAGGGTGGGAGGCAGACTGCGTTGGATAATCCAGAACGTTGGATAAGCGAATGTTAGACAAGTGAGACTGTACTGTATAACCATATTGCTAATGCTCAGCATTATAAACCCCGGTGGCACAGCGGATTAAACCGCTCAGCTGCTGAACTTGCTGATCGAAAGGCTGGCATTTCAAATCCAGGGAGTGGGATGAGCTCCTACTGTAAGCCCCAGCTTCTGCCAACCTAGCCGTTCGAAAACATGCAAATGTGAGTAGATCAATAGGTACCGCTTTGGCGGGAAGGTAACGGCACTCCATGCAGTCATGTCGGCCACATGACCTTGGAGGTGTCTATGGACAATGCCAGCTCTTCGGCTTAGAAATGGAGATGAGCACCAACCCCTAGTCGGACACGACTGGACTTAATGTCCAGGGGAAAACAAGTACCTTTACCTTGATGCTCAGCATATCCGCACTGCTTTCTACAGAATCATGGGATTTGTAGTATGGTGAGATGGGGAAGTGAGGGACCTTGCAAAACTACAAATCCCAGGATTCCATCGCTACTACACTTAGGTCCCTCTACACTGCCATATAAAATCCAGAAGATCTACTTAGAACTGAGTTATATGGCAGTGTACACTTATGTAATCCAGTTCAAAGCAGATGTGGATTACAGTAGAGTCCACGGGCCAGCAGAACCTTGGATAACCGAATATGTTGGATAATAAGGAAGGATTAAGGAAAACCCTATTAAACATCAAATTACATTATGATTTTACAAATTAAGCACCAAAACATCATGTTTTACAATAAATTTGTCAGAAAAAGCAATACACAGCAATGTTATGTAGTAATTACTGTATTCACGAATTTAGCACCAAAACATTGCAATGTATTGAAAAGATTGACTACAAAAACATTGACTACTAAAAGGTAGACTGCGTTGGATAATCCAGAATGTTGGATAAGCAAATGTTGAATAAGTGAGATTCTACTGTATCTGTTTTGATCATCTGGGTTATATGACAGTGTAGAAAGGGTCTTAAAGTGGTTCCAAGTAGCTACATCACTGTGGTATGGATGCACTTCCAATTGTTAACCAATAACAACAACAAGAAAACAAAGTGGCTTACAACATATTAAAATCACATTAACAACAATCAGAAAACATCAATAATATAAATATGAGATAAACAGATTAAGAAAAACTACAATATACATTCAAGTTCATGAGGCATCATATGAGTTGCTGGGAGGTCTGTTGGAAACTAGGCAAGTGGGGTTATATCTGTGGAATAATATCCAGGATGGGAGAAAGAACTCTTGTCTGTTGGAGGCAAGTGTGAATGTTGCCACAGGCCTCCTTGCTTAGCATTATATAGCCTTGCAGCTTCAAAGCCTGGCTGCTTCCTGCCTGGGGGAATCCTTTGTTGGGAGGTGTTAGCTGGCCCTGATAATACATCAAGGGAGCCACTGACTGCATAGAGAAGCCAGGCTTTGAAGCTGCAAGGCTATTCAATGCTAATCAAGCTGGCCCATTGCAACATTCACACTTGTCTCAAACACACAAGAGTCCTTTCTCCCACCCTGGACATCATTTCACAGATATATGGTTTCCAACAGACCTCACAACCTCTGAGGATGCCTGCCATAGATGTAGGTGAAACGTCAGTAGAGACTGCTTCTGGAACATGGCCATGTATCCCAAAAAAATAAGAGCTAAATAACATGAGCAAATACAGTAGAGTCTCGCTTATCCAACGTTCTGGATTATCCAACACATTTTTGTTTCAATACATGTGATATTTTCAATACATGTGATAATTCGTAAATAAAGTAATTTCTACTTAGCATTACTACATATCAGGGGTCCCCAAACTAAGGCCCGGGGGCCGGATGCGGCCCTCCGAGGTCATTTACCTGGCCCCCGCCCTCAGTTTTATAATATAATATATACATATAATGTTGATAATAATATTATAATGTAATACAATATAACACGAATAATAATACCATATAATAATAATTATATATTCTATATTACATATAATATTACTAATAATATTACAGTATAGTGGTATAGTTCAATATAGTAATATATAATGCTAATATTGTACTATGCTAATAATATAATATATTGCATGTACATATAATTTGTAAGCCACTCTGAGTCCCCTTTGGGGTGGGAAGGGTGTGATACAAATGTAGTAAATAAATGCAGTAAATAAATAATAAATAAATTTTAGACTTAGGCTCACCCAAAGTCTGAAATGACTTGAAGGCACACAACAACAACAACAACAACCCTAATTAACTTGACTATCTCATTGGCCAGAAGCAGGACCACACATCCCATTGAAATCCTGATAAATGTATGTTGGTTAAAATGGTTTTTATTTTTAAATATTGTATTGTTCTTTCATTGTTGTTGTTGTTTTTGCACTACAAATAAGACATATGCAGTGTGCATCGGAATTTATTTGTATTTTTTTCAAATGATAATCCGGCCCCTCAACAGTCTGAAGGATTGTGAACCGGCCCTCGGCTTAAAAAGTTTGAGGACCCCTGCTACATATTGAACTACCTTTTCTGTAAAATTTGTTGTATAACATGATGTTTTGGTGCTTAATTTGTAAAATCATAGCCTAATTTGATGTTCAATAGGCTTTTTCTTAATCCCTCCTTATTATCCAACATATTCGCTTATGCAACGTTCTGCCAGCCCGTTTACGTTGGATAAGTGAGACTCTACTGTATTGTTGGACGGAGGGCCGTCTACATTGCACAATTATTGCAATTTAGGCACGACGTAAAATGGCTATTGCTCAACTCAATGCAATAGAAACCTGGGATATGTTGTTTCACAAGGCCTCACCGAAGCTCTTTAATTTTTGACGGAAGAGAATTAACAGAATCATAGCGTTGGAAGAGACCTCCAAAGGCCATCTAGTCCAACCCCCTTCTGCCATGCAGGGAAAGTACAATCAAAACACCCCCAACTGATGGCCATCCATCCTCTATTTAAAAGCCTCCAAGGAAGAAGGAGCTTTGTTGGAGGAAGCTTCCTTGGACCTATCTGAAGCTGCCCATCGCTCCTGGCATAAGAAAGGGTGGCAATGAATGGCACACCCAGAAATGAGTCCAGCGTGTTTATTTGCTCTTGCAAAACTGAACACCATCCTCTTTGGGATTGCAACCTGATGGCTCCATTTCACGCCTTAAGTTCGGAGCCTCGGCGAGGAAGTTGCGCCGATGTATTAATAGCAAAGCGGCCAGATGCCTGTTTGTGCACGGAGGGTGCAAGAGGTGCCATGTGTTAAAATTGGAATTGCGGAACGGCGTGAACTCCTCTGACCTGATTTGATTTGGCCCAATCGAGAGGAGAAATGGAGATGGGTTTCTTTTTCCCCGGGAAGGGCACAGTATAATGACTAAATCTCCGTGGGAAGAAGGGACACGCATTGGGCCGGATCGAGGTGACGATGCGACAATTGGTCCTAATGACCATGCGCGGTCTCTTTTACGCTCTGCAGTTAGTATTAATACTCAATTAAAATCCATCAATGCTCAAATCCCATCACACTGAATGGCTTGATCCTGGACTTTGTGCCTTTCACTCAAAATATAGTAATTCCAGAGGCAGAAATAACACAGGAAGACTAGGGATAGGTTTGTACCCCACAGCAAAAAATACTGCAGGGATGTTGATATTCTGCAATCAGGCACACAATGACAATAATAATAATAATATCCAGAGCACAATCCCATTCTTTCTTGGCTCAAAATGTATTACCATATATACTCGAAGATAAGCCAATAACACGGCAAGACTAGGGATAGGTTTGGACTCCGCAGCAAAGAATACTGCAGGGATGTTGGTATTCTGCAAGCAGGCATGCAGTAACAAAAATAATAATACTTAAAGCACAATTCCATTCTTTCTTGGCTCAAAATGTATTACCATATATATCTGAAGATAAGCTGAGTTTTTCTGCCCTTTTTATGAGCTGAAAAAGCCTTCCTTGGCTTATAATGAGGTCAAGCTAGGCTGCGGAGCCTTGGGGGCCATTGCTTGCAATACGGTATATGATATATTTTTCTCCCTTATCAGTATGTTTACTTTTCCAAAGCCTCCCTTCCTCTTAACCAAGGGAATGTTTTGAAAAGAGACAGAAGCCCTTGCAAGTCAGCAAATATATATATATACACACACACACACCCATTAATCTTATAAAAGCATTTGCCTCTGAAAGATTTCCATGTACCTGTATATCTGTATCTATATGTACACATTATTTTTATATATGAATTTTTGCCTCACATCTTTGCAGATCCTATAAAGAGATAATTATCCATATACAGAGAGATGTCTAGATAGATATATATGAATATAGATATATAGGGCTTGCAAATATTGCAGGGGAAATGCACACACAAATATATAGAGACATGTCTAACTAGATATGAATACAAATATATAGGGCTTGCAAATATTGTCGGGGAAATGCACACACACACACATATAAAGAGAGAGATGTCTAGATAGATATAAACATAGATATATGAGGTTTGCAAATATTGCAGGAGGGAAATGCACATACAGTGGATTATCCAATACATTTTTGTAGTCAATGTTATCAATATATCGTGACATTTTGATGCTAAATTCATAAATACAGTAATTACAACATAACATTACTGCGTATTGAACTACTTTTTCTGTCAAATTTGTTGTATAACATGATGTTTTGGTGCTTAATTTGTAAAATCATAACCTAATTTGATGTTTAATAGGCTTTTCCTTAATCCCTCCTTATTATCCAAGATATTCGCTTATCCAAGGTTCTGTCAGCCCGTTTAGCTTGGATAAGTGAGACTCTACTGTATATATATATATAAATAGAGGATTTACAAATGTTTCAAGGGGAAATACATATGCGAAATTAGTATATATATAATGATAGATCTATATTTATATTTTATGGTGATATATTTTAATTTTTTGTTCTACTGAGCTTCGGCCCCATGTAAGCCACCCCGAGTCCCTTTGGGGAGATGGGGCGAGATATAAGAATAAAGTTGTTATTATTATTATTATTATTATTATTAGTAAGCTCTGCATTGTTTATATAGGCATTGAATGTTTGCCTATTACTATGTTGGAAGCTGGCCTGAGTCCCCATGGGGAAATAGATAGGGAGGGACACAAATGAAGTATTATTATTATTATTATTATTATTATTATTATTATTATTATTAAGTTAATACCATATTGTCTTTATTGACTCTACTTTTCCACTTACAGAGCTAGTTTACCGTTTTTCTTTGAAATATGGTAAATATTCACAAACATTTAACCTACTGATGCCTCAATTAATGTAATTTTATTGGTATCTATTTTTATTTTGAAATTGACCCATAGCTGCTGCATTTCCCATCCTCGGCTTATACTTGAGTCAGTTAGTTTTCCCAGTTTTTTTGTGGTAAAATTAGGTGCCTCGATTTATATTCGGGGCGGCTTATACTCCAATATAAATGGTACCTTAGTGTTGCTTTAACACAACATGGGAGATCTGTGTTTCCCTTGCCCTTGGTTATTGGTGGGAATGTATGAGCGGTTAGACTCAAAAATACCCCTCTCTTGCGGTAATTCCACCAAAAATATAGCAGAGTGTCAGAAGCACACTTCACAACCAGCAGAAACTTACGTGTGGTAAGCTGAGACAAGCTTCTGTTGCATAGGATGGCACAGGACAGCAGAACCAAAAATATAAGTTCAAAAGTATATAGGAAAGTTCTTGGAAGTAACTACTGTATATACCAAGTATAAGCCGAGTTTTTCAGTCCTTTTTTAGGACTGAAAAAGCCACCCTCGGCTTATATTCAGGTCAGCTTATACTCGGGTATATACGTACATTTTTTTCTCTATTATGAATGTTATTATTCCATTTATTATTTGACTCGATGTATTATTATTATTACATTTATTATTTCACTCTATTATTGTTACTATTACATCTATTATTTTACTCTATTATTGTCTTGATTATTACATTTATTACTTTATATTATTATTATTATTATTATTATTATTATTATTATTATTATTATTACATTTATTATTTTAGTGTATTTATTACTATTGGATGTACATAGAATCATAGAATCATAGAATAGTAGAGTTGGAAGAGACCTCATGGGCCATCTAGTCCAACCCCCTGCCAAGAAGCAGGAAATCGCATTCAAAGCACCCCCGACAGATGGCCATCCAGCCTCTGTTTAAAAGCCTCCAAAGAAGGAGCCTCCACCACAGTCCGGGGGAGAGAGTTCCACTGCCGAACAGCCCTCACTGTGAGGAAGTTCTTCCTAATGTTCAGGTGGAATCTCCTTTCCTGTAGTTTGAAGCCATTGTTCCGTGTCCTAGTCTGCAGGGCAGCAGAAAACAAGCTTGCTCCCTCCTCCCTATGACTTCCCTTCATGTATTTGTACATGGCTATCATGTCTCCTCTCAGCCTTCTCTTCTGCAGGCTAAACATGCCCAGCTCTTTAAGCCGCTCCTCATAGGGCTTGTTCTCCAGACCCTTAATCATTTTAGTCGCCCTCCTCTGGACGCTTTCCAGCTTGTCAACATCTCCCTTCAACTGTGGTGCCCAAAATTGGACACAGTGTGATTCCAGGTGTGGTCTGACCAAGGCAGAGTAGAGGGGGAGCATAACTTCCCTGGATCTAGACGCTATTCCCCTATTGATGCAGGCCAGAATCCCATTGGCTTTTTTAGCAGCCGCATCACATTGCTGGCTCATGTTTAACTTGTTGTCCACAAGGACTCCAAGATCTTTTTCACATGTACTGCTGTCTAGCCAGGTGTCCCCCATTCTGTATCTTCGATTTCCATTTTTTCTGCCGAAGTGAAGTATCTTGCATTTGTCCCTGTTGAACTTCATTTTGTTAGTTTCGGCCCATCTCTCTAGTCTGTCAAGATCGTTTTGAATTCTGCTCCTGTCTTCTGGAGTGTTAGCTATCCCTCCCAGTTTGGTGTCATCTGCAAACTTGATGATCGTGCCTTCTAACCCTTTGTCTAAGTCATTAATAAAGATGTTGAACATGTACATTGAAGGTTAAAATAATGATTTAATCGGAGTTGGACAGTCTCATCTTCGATGACAGTTTTATGTACATATTCAAAAACATTTAACCTACTGATGCCTCAATTAATGTCATTTTATTGGTATCTATTTTTATTTCTGAAATTTACCACCCTCGGCTTGTACTGGAGTCAATGTTTTCCCAGTTTTTTTGTGGTAAAATGAGGTGTCTCGGCTTATATTTGGGTCGGCTTATACTCAAGTATATACGGGTATGTGTTTTCTGATTATCTTTGGCGACCCCCAGAAACTTTTGAAATTTACCAGTAGCTGCTGCATTTCCCACCCTCGGCTTAAACTCGAGTCAATAGGTTTTCCCATTCTTTTGTGGTAAAATTAGGTGCCTCGGCTTATATTTGGGTCGGCTTATATTCGAGTATATATGGTAACATTCCAAATCTCCTATTCTAAGGAAGGCAAAAGGTAAAGATATCAGAAAAATATGCATGCAGCTACATCTTACCTGGAGAATGGCAGGATGCTTCCTTACAGGAAGAGACAAAAGGCAGAAGAGAAGGAAAATGGAGGCCGACCTTGTGGTCAAAGCCTAGGCCCAAACAAGATGGCGACAGGGAGAAAGTTCCCTCACGCCTCAAAGAGATTCCATTGCTACATCAACAAATGGGAGAGGAGATAGTAGGAAACAGGAAGAGAGGAGTAGAGACAGAATGGCCCTTCTAGGAAGGCATGCATAGGAACAGAGAAAGGAATCCCTGGGTTGTTGTGTGTTTTCCGGCCTGTCTGGCCATGTTCCAGAAGCATTCTCTCCTGACGTTTCGCCCACATCTATGGCAGGCATCCTCAGAGGACTGCTTAGTTTCTCCATACCTCACAACCTCTGAGGATGCCTGCCATAGATGTGGGCGAAACGTCAGGAGAGAATACTTCTAGAACATGGCCATACATACAACCCAGGCTTTCCATTCTTTCTTTCTTGCTGTTTCTTTATTTTATTTGGAAGGTTTTTCATTTACTGCAGAGACTCCACAAAGGAGAGACTTCAACTCAAAACAAGTGTTATCTCATCTTTGACTGGATCCATCCACCAAGAATGGAATCTTCCCCTCCTTTCTTGTTGTTTTCTATTGTATTTGGAAGGTTTTCCCATACTTTGGTGTTCAGTCATTAATCAGAACTAATCCCTGTAACCAGGCTGTCAGTCAAGGGACAGCCATGAAGGAAAAGGATACGATTCCCAAGTGTAAGATGTGGCAGCATCCATGACCCAATAATCGGAATAATCCATGCCATTGTGTTTTGGGCAATGTAAATTGCTGACTGTTGTAAACTGCCCTGAGTCCCTACGGGTGAGAAAAGCGGGGTAAAAGTGATGTAAATAATAAATAAAACCTGCACACATGGATAGATGTGTGTTTGAGACAAGTGTGAATGTTGCAGATGTGCAGCTTGATTAGCATTGAATGGCATTGCAGATTCAAAGCCTGGCTCCTTCTTGCCTGAGGGAATCCTTTGTTGGGAGGTGTTAGCTGGCTCTGATTGCAGACTAGCTCAACCAGAGAAGTCAGCCATAGCAGAGCACTTCAGGAGCCAACCTGGACGCAGCAGATTGCAGTAGAGTCTCACTTATCCAAGCTAAACGGGCTGGCAGAACCTTGGATAAGCGAATATATTGGATAATAAGGAGGGATTAAGGAAAAGCCTATTAAACATCAAATTAGGCTATGTTTTTACAAATTAAGCACCAAAACATCATGTCATACAACAAATTTGACAGAAAAAGTAATTCAATATGCAGTAATGTTATGTTGTAATTACTGTATTTATGAATTTAGCACCAAAGTATCACGATATATTGAAAACATTGACTACAAAAATGGCTTGGATAATCCAGAAGCTTGGATAAGCGAGTCTTGGATAAGTGAGACTCTACTGTATTTGAGAACACAGAAATGCTGGACCACTCTCACAACCACCATGTCAGACGACACAGAGAAGCTATTGAAATCCACAAGCATGTGGACAATTTCAACAGAAAGGAGGAAACCATGAAAATGAACAAAATCTGGCTACCAGTATTTAAAAAACTCTAATATCAGGGCAGTAAATAAAAAACAACAGAGAAATTCCAGATAGGAAACAATCAGGGCCAGCTAACGCCTCCCAACAAAGGATTCCCCCAGGCAGGAAGCAGCCAGGCTTTGAAGCCATTCAATGCTAATCAAGGTGGCCAATGGCAACATTCACACTTGCCTCAAACAAACAAGAGTTTTTTTCTCCCATCCTGGACATTATTCTACAGGTATATAAACCTCACTTGCCTAGTTTCCAAAAGACCTCACAACCTCTGAGGATGCCTGCCATAGATGTGGGCGAAACATCAGGAGAGAATGCTTCTGGAACTTGGACATACAGCCTGGAAAACTCACAGCAACCCAGTGATTCCGGCCATTGACAACACATTGGATGCTGCATTTGGAGGCTCTAGAGATGCTTAGAGAGAACACGTCTGGAGAGGTTTGTATGATGCTAATTGGAGGTTTGTTTTTGTGTTTCCCTCCCCGTGTTGTCTTTGCGATTCCAGGGAAGCCTTTCATTCCAAAGAACCCAACAAGAGAAATCCCCAAAGAAGAGCAGATCACCCTGGAACCCGAACTGGAAGAAGCTCTCAAGAATGCCACTGACGCGGAAATGTGCGACATTGCAGGTAAAAGGGAGCGTTTGGGGGAGACCCAAATATAAGCCGAGGCACCTAATTTTACCACAAAAAACTGGGAAGACATTGACTCCAGTATAAGCCACGGGTGGTAAATTTTAGAAATAAAAATAGACACCAATAAAATTACATTAATTGAGGCATCGGTAGGTTAAATGTTTTTGAATATTTACATAAAGCTCAAATTTAAGATAAGACTGTCCAACTCTGATCAAATCATTATTCTCATCTTCTTCAATGTAAATGTGCTTATGTATCCTTTTAATAATAATAGAGTAAAATAATACATGCAATAATAATAATAATAATAATAATAATTACAGGAATATAATACAAGTAATAATAAATAGAGTAAAATAATACATGCCATAATAATAACAATAATAAGATCAGAGTGAAATAATAAATGTATTAATAATAATAATAATAATAAAGTAAAATAAATGTAATAATAGCAACAATAAAAGAGAAAAATAATAAATGTAATAATACCAATAATAATAGAGAAAAATAATAAATGTACCATATATTCTCGAGTATAAGCGGACCCAAATATAAGCCAACCAGGACCCTCACCTGAGTATAAGCCAAGGAGAGCTTTTTCCATCTTAAATAAAGGGCTGAAAAACTAGGCTTATACTCGAGTATATACAGTAACTGGCTGTTCCCATCAGACCTGTTGGGGGGAAAGATTTGTACCCACCTCTTCCCCCCCCCCCCTTCCCCTTATGGATGCCCCACCAATTTTTATTGCTCTGGCAGCTCCCTGGCAGGTGTAACGCGATCGGGGCGAAGGCAGCCTGAGGTTTCTGATTTTAGTCTGAGCTTGGCACCCGACCAGGGGCCGCCCTCCCTGCGAGGTGCTGAGCTTTGGGAATCAGAGCTGGATGCGGCCTGGATAGGCCAAGAGGAGAGGAGGCTCCCTGCCGTCCTATTGGCTCAGTTCTGTGGAATCCTGAAAGTTGGGAGTTTGGGCCTTTTTTTGCCAGTGCTTCACCAAACTACAACTTCCTGGGTTTCATAGCATTGAGCCATGGCACTCAAAGTGGGGGCAAACTGCATTAAGATGCACCCAAGGATATGATTTTTGATCTTCGGCCCAGCTCCTTGCAGATGCATGAGAAACCAAGATCAAGAATATTGCAAAAGAAAGAACACTTACCATATATACTCAAAGATAAGCTGAGTTTTTCAGCCCTTTTTTGAGCTGAAAAAGCCTCCCTCAGCTCATAATGGGGTTAAGGTCAAGCTGGTATGGAGCTTGGAGGCCATTGCTTGTAATTTATGATATATTTCTCTCTTACCCTCCCTTATCAGTATGTTTTCTTTTCCAAAGCCTCCCTCGTTCTTAACAAAGGGAATGTTTTGAAAAGGAAAAGATGCCCTTGCAAGTCAGGAAGAAGAAAAAAATATATCCACTAGCTTTGCCCGGCATATGCTTTCAGAGTGTTGCTCTTTATTTACCGTCCTGATTTTAGAGATTATATTGTTCTGTATTATTATATCACAGTAATTATTACATATTATATTGAATGTTTGCCTAATATGTGTAATGTGATCCTCCCTGAGTCCCCTTCGGGGTGAGAAGGGCGGAATATAAATGATGTAAATAAATAAAATAAATAAATATTATATTTATAATCTTATATTATCTTCTTAGAACTTGATTATATGAGGCCCTTTCTTCACAGCTGTATAAAATGCACACTGAAGTGGATTATATGGCAGTGTGGACTCAAGATAATCCAGTTCAAAGTAGATAATATAAGATTCTAAATGGGTTATACAGCTGTGTGGAAGGGCCTTGAGTCTACACTGCCATATAATCCAGTTAAAACATGATAATCTGTATTTTATAGGCAGTGTGGAAGAGGCCTAAGTGAGGCCTAACTCTGCCTGTCCCCTGGGCTGAGTGGGTTGCTAGGAGACCAAGTGGGCAGAGATTAGCCTTCTAACTGGCAGCAATTGGATAAAAACAATTATTCCTCTCCCTCTAATTAAGACTTTATATTTATTTTCTTTTTGTTGTATGAACGTAGAGGCATGGATGAGGGGTTGTGCTGCCAAGTTTAGTGTTTCTGGGATGTGTAGTTTTGTTGTTTTGTCCTAGGCCGAAATTTCATTACCCTTTTATATATATAGATTAATCTTGTAAAAACGTTTTCCCCTGAAATATATGTTAATCTCTCCTACAGTTATATAGGCATTTCCCTTTGCAAGCTTTTGCAATCCATATGTGTGTGTATGTATATATTATAATACTAGCTGTGCCTGGCCACGCGTTGCTGTGGTGTTGTCCTAAGTGGGTTTTTGGTTTGTGGAGGCAAGTATGAATGTTGTAATTAGTCACCTTGATTAGCATTGAATGGGCTTGCAGCTTCAAAGCGTGGTTGTTTCCTCCCTGGGGGAATCCTTTGTTGGGAGGTGTTAGCTGGCTCTGGTTGTTTCCTGTCTGGAATACCTTTATTTTCAGAGTGTTGTCCAGATTGCAGTTTTTTTAATGCTGGCTGCCAGGTTTTGTTCATTTTGATGGTTCCCAGGAACCCAATAATAATAATAATTGACAACAACAACAACAACAACAACAACAACAACAACAACTTTGAGGGGGAATCCTTTGTTAGGAGGTGTTAGTTGGCTCTGGTTGTTTCCTGTCTGGAATATGCCTAGTTGTTCTCAGCGACACGTTGGTGTGGCATAGTCTGTTGTTCTGGAAAATATTGTAATAGGAAGCAGCCTGTGTTTGAAGCTGAAAGACTGTTCAGTGCTATTAAAGGTGGGCAAGGGAGGATCCCCGTAGGTAGAAAGGAGCCATGCAAGTGGGGTTTATGTATCTGTGGAATAATGCCCAGGGTGAGAGAAGGAACTCTTGTCTGCCTGATTTTTGATGGAAAGACATAGATTGGATGATTATGTCTTTTGTGGCCAAATTTGGTGTGATTTGGTCTAGTGGTTTTGTTGTTTACTCCATGGGAATTACGCACATTGTATTTATATGTATCATAGAATCATAGAATCATAGAATAGTAGAGTTGGAAGAGACCACATGGGCCATCTAGTCCAACCCCCCGCTAAGAAGCAGGAAATCGCATTCAAAGCACCCCCGACAGATGGCCATCCAGCCTCTGCTTAAAAGCCTCCAAGGAAGGAGCCTCCACCACGGCCCCGGGGAGAGAGTTCCACTGTCGAACAGCTCTCACAGTGAGGAAGTTCTTCCTGATGTTCAGGTGGAATCTCCTTTCCTGTAGTTTGAAGCCATTGTTCCGTGTCCTAGTCTGCAGGGCAGCAGAAAACAAGCTTGCTCCCTCCTCCCTATGACTTCCCTTCATGTATTTGTACATGGCTATCATGTCTCCTCTCAGCCTTCTCTTCTGCAGGCTAAACATGCCCAGCTCTTTAAGCCGCTCCTCATAGGGCTTGTTCTCCAGACCCTTAATCATTTTAGTCGCCCTCCTCTGGACGCTTTCCAGCTTGTCAACATCTCCCTTCAACTGTGGTGCCCAAAATTGGACACAGTATTCCAGGTGTGGTCTGACCAAGGCAGAGTAGAGGGGGAGCATGACTTCCCTGGATCTAGACGCTATTCCCCTATTGATGCAGGCCAGAATCCCATTGGCTTTTTTAGCAGCCGCATCACATTGTTGGCTCATGTTTAACTTGTTGTCCACAAGGACTCCAAGGTCTTTTTCGCACACACTGCTGTCAAGCCAGGCGTCCCCCATTCTGTATCTTTGATTTCCATTTTTTCTGCCGAAGTGAAGTATCTTGCATTTGTCCCTGTTGAACTTCATTTTGTTAGTTTTGGCCCATCTCTCTAGTCTGTCAAGATCGTTTTGAATTCTGCTCCTGTCTTCTGGAGTGTTAGCTATCCCTCCCAGTTTTGTGTCGTCTGCAAACTTGATGATCGTGCCTTCTAACCCTTCGTCTAAGTCGTTAATAAAGATGTTGAACAGAACCGGGCCCAGGACGGAGCCCTGCGGCACTCCACTTGTCACTTCTTTCCATGATGAAGACGACGCATTGGTGAGCATCCTTTGGGTTCGTTCGCTTAGCCAATTACAGATCCACCTCACCGTAGTTTTGTCTAGCCCACATTTTACTAGTTTGTTTGCCAGAAGGTCATGGGGGACTTTGTCGAAGGCCTTACTGAAATCCAGGTACGCTACATCCACAGCATTCCCTGTATCGACCCAACTCGTAACTCTATCGAAAAAAGAGATCAGATTAGTCTGGCATGACTTGTTTTTGGTAAATCCGTGTTGACTATTAGCAATGACCGCATTTGTTTCTAAGTGTTCGCAGACCACTTCCTTAATGATCTTTTCCAGAATTTTGCCTGGTATTGATGTGAGGCTGACCGGACGGTAATTGTTTGGGTCGTTCTTTTTTCCCTTCTTGAAGATAGGGACCACATTCGCCCTCCTCCAATCTGCTGGGACTTCTCCCGTTCTCCAAGAACTCTCGAAGATAATTGCCAGTGGTTCTGAAATAACTTCCGCTAGTTCCTTCAGTACTCTTGGGTGTAGCTGATCTGGCCCTGGGGACTTGAATTCGTTTAGAGAGCCCAAGTGTTCCTGGACAACTTGTTTCCCTATTTGGGGTTGGATTTCCCCCAATCCTTCGTCCATTCCGTGTTGCTGAGGTTGAAGATGGCTTTCTTTTTCTGAGAAGACCGAGGCAAAGAAGGCATTAAGTAGTTCTGCCTTTTCCCTGTCCCCTGTCGCCATCACCCCATCTTCTCCTTGCAATGGCCCTATCGCCTCCTTTTTCTTCCTTTTTCTACCAACGTAAGCAAAAAAGCCTTTTTTGTTGTTTTTTATGTCCCTGGCAAGCCTGAGCTCATTTTGCGCTTTAGCCTTGCGAACCTTTTCCCTACAGGTGTTGGCTATACGTTTGAATTCTTCTTTGGTGATTTCTCCCCTTTTCCACTTCTTGTGCATGTCACTTTTGAGCTTTAGCTCAGTTAGAAGTTCTTTGGACATCCATTCTGGCTTCTTTGCACTTGTCTTATTTTTCTTCTTTGTTGGCACTGTTTGCATTTGCGCCTTGAGTATTTCACTTTTGAAAAACTCCCATCCATCCTTAACTCCCTTGTTTTTTAATATCGGCGTCCATGGAATGCCGCTCAGTAATTCCTTCATTTTTTGGAAGTCAGCTCTCTTAAAGTCCAGAATGCATGTTTGACTTGTCTTAGTTTCAGCATTCCTTTGTATTGCAAACTGCAGGAGCACATGGTCACTTGCCCCTAAGGATCCAACCACTTCAACTGTATTGATCAGGTCTTCCACATTTGTTAAGATTAGATCAAGAGTTGCTGATCCCCTTGTTGCCTCTTCTACCTTCTGGACCATAAAATTATCTGCAAGGCAAGTGAGGAATTTGTTGGACTTTGTACTCTTGGCTGAGTTTGTTTTCCAGCAGATATCGGGATAATTGAAATCGCCCATGACTACTATATCTCTTCTTTGTGCCTGTTTGGTCAGCTGTTGACAGAAGGCTTCATCAAGTCCTTCATCCTGACTCGGAGGTCTGTAGTAGACACCCACGACAAGATCTTTTTGAGTCCCGGTTCCCTTGATTCTTATCCAGATGCTTTCAAGCTGGTTTCCCGGATTACAGTCTTGCATTTCTTCTGCAACGTAACTGTTTTTGACATATAAAGCTACTCCCCCTCCTCTCCCCTTTGTTCTATTTCTGTGAAAGAGGTTATAGCCCTCAATGGTTAAATTCCAGTGATGGGAGTCATCCCACCAGGTTTCAGTGATGCCTATGACATCGTATGTGTGGTGCTGTGCTAGGAGTTGGAGTTCATCTTGCTTATTTCCCATGCTCTGAGCATTAGTGTAAAGACATGTAAGCCCCTGTGACCTCCCCTCGAACTGTTTATTTGGGATTATTGTGCTCTCTGTACTTGGTCTTTGCTGTGTTTGTGCAGCCCTCCGTTTAGTCTTTTGGCGGTTCCCTGTGGTCGTGGGTAATATAGTGTTCGCCAGGCTGTTGTTCCCCTCCCCCAGTGGATCTAGTTTAAAGTGCGCCTGATGAGGTTTGTGAGTCTGTGTGCAAAAAGATGTTTTCCTACTTGTGTGAGATGCACCCCATCGCTTGCCAGTAGTCCATCCTCTTGGAAGAGTAGACCATGGTCAAGGAAGCCAAAATGCTCCTCTTGACACCATTTTCTGAGCCAGTTATTGACCTGTACTATTTTTCCAGCCCTTGTAGAGCCGTGTCCTACAACAGGGAGGAGGGATGAAAAGATCACATGTACATTATACAGTTTTAGCTTTGTTCCCAGAGCTCGAAAATCATTTGTGATCTTTTGAAAAGTATGCCTAGCGGTGTCATTGGTACCTACATGAATCAACATAAGGTGGGGAGGGTGATGGGGCTTTAGGAGCCTGCTGAGCCTCTGAGTGATATGGTGTATTTTTGCCCCCAGGAGGCAGCATGTTTCTCGAGCCATCCCATCCAGTCTGGAAATGATGGCTTCCGTTCCTCTAAGGAGGGAGTCACCTACTACCAAGACCTGTTTCCTTTGAGGATTGACAGGGTCCCTTTTGTGCAAGACAGTGTGTATGTCCCCTGAAGAGTGTTCCTGTTGAAGTTCCTGTTGAAGTATTTTTTCAGGGGAAATGCATGCACACACACATATATAGAACGAGATGTCTAGATAGATATAAACATAGATATACAGGGCTTGCAAATATTGCAGCAGGGAAATATATATAGAGAGAGAGGATTTACAAACATTTCAGGGGAAAATGCATATGTGAAATTAGCATATATAATTATAGATCTATATCTAGCTCTGCATTGTTTATATAGGCATTGAATGTTTGCTTGTTACTTTTGGAAGCCGGCCTGAGTCCCCATGGGTAGATAAGGTGGGATACAATGGAGTTTTCTTCTTCTTCTTCTTATTATTATTATTATTATTATTATTATTATAAAGTTATTGTTGATACCATATTGTTTTTGTTGACCCTCCTTTTCTACTTCCAGAGCTAGTTTACTGTTTTTCTTTGAAATATGGTAAATATTCAAAAGCATTTAACCTACGGATGCTGCAATAAAATTTTATTGGGATATATTTTTATTTTGAAATTGACCAGTAGCTGCTGCATTTCTCACCTTCGGCTTATACTCGAGTCAATGAGTTTCCCAGTTTTTTTGTGGTAAAATTACGTGCCTCGGCTTATATTAGGGTCGGCTTATACTTGCATATATGCGGTATGTTGTTTTTGTAACCTCTTCCATCCCTTTGCCTTGCAGCCATCCTGGGCATGTATACCCTCATGAGCAACAAGCAGTACTACGATGCCATTTGCAGTGGCAACATCACAAACACAGAAGGCATCAACAGTGAGTGCGCTCCTGCTTTCTCTTCTATGAAATATTCCAAGAGTCTAGTTCTCGTGATATATAGAATTCGAGAAGTGGGAGGGATCCCAAAGGTCATCTAGTCCAACCCAACTTCCATAACTAAATGCCTCCCGACAGATGGTCATCTTATTTTCAGGGGATGTCTTATTTTCTGGGAAACAGAGTATTTGATGTTCTTAGGAACCAAAATCCCTCCAGTATCTTCTGCTGGTTATGGGGGTTCTATGTGGGAAGTTTGGCCCAATTCTATTGTTGGTCAGGTTCAAGGAGCTCTTTGATTGTAGGTGAACTATAAATCCCAACAACTACAACTCCCAAATGTCAAGGTCTATTTTCCCAAAACTCCACCAGTGTTCACATTTGGGCATATTAAGTATTCATGCCAAGTTTGGTCCAGATCCATAATTGTTTGGAGTCCACACTGCTCTCTGAATATAGGTGAACTACAACTCCTAAACCTAAGGTCAATGCCCCCCAAACCCTTCCAACATTATTTTCTGTTGGTCATGGGAGTTCTGTATACCAAGTGTGGTTTAATTCCGTCGCTGGTGGAGTTCAAAATGCTTTTTGAAGGCAGGTGAACTATAAATCCCAGCAACTACAACTCCCAATTGTCAAGGTCTATTTGCCCCAAACTCCATCAGTGTTCACATTTGGGCATATTGAGTATTGGTGCCAAGTTTGGTCCAGATCCATCATTGTTTGGAGTCCACAGTGCTCTCTGAATACAGGTGAACTACAATTCCCAAGCTCAAGGTTAATGCACACCAAACTCTTCCAACAGGACTTTCTGTTGGTCATGGGAGTTCTGTGTGCCAAGTATGGTCCAATCCTATCATTGGTGGAGTTCAGAATGCTCTTTGGTGGCAGGTGAACTATAAATCCCAGCAACTACAACTGCCATATGTCAAGGTCTATTTTCCCCAAACTCCACCAGTGTTCAGTTGGGCTTATCAGGTATTTGTGCCAAATTTGGTGAATGTAAATACACATTACGATTCATAACAGTAACAAAATCGCAGTTATGAAGTAGCAATGAAAATAATTTTCATGCACAGCATACCAGCACAGCATGAGGAACTGTATTGAGGGGTCGCGGCTTTAGGAAAGTTGAAAACTACTGCTGCAGAATTAATGAAGTTTGACACCTCTTGAACGGCTCAATGCTGTGGAGTCATGGGAGTTGTAGTTTGGCAAAGCATCAACACTCTTTGGCAAAGAGTGCTGGTGCCTATGGTTCCTGCAATTGTATCCATAGCATTGAACAATGGCAGTTCAAGTGGGATCAAACTGCTTTAATTTGACAGTGTAGATGCACCCAGTGCCTTTAAATTTTGTATTAAATATAGGGAGACCAGGCATGTAGCCGGGGGGGGGGGGGGGGGGGGGGGTTGAGGGGCTTCAGCCCCCCCCCCCTCGAAATTCTCAGGGTGGTCTGCGAGAAGGCCTTACATTTATTATTTAAACTGTTATGTTTATTCATATCATGATCTGATCACCATGCTCGATATATCCCATATGCATGGGGGTATTGGGATAATGATCCAAAAGGTTTGCTAGGGTAGATCCTCTCTCACCCAGACTCAGCCCCCCCCCCCCCCAAAAAAAAAAAAACCAAAATCCCAGCCCCTCTCGAATCAAAATCCTGGCTACGGGCCTGAGGGAGACGGTCAACCTTAACAGGGGCTTCCATATTTAAACTGCTTTGGGTCTCCTTTGGGAGAGGTAAAGTGGAATATAAATAAATCTAATAATAATAATAATTATTATTGATTGGCTTGTGGCAGAGTCTTTGCAGTTCGATCTTTAAATCCTCATATCTACATCTATAACAGAATGAGTGAGCAGGGAGAGGCTAAGAGGCTACTCCTTCATCAGGCAGGGAGGAATCTTTTTAAATATCCCACCTCTGCCACCAATATAAAGGAATGAGCAAAGCGGGAGGCTAGGCTGAGAGACTAATTATAACAGATTTTATTTTAAAAATGGTAGCTGCCACCAACCTAAAATGTCTTTAGGATTTTTGTTGTTAAATGTGTCTGAGGCAAACTTCTCCCATTCCCTGCCCACACTTGTTTCTACCCCTGACTCCCAAACTGATGTTCACTATGAGGCTTTTCTGTGGTATTTTATTGTTGTATTGCTGGAACTTTTATTAAGGCACCTTGATGGAAAGATTCACTGTGGAGGCTCTTGAAAGTTGAAAATAGAATAAAAATTTATTTTCTTAAAAACAGGCAAATGATTACTTCAGAGAGGTTCATAAGCGTAATTGGTTACAGACATTCTTCAGCTTATCTTAGTTGTATGTTTCAGATTTACTTCCCTCAGTTTCAAACAGTTCCAACCAACCAATCTAACTATTGGTCACAAAAAACCCTCGCTCTATGATTCTATGATTCTATGATTCTATTGGTCACAAAAAACCCTCGCTCTATTTGCTGAGAATAGACACGAGTTCCCCTGGGTTGTTAATTAACTCTAACCTAGACTCCTTCTATTAACCAGCCCAGTAGTGAGAGACAATCCCTTGAGTTATGGTTCCCCCCAAGAGATCCAAACTGCCTGACTTAGCTTGTCAGTTTCCACAGCTTTCAGTTCTCTCTCACACACACTCTCTCCCAACTCCAAAACCAAAACTGCTCCCTTCAAACCCTCAAACAGCACTCTCTTCTTCAAACCTCCAAACAGAACTCTCTGGAGCTCTTTTTTTTTCCTCTGCACTCTAAGACTTGGCTCCTCCCATCTGCTCAGGTTGGCCAATCCTAGGAGTCTCTCTAAGCTCCTCCCCCTTTCTAACCACACTCAAGATGGCTGCCTGGCATTCCTCAACAAAATGGATGCTTGCCTCACTCACTGTTACTAAGGCTTCATCCCAGGCCTAATAGGTAAGGTTCACTACAACATCACATAATCCTATACACTTGGGGAGTGTCTGATGTGTGATCCAATACAAAAGCCAGCATAGTGATCTTATTTGCTGTGTACTAATCTTGTTGTGTGTCTAATAATAATAATAATAATTATTATTATTATTATTATTTATCCTCTTCTTTGACTGCTTGTTTTACTTGTAAGAGTCCTCTGCCACCTGATCTTCTAGGCAGATATAGCCGGTCAACATCACTGCGAGGGTGCAGTGAATGGTCATGAGTTTTCTTGTTTTTCTGTCCAAGTTGTCCAGATCCGCCTGTGTCCAGTTTATGATGCCAGCAGTATATCTTATGACAGGTATGGCCCAGGTGTTTATGGCCTTGATGGTGTTGCCTCCATTGAGCTTGCACAGCAGACAAAAAAACAGTACAAGAAATCTGCACTACAAACTAGAGCTGACAGCTGGCACAACAAAACATTGCATGGAAAGTTCCTTGACAAAATTGAAGGAAAAGCTGACAAGGAGAAGACCTGGATTTGGCACACAAATGGGACCCTGAAGAAGGAGACAGAAGGCCTGATCCTTGCAACCCAGGAGTAAGCCATCAGAACAAATGCAATTCGGGCCAAGATCGAAAAATCAGCTGATGACCCAAAATGCAGACTGTGCAAGGAAACCGACGAAACCATTGATCATATCCTCAGCTGCTGTAAGAAAATCGCACAGACAGACTACAAACAGAGGCACAACTATGTGGCCCAAATGATTCATTGGAACTTATGCCTCAAGTACCACCTCCCAGCAGCAAAGAACTGGTGAGATCACAAACCTGCAAAGGTAATGGAAAATGAGCACACAAAGATACTGTGGGACTTCCGAATCCAGACTGACAAAGTTCTGGAACACAACACACCAGACATTACAGTTGTGGAAAAGAAAAAGGTTTGGATAATTAATGTTGCCATCGCAGGTGACAGTCGCATTGATGAAAAACAACAGGAAAAACTCGGCTGCTCTCAGGACCTCAAGATTGAACTTCAAAGACTCTGGCAGAAACCAGTGCAGGTGGTCCCGGTGGTGATTGGCACACTGGGTGCCGTGCCAAAAGATCTCAGCCAGCATTTGGAAACAATAGACATTGACAAAATTACGATCTGCCAACTGCAAAAGGCCACCCGACTGGGATCTGCGCACATCATCCGAAAATACATCACACAGTCCTAGACACTTGGGAAGTGTTCGACTTGTGATTTTGTGATACGAAATCCAGCATATCTATCTTGTTTGCTGTGTCATACAATATAATAATAATAATAATAATAATAATAATAATAATAATAATAATAATAATAATATTTCTCCTCTCTTTCAGGTGTGGTGCAGCCAGATAAGTACAAACCCGTCCCGGACGAGCCCCCCAATCCCACAAACGTGGAGGAGACCCTTGCCAAAATTCAGAGCAATGACAAAGATGTCGAGGAGGTGAACCTTAATAACATTAAGGTTAGTGTTCCCAGTTTTTGGATGGAAGAACTGGATCTGTAGGGGGAGAAGCCCATATTGGAATAGTGTCCTAAGAGTTGAAAGAAACCATCAAGACCAGTGGTTCTTAACCCGTGGGTCCCCAGGTGTTTTGGCCTACAACTCCCAGAAATCCCAACCAGTTTACCAGTTTCTCCATACCTCACAACCTCTAAGGATGCCTGCCCTAGATGTGGGTGAAACATCAGGAGAGAATGCTTCTGGAACATGGCTATACAGCCTGGAAAACATACAACAACCCAGTTTACCAGTTGTTAGGATTTCTGGGAGTTGAAGGCCAAAACATCTGGGGACCCAACAGGTTGAGAAGCACTGATCTAATCCAACTGCTTTGTGGACACAATCAAAGATCTACCAACAGATAGCCAGCCAGCCTCTGCTTAAACACCTTCTGAGAAAGAGATCTGACTGATTTGGTGCATTGACCCAAGGGTCTTGATCATCCATAAATGTAGAAAGCCATTGGTGAGACCCATCTCTTTGGCCGACGAATTACATACAAAAACATTTCAGAGACGCACAATCATCTCTTGTTCTCTTCCTTTCGGTAGGACATTCCCATTCAGACCCTGATAGAAATCTGTGAAGCCATGAAAACCAACACTCGGGTGAAGAAACTCAGTTTGGTGGCCACTCGGAGTAACGACCCGGTGGCGCATGTAAGATTTTGGGGACTTCCTCCTTCATTTATCCCTTTAAGGAAGCCCAATTATTTGCTTCTTGTTTGGCAAGGAGGTAGGCTGGGTTTGGATAACCTGGCTGGTCTTGGGTAGACGAACTGGACCTTCTACCTACAATGGTTTCATGTTTTTATGGGTCCCTCTCCCAGGCTGTGGCTGAGATGCTGAAGGAGAACAAGAGCCTCCAAACCCTCAACATCGAATCCAACTTCATCACCAGTGCTGGAATGATGGAGGTGATCAAGGCCATGAAAAGTAACACCGTATTGTCCGAACTTAAGGTGGACAACCAGGTGAGGCGCCCACTGTTTTGTTGATGGAGGCTTGGAGTTAATTCTGCTTGTGATGTATGTTCAGCAGCACAAAAACCAGTCTCTGGGACAGCTACTATTGGTTTTGCGTGGCTTTGGTCTTATGTAATGAAGAGCTGATAATAGTAACCTGCACAGCTTAGGTCTTGTATAATGCAGAGCTGTGCAGCTTTGGTCTGGTATAATGAAGAGCTGATAATAGTAACCTGCACAGCTTTATATAATGCAAAGCTTCTGTTGGTAACCTAGGCAGCTTAGATCCTGCATGTTAAAGAGCTATTGCTAGTAACCTGAACAGCTTAGGTCTTGCATAATGCAGAGCTGCGCAGCTTTGGTCTTATATAATGAAGATTTGATAATAGTAACCTGCACAGCTTTATATAATGCAAAGCTTCTGGTGGTAACTTATGCAGCTGAGATCCTGCATGTTATAGAGCTATAGGTCTTGCATAATGCATAGCTGCACAGCTTTGATCTTATAGAATGAAGAGCTGATAACAGTAGCCTGCACAGCTTTATATAATGGAAGAAACCTATGTTGGTAACCTATGCAGCTTAGATCTTGCATGTTATAGGGTTGCTGCTAGTAACCTGCACAGCTTAGGTCTTGCATAATGCAGAGCTGCGCAGCTTTGGTCTTATACAATGAAGATCTGATAATAGTAACCTCCACAGCTTTATATATTGCAAAGCTTCTGTTGGTAACTTATGCATGTTATAGAACTATTACTACCGTGTTTCCCCGAAAATAAGACAGTGTCTTATATTAATTTTTGCTCCCAAAGATGTGCTAGGTCTTATTTTCAGGGGATGTCTTATTTTTCCATGAAGAAGAATTCACTTTTATTGTTGAACAAAAAAATGGACATTTATTATATACTGTACAGTAGTTATCATCACAAAGCATCATAACCAGACAAACTGTGAATCCTATCAAGAATTTCTTGTTACTACCATTATTTTCATGTACAGCAATCTATGGTACGTACATTTACCAATCCTGCCTGCTCTGGTGTTCTGTTTGGCGGGCATAATTCCAAACAAAAACTTTGCTAGGTCTTACTTTCAGGTGAGGCCTTATATTTAGCAATTCAGCAAAATCTCTACTAGGTCTTATTTTCTGGGGATGTCTTATTTTTGGGGAAACAGGGTAGTAACCTGCACTGCTTAGGTCTTGCATAATGTAGAGCTGCGCAGCTTTGGTCTTATACAATGAAGAGCTGATAATAGTAACCTGCACAGCTTTATATATTGCAAAGCTTCTATTGGTAACTTATGCATGTTATAGAACTACCCTGTTTCCCCTAAAATAAGACATCCCCAGAAAATAAGACCTAGTAGAGGTTTTGCTGAATTGCTAAATATAAGGCCTCCCCCGAAAGTAAGACCTAGTAAAGTTTTTGTTTGAAAGCATGCCCGCCGAACAGAACACAAGAGCATGCAGGATCGGTACCATAAAGTGTTGTACATGGAAATATTGGTAGTAACAAGAAATTCTTGATAGGATTCACAGTTTGTCTGGTTATGCTGGTTTATGATGACAACTACTCGACAATATATAATAAATGTTCATTTTTTTTGTTCAATAATAAATGTGAATTCTTCTTCATGGAAAAATAAGACATCCCCTGAAAATAAGACCTAGCGTATCTTTAGGAGCAAAAATTAATATAAGACACTGTCTTATTTTCGGAGAAACACGGTATTACTAGTAACCCTCACTGCTTAGGTCTTGCATAATGCAAAGCTGTGCAGCTTTGGTCTTATACAATGAAGAGCTGATAATAGTAACCTTGAGCATTCTCTCACTCTGTCTCTTCCATGTCTTCTCCTTCCCCTTCCTCATCCTAGCGCCAGCGATTGGGGGACTCAGTGGAGATGGAAATGGCTGCCATGATTGAAAACTGCCCCTCCATTACCCGTTTTGGATATCACTTCACACAGCAGGGACCAAGGGCCAGGGCTTCCATCGCTATCACCAGGAACAACGAACTCCGTGAGTGCCACAGACTCAGGGGGACCATGGGTGGGCACCTCCACTGTTTTGGCAGGGGGGTGGTGGAAATCACATTCTTTTATTAATGGTTCTGCTTTTATCAGCTTTCTATTCTAGTTTCCATTATATTCTATTTTATTATTTATTTTTTTAAGCATTGTAGCATAAGCACTGGAAATCTATATCTGCTTTGAACATTGCAAGTCATTCTTGGACAGACTGGGCAAAAGTCAGGTGCTGAAAAGTATTTGCACCCAGATGTTATCCTATATTAGACCTTTAATGCCTGGATGACTGTTTAATATTTTAACTATGCCGATTTTAACTATGACCTGTTTAAATTGTTTTTAAATTGTGTTGTCTGACATCTAAATTGTTATTTTACGATTTTATGTGATTATATAGGGCTTGTTCCCCATGTGAGCCGCCTCCTAGGGAGATGGAGGCAGCATACAAAAATAAATTTGTTATTATTATTATACAGTAGAGTCTCATCCAACACTCACTTATCCAACATTCTGGATTATCCAACGCATTTTTGTAGTCAATGTTTTTAATACATCATGATATTTTGGTGCTAAATTCATAAATACAGTAATTACTACATAGCATTACTGCGTATTGAACTAAGTTTTCTGTCAAATTTGTTGTTAAACAAATGCTTAATTTGTGAAATCATAACCTAATTTGATGTTTAATAGGCGTTTCCTTAATCCCTCCTTATTATCCAACATATTCGCTTATCCAATGTTCTGCCGGCCCGTTTATGTTGGATACGTGAGACTCTACTGTATTATAGCTTGAAACCAGCTTGAAAGTGTGATGACTATATAACCACATTATGAAATCACACTGCAGCATATTTTAAGGCAGTGGTTCCCAACCTTTTTTTGACTAGGAACCACTCTCCAACATTAGTACCAAAAGAGTTATGAATCAGTTTTTGGTCAACTTTAGATTCAGTTCGATTCAGTTTGATTCAGGTCAGTGTGGTGCTGATTCAGAAAATTGCATTGGATAGACCACATCAGCTCTAGTTTCTGATACAGAACATGTGCCATCCACTAGTCGCCATTTGCTCACCCACAGAAAACCAGTCAGTGTGAAAAAGATCTTGGAGTCCTTGTGGACAAGAAGTTAAACATGCGCCTACAATGTGATGCTGCATTTTAAAAAGTCAACGGGAATTTGGCCTGCATCAATAGGAGTCTAGTGTCTAGATCAGTGTTTCCCAAACTTATTTGGCCCTTTCCAGAAAAAATATGACTCAGTGCCCCCTGGAAAGGGGTGGAGTGGCTTAGAGGGATAGGCGTGGCTCCTGCTCAAGAGGGCGGGGTTGAGCCTCTCCCGTAGTCCAAGATGCAGGGCTGGGAAGGGGAAGTGGGCGGGGCCACCAATGGGCGGCCAGGACTGGGATGGGCGGAGTTATGAGCTCTGAGGCAGGGCTGAGCTTCTATCCCTGTCCTGCGGCGCCTGCCAGGACACAGGAGGTGGGGCTAGAGGAGGGGGCGGGGCCTCTTCCCAAGTGCCTGACAGTGCTGAATCTCTATACCCCACCCCCGTGTTCTAACAAGTGCCTCAGAGGGAGTATACAGAGGCTCAGCCCTGTCTCGCGCTCTTTGGAAGAGGCCCCGCCCCTGCCCCTAGTCCCGCCCTTTAGTCCTAAAATGTCTCTCAGGAGAGGTATAGAGGCTCAGCCCTGTCTTGGGCTCTTGGAAGGAGGCCCCGCCCCCTTCCCTAGCTCCGCCCTCTGTGTCCCTACAAGCACATCAGGAGAGATAGATTCTCAGCCCTGTCTTGGGCTCTTGGGAAGAAGCCACGCCCACTCCTCTAGCTCCGCCCCCTGTGTCCTACAGGCGACAGGTACTCAGCCCTGTCTCTGGCATTTGGGAAGAGGCTCCTCCCCTCCTCTGGCCCCGCCCCTGTGTCCTAATAGGTGCCATCACCGCCCCCTTGGATCGCTGCATCGCCCATCGGGGCAGTAGCACCCACTTTGGGAACCACTGGTCTAGATCCAGGGAAGTCTTGCTCCCTCTCTCTTCTGCCTTGGTCAGTCCACACCTGAAATCACACTGCGTCCAATTTTGGGCACCACAGTTGAAGGGAGATGTTGACAAGCTGGAAAGCGTCCAGAGGAGGGCGACTAAAATGATTAAGGGTCTGGAGAACAAGCCGTATGAGGAGCGGCTTAAAGAATTGGGCATGTTTAGCCTGTAGAAGAGAAGGCTGAGAGGAGACATGATAGCCATGTACAAATACGTGAAGGGAAGTCATAGGGAGGAGGGAGCAAGCTTCCTTTCTGCTGCCCTGCAGACTAGGACGTGGAACAATGGCTTCAAACTACAGGAAAGGAGATTCCACCTGAACATCAGGAAGAACTTCTTAACCGTGAGAGCTGTTCAGCAGTGGAACTCTCTGCCCCGGAGTGTGGTGGATGCTCCTTTGGAGGCTTTTATGCAGAGGCTGGATGGCCATCTCTTGGAGGTGCTTTGAATGCAATTTCCTGCTTCTTGGAAGGGGGTTGGACTGGATGGCCCACGAGGTCTCTTCCAACTCTATGATTCTATAATTCTGTATTTAATAATCGAGAGCTGATGTAGTCTATCCAATACAATGGCCAGCTCTGCAGAGCGAAAAATAAATAAATAAATAAATAAATAAATAAAAGAGGAAGGAGGATCGCAGACCAGATTTTCGTTCTCGCAGCCCATTGCCTATGTAGACTTGTACATAGCTGCATGGTATGTGGTAGGCTCCTGCAGAGGTGAGAGGATCCCTTTAGAAGTGAGAGTATACATATACTCTAAAATCATTCAGAAAACATACTCTAAAATCACTCAGAAAACAGAGGAATTCCAGACAGGAAACAATCAGGGCCGGCTAACACCTCCCAACAAAGGATTTCCTCCAGCCAGGAAGCAGCCAGGCTTTGAAGTTGCAAGACCATTAAATGCTAATCAAGCTGGCCATTTGCAACAGTCACACTTGCCTCCAACAGACAAAGAGTTTTTTCTTCGACCCTGGACATTATTCCACAGATACATAAACCCCACTTGCCTAGTTTCCAACAGACCTCACAGCCTCTTAGGATGCAAGCCATAGATGTGGGAGAAACGTCAGGAGACAATGCTTCTGGAACATATCCATACAGCCCGGAAAACTCACAGCAACCCAGTGATTCTGGCCATGAAAGCCTTTGACAACACATCTCACACCTTTCTCCGTCTCTGGAGGTTTTTAAACAGAGTCTGGATGGCTTAGATCAGGGGCCCCCAAACTAAGGCCCAGGGGCTGCATGCAGCCCATCGAAGCCATTTATAATGGTATTTTAATTATTATTTAATTAATTATTAATTATTAAGGGGTGCTTTGCTAGTGCTTTTGGTGCACAAAGGCAGAAAGGGGGTTGGACTAAATGGCCCAAGGGGTATCCAGATAGATATGCTGGATTTCGTATCACAAAAATACAAGTCGAACCCTTCCCAAGCATTTAGGACTGTGTGATATATTACTATTATTATTATTATTATTATTAGTGACACAACGACATTGTATGACACAGCAAACAAGATAGATATGCTGGATTTTGTATCACAAAATCACAAGTCGAACACTTCCCAAGTGTCTAGGACTGTGTGATGTATTTTCGGATGTTGTGCGCAGATCCCAGTCGGGTGGCCTTTTGCAGTTGGCATTATTATTATTATTATTGCCGCCACCACCACCACTACTAATTTTGTTTCCAAATGCTGTCTGAGATCTTTTGGCACAGCACCCAATGTGCCCATCACCACCGGGACCACCTGCATTAGTTTCTGCCAGAGTCTTTGAAGTTCGATCTTGAGGTCCTGATAGCGGCTGAGTTTTTCCTGTTGTTTTTCATCAATGCGACTGTCACCTGGGATGGCAACATCAATGATCCTACCCTTTTTCTTTTCCACAACTGTGATGTCTGGTGTGTTGTGTTCCAGAATTTTGTCAGTCTGGATTCGGAAGTCCCACAGTATCTTGGCGTGCTCATTTTCCAATACTTTTGCACGTTTGTGATCCCACCAGTTCTTTACTGCTTATACTTGAGGCATAAGTTCCAATGAATCATTTGGGCCACATAGTTGTGCCTCTGTTTGTAGTCTGTCTATGTGATTTTCCTACAGCAGCTGAGGATATGATCAATGGTTTTGTCAGCTTCATTGCACAGTCTGCATTTTGGATCACTGGCTGATTATATTATTATTATTATTATATTATTATTATTAACATTGAGGCTGGGTGGCCATCTGTCTGGGGTGCTTTACTTGTGCTTTTGGTGCACAAAGGCAGAAGAGGGTTGGGCTAAATGGCCCAAGGGGTCTCTTCCAACCCTCTTTATTATTTGTATTATGATTATGATTATTATTAACATTAAGGCTGTATTTGTTCCCATTTTGTTTTGTTTTTTACTTCAAAATAAGATATGTGCAGTGTGCATGGGAATTTGTTTATATTTTTTTGAAAATACTATTGTCCGGCCCTCAAACGGTCTGAGGGACCGTGAACTGGCCCCCTGTTTAAAAAGTTTGGGGACCCCTGTCTTAGATAGTGTTGTCCTGCCTGGCAGAAGGGGTTTGGGCTAGATGGCCTTTGGGGTCCCTTCCAACTCTGTTCTGGTTTCCTTTGCAGGCCGCAAGCAGAAGAAGACATAATGGAGCCTCCTGAGATGGAATCCCGAACCCCTTTAGCTCCCCCAGCGTGCCTAGGAAACAATCCCCGACCATCCAAAGCTGGAGCCGGAAGCAGCTGGCATCTTTCCCCATGTTGTTCTCCGCTCCCATCTCTCTGTTGCAATCTCAGGTTCTTTCCTCCTCCGAGAATTTAAGCAATCCCTTCTTCCGATCCTCACTGTAAATAAGGAGATCTCGGAGAGGGATCCAAAACCCTTTGCCTTCCCCCAGGGCCGAACTGGCTTTGTTCTTCGCTCCGGACCAAAGGCAGTTGCAATCGTCCCGTCTTAGATAAGCTAATATTATTAAATTATGAAGCACTCGGCTGCGGGACAATTCTGTTTTGTCACCCGGAGATTTTCCTGCGTAGGTTCGTCTCGATTCCTTGCAAACGAGAAACCGGCCCACTACTTCTTCCAGGATGGAAGAGTGCATCCCATTGGTATTGTAACTCGTAATGAATCATAACATTGTTAGAGCACTTTATCTCAGGAATCCTCACAACCGCTCTGCAGAATAAGGTCAAGAACTTCCCAAGTGGAGGCAAAAATAAAGGCAAATGACAGCATTCAGGTTTCGAAACTGATTTATGGCTGGTCGCCCCAGCTCTTAATTCTCATTGAAACAGAGCCACCCCCAACATGTAATTTCTTGGGCTGATGAAATGGTTTTATTTATTTTAAGGCAGCAAAATTAAAAAGCAATGACTCTGTGTTGAACCGCAACGTGTGGACTTGTGGCCAATATCTAGAATAACTCATTTTCTCAATGGATGGCCTCATTCACATGGAGCCCTGTCCTCAACCTTTTCATATACGAGGGTTATCCAGAAAGTAGATTGCGTTTTGGAATTAAAAATGAACAAAGTATAGGAGAAAACATTTACCATATGCAGTTGAAAGCCACACCCAAATACCACTTCTCAACATAGTCGCCATTCAAATCTAGGCACTTATCATAGCGATGAATGAGCTTGGCAACTCCTTCCCCACAAAACTCTGCCGCTTGCATCCTCAACACAGCGTTTTGGCGAACATGCGCAGCTGCGGAAAGGGGTGACCGGCTGGTTGAGGACGCAAGCGGCAGGGTTTTGTAGGGAAGCTCATTCATCGCTATGATAAGTGCCTAGATTTGAATGGCGACGATGCTGAGAAGTGGTATTTGGGTGTGGCTTTCAACTGCATATGGTAAATGTTTTCTCCTATACTTTTTGAGGACGCAAGCAGCAGGGTTTTGTGAGAAAGGAGTTGCCAAGCTCATTCATCGCTATGAGAAGTGCCTAGATTTGAATGGCGACTATGTTGAGAAGTGGTATTTGAGTGTGGCTTTCAACTGCATATGGTAAATGTTTTCTCCTATACTTTGTTCATTTTTAATTCCAAAATGTAATCTACTTTCTGGATAACCCTTGTAGATATATATACTAGCTTGGGTCCCCAGCATTGCCCGGGTTATTTGAAAAAGTCAATTTTTTAATTGTACGAAATGCATAATTTTGTGGGTGAGCACATCATGGCAGGTTAACCCTAAGAAATTCCATCAGTCCTTAAAGTTTGGAAATTTCCCTGGTTGTGGGTGAACTACAACTCCCAGAAAAGAAGGTCAGTTCCTTTCCCTAACTCAAACCCCTAAAATAATCACATTTTGACATATCAAGCATGAGTGCAAATTTGGTCCAGATCCATCGCTGTTTGGGTTCACGGTCCTCCCTGGATATAGGTAAACTACAACTCCCCCCAATCAAGGTGAATTTTCCCCAAAGACCTCCATTATTGATTTCTGGTCATGGGGGCTCTGTGTGCCAAGTTTGGTCAAATTCCATATTTGGTGGAGTTCTGAGTGCTCCTTGACTGCAGGTGAACTAAACATCCCAGTACCTACAACTCCAGAATGTCCGGGCCAGTTCCCTTCCAAACGCCTCCAGTAATCAAATTGCACCATATCAGGTATGCATATCAAGTTTGGTCCAGATTCATCATTGTTTGCAGAGCAGAGTGGAGGGTGAGTGCTGGCACAACATCAAAAAAGGAAGGAGGAAACTAGCAAGTAAGTATGGAGAGTGGTAGCAACAAATCAGCTAAGCCTTGCAAATGGTGTCAAGATTTCGATTCAAAACTTCCCCTATGTATAAATAGAAATATGGAAACGTCTTGCGTTCCCAAGAGCCAACAAACCTTCTTATTTTGACAACCGCAAATGCCAGCTGGCTTTCCCCCAGGGACCATGACTAATATTTTTTTCTTTTATGGGCGCAGCGATATTAGAAAGACATTTAAGACTGCCTTGGGGCATCATAAACACAATCTGCGAAGGGACAAAGTCTACAGCCAACTGTGTATTGGCCAACGGCCAGCACATTAGGGGGTACTAGTGTTCTTTTCTCCCTGGTTAACACAAGGGAATAGGCTTTGGGGACCATAATAATAATAATAGTAATAATTATTATAATATATTCGTTTGGGTCCTCGACGTTGCCCAGGTTATTTAAAAAAGAAATTTTTAATTGTACAAAATGCATAAGGTTGTGGGTGAACTACAACTCACATCATGCCAGGTTAATCCTGAGAAACTCCACCAGTCCTTAAAGTTTATGATGTTGTGCATCGTCATTGGGCTTCAGTGTGCTCTCTGGCTGTAGGGTGAACTACAACTCCCATTATAGTGAGTCAGTCCCTTCAAACCCCTCCAGTAGGTTGAGTGAGTCCTGGGGGTTCTTTGTGCCAAGTTTTGTCCAGGCCCATCATCGGTGGAGGTCACAGTTTCCCTGGTTGTGGGTGAACTACAACTCCCAGAAAGGAAGGTCACTTCTCCCAAACCCCTCCAATAATCACATTTCGGCATATCAGGTCTATGCGCCAAGTGTAGTCCAGATTCATCAGTGTTTGGGTTCACAGTGCTCTCAGGATGTAGGTGAACTACAACTCCAAATCAAGGTGAATTTCCTCCAAAGATCTTCAGTATTTTTTTCTGGTCACGGGGGCTCTGTGTGCCAAGTTTGGCCCAATTGATTGCAGGTGAACTATACATCCCAGTACATACAACTCCGAAATGTCCATGCCAACTCCTCTCAAAACCCACCAGTATTCCAATGTGGGCATATCGGGTGTGCATGCCAAGTTTGGTCCAGATCCACCTTTTTGGGTTCATAGTGCGCTCTGGATGTAGGTGAACTACAACTCTTCTAAATCCCTCCAAAGATCTGTTGGGAGGGCTTTGACTGAACAGAAGGAGGTTGAACTGGATGGCCCTTGGGGTTCTTTTCCGACTATGATTCTACAATTCAGAGGCTGGATGGCCATCTGTCAGGAGGGCTTTGACTGAAGAAGGGGTTGGACTAGAGAGCCCTTGGGGTTCCCTTCCGACTCTATGATTCTACAATTCAGAGGCTGGATGGCCATCTGTCAGGAGGGATTTGAGTATGAAGAAGGGGGTTGGACTGGATAGCCCTTGGGGTTCCCTTCCGACTATAATTCTACAATTCAGAGGCTGGATGGCCATCTGTCGGGGGGACTTTGAGTATGAAGAAGGGGGTTGGACTAGATGGCCCTTGGGGTTCCCTTCCGACTATGATTCTACAATTCAGAGGCTGGATGGCCATCTGTCGGGAGGGCTTTGAGTATGAAGAAGGGGGTTGGACTGGATAGCCCTTGGGGTTCCCTTCAGACTATAATTCTACAATTCAGAGGCTGGATGGCCATCTGTCGGGGGGACTTTGAGTATGAAGAAGGGGGTTGGACTGGATGACCCTTGGGACCCCTTTCCAACTCTAGGCTTCTATAAGGAGCTGCCACATGGGAGAATTATTGAAGCAGGTGGTGGACGTGGCTGGGCGGAGAGGGAGAGAGGAGCCCCTTCCCTGTGGTGTATTTATACCCCCCGCAGGGATCAGCAGATGAAATGGAGACCACGGGGCTCAGGTTGCGCCAATATCTTGGACCACGTCCCGTAAGGAGTGGGACGGAATGGACAAGGCGGTGGGAGGAAAAAAGCCTCATCCTAAATACAACGACATCCTTTTCTTCCTCTCTTGCTTTGCGAGGCCAAAGGTGTTCTACCTGCCTGACCGTCTTCTGGACGGCCGGAGGAAGGGAGGGAGGTGTCGGCCACGTCACGTCCATGGATGGCTCGCCGTGTTTGACAACGGCAGCTGGGTCGAGACGGAGGGCAGGGAGCGAGCCAACAAAAATAAAAAAGGCGGCGGCGGGGGGGTGGGGGGTGGACACACACGTCAGGAGGCCTTCAGTCCACGCAAGCGAGGGGCCGTCCGGGCAACGTCCGGAGTTTGGCGTCAGCACAGTCAGGCCGCCGTGTTCCAAACGTCCAGCCAAAAGCAGAGCAAGCTTCTTGTTGCCACCCTCCTGCCATGAGGCAAATGGGCATCTCTATGGGTTTCGCTACCAGAAAATGAGGAGTATGGAAAAGATGACGTGGGGGGGAAATAAGGGATATTATATTGTTGAATGAGCTTGTGGGGTGTAGCGGATTGGACCATGTCTGGAAACGGGGGTTTGAACCCACTGGGAATCCTAGGTGAGTCACACACTCTCTACCTCAGAAAGCCTTGTGTTGGATAAACTATACAATAATAAGAATAAGAATAATAAGAACAACAGCAACAACAACAACATTTAGGGATGTGCAAAATGACAGAAATCTGTTCTGTTTCAATTTCAAGTACCCACCCCAGCCCCCCCCCCCCCCCCCGCCGTTCCATTTTTGGGAAGATTCTGAGAGATTGGATTCGTAATTTGGAACCCTGAGTTCAGTTTTCATTTTGATAGGATTCGGTCCACTGGTGCCAATGGGGAAACTTTAGTGGTTCCCAAAGTGGGCGCTGGAGTGATCCAGGGGGGCGGTGATGGCACCTATTAGGAGATGGGGGCGGGGCCAAAGGAGGGGCGGGGCCTGTTCCCAAGTGCCAGAGACAGGGCTGAGCACCTGAGGTGCCTGTTAGGACACACAGGGGGCAGAGCTAGAGGAGTGGGTGTGGCTTCTTCCCAAGAGCCAGAGACAGGGCTGAGCCTCTATACCTCTCCTGAGGCCTTTTAAGACTAAAGGGTGGGGCTAGGGGAGGGGGCGGGGCCTCTTCCCAAGAGCGTGAGACAGGGCTGAGCTTCTGTATCCCTCCCCTGAGGCGCTTGTTAGAACACGGGGGCGGGGTATAGAGGTTCAACCCCATTAGGCACTTGAGAAGAGGCCCCGCCCCTCCTCTAGCCCCGCCCCCTGTGTCTTGGCAGGCACCACAGGACAGGGATAGAAGCTCAGCCCTGCCTCAGAGCTCGTAACTCCGCCCATCCCAGTCCTGGCCGCCCATTTGTGGCCCCACCCACCTCCCCTCGCAGCCCTGCATCTTGGACTAGGGGAGAGGCTCAGCCCCACCCTCTGGAGCAGGAGCCACGCCCACCCCTCTAAGCCACGCCCCTTTCCAGGAGGCGCTGAGTCATATTTTTTCTGGAAAGGGGGCGGCAGGCCAAATAAGTTTGGGAACCACTGCTTTAGAGGCTAATTTCTCCGTCGTTTTATGGCTATCAGGATGAAACTTGGCACACGTGTAGGACACGTGTCCCGCTGTAAGTCTTCCAAGTTTCATGACATTTTGCTCACCCACTGATTTTTTTGAAATTTTAAAAGTTTTTTACCAATAACATTACAAAAATTACAACAGGGATTTCTGGGATTTGAAGTTCAAAACAGCACGTGCCCCAAATGGGGGAGGAGAATAGATAGAACCAGCCCTCTGATTGGCTGAGAAATGTGATGCAGCAAGTGACCTTCTCTGCAGGTCTTTAAATAGAAGCTGGATGGTCATCTGTTGGGAGGGATCGGATTGTGCCTTCCTGCCTGGCAGGAGAGGGTTGGACTGGATGGCCCTTGGAATCTCTTCCAACTTTTGGAGTCTCTCCCTCTCTCTCTCCTTCTATGGAGGTCTTTAAATAGAGCTAGATGGCCATCTGCTGGGAAGGATCAGATTGTGCCTTCCTACTTGGCAGAAGCGGGTTGGACTGAATGACCCTTGGAATCCCTTCTAACTTTAGGATGCTATGATTCCATCTATCTTACCTATCTATCCATCCATCTACTTTCTTCTCTGGAGGTGCTCAAATAGAGGCTGGATGGCCATCTGTCAGGAGGGCTTTGATTGTGCCTTCCTGCCTGACAGGAGAGGGTTGGATTGGATGGCCCTTATGAGTCCATTCCAACTCTATGCTTCTAAGAAATAAAATGGCAGCCGACAAAACTGTTACCCTTTTTTGTATTTCTTTTATCAACTGTCTGTCGTCGGTAATAAAACCTTTTGTTGGGGAACGTGCCCAGGGCGAAGCGGTCACAACGGCGCCAGCGGTGGAGGCTCCTCTTCGTCCGAGTCAAACTCGGCATTCTCGTCTTTGACCCATTTCCCAGCTCCATCTTGGACCCAACCAGAGCTGCCAAGGAAGAGAGGGAAAGGAATTTTTTAAAGGGAAGCCCTATGAACCAATTCTGCCGTATATCAAAGCTTAGATTAATATTTGCCTTTACAAGACCCGTTTGGAGACAAAGACTCCTTGCAACATCAATTGAAAGCTTCCATATATATGGCCTGATAAGTCATACTTATCAGTCCATGTTAATGTGTTATCATAATGCTGTAACCCACCTTGAGTCACAAGGAGAAATGGGTAAGAAACAAATAATATTAATATTAATATTAATAATAAATGTCAGCAGCACTTATAATGACTGGCAGTGGCCTTCAAGGCTTTTTTCACACAGGGACCTTTCAAACCCTTGAATTCTTTTCATTTAAGACACACGAGCTATTTAGGTATTTATTTTTATTCACTGACTAGTGTATTTATTTACCTGGTTAGCAAATAAATTAATGGGTTGCGGTGAGTTTTCTGGCCTGTCTGGCCATATTCCAGAAGCATTCTCTCCTGAGGTTTCACCCACATCTGTGGAAGGCATCCTCAGAGGTTGTGGACATGGACATTCAGCCCAGAAAACACACAACAATCTGTTGTGAGGTTTGTTCGAAACTAGGCAAGTGGGATTTGTATATCTGTAGAATAATGTCCAGGGTGGGAGAAAGAACTCTTGCCTGTTTGAGGCAAATGTGAATGTTGCAATAGGCCAGCTTGATTAGCATTGAATAGCCTTGCAGTTTCAAAGCTGGCCTATTGCCTCAAACAGGCAAGAGTTCTTTTTTCCACTCTGGACATCATTCCACAGATATATAAACCCCACTTGCTTAGTGTCCAACAAACCTCACAACCTCTGAAGATGCCTACCATAGATGTGGGCGAAATGTCAGGAGAGAATGCTTCTGGAACATGGCCAGACAACCCGGAAAACTCACAGCATCCCAGTGATTCTGGCAACGAAAGCCTTCGACAACACAATATTAATAGCATCTTACCTTTTTAGCTTCAGATAATGTTCCAGGATTCTCCGCTTTTCCGGAGTGAGTTCGCTGCCTTTGGGAGAAGATTCCTTGTTTCTATGACTGTCCTTCTCTAAATGAAAATCTTTCAATGAACCTGAAACCAAGAAAGAAAGAAAACAGTTCCTCTGGCCATGTGCAAAGTACCAAAGCCAGATGAATTAATGTTAGTTTTCCAGATAGTTTTCTAAAGTCTTTCCCCTTCTCTGCCAAAGAGTGCTGGTGCCTCACCAAGTTACTATTCCCATTATTCTATTACATTGAGCCTTTGCATTCAAAATAATAATAATAATAATAATAAGCATTCAAAGTGGAGCGCATTCATTTTATAGTGTAAGACTTGGTTTTGGAAAGGCATCACTTTTGGAGTCTCAGTCTGAAAAATCTCAGATCTGGTCACATGGTGTGTAGTCCCGCCCACAACCTCAAACAACATAGAGTTATGGGGAAAGCTGCATACCAATATATACATACAATATGGTAAGCAATCACAATGATATACATAACAGATAACTAGTATAGGAGGCTTGTAGAAGGTTGCTATTTCCTAAAGATGTACCCTTTTAGGAGATGCTGAACCTGTAACAGGAAGAAAGAAATTAAAATAATACCGGATCCTGGAAGGTGCACAGTTTGTGTGGTTTCTGTGACAGTGGGTATGTTTTCTGCCTTTGTTTCCACAGAGTTCCCGGATTTGAACCCATTTTCTTCCTCTGCATGTTGCAATAACATATGGATCCTCAAGTTACTTGGGCTTGGCTCACTCACGGTCTCCCTGTCCCAAATAAACAACAATAGATGATTCCTAGGAGAAGCAAAAATACCCTGAAGGGTTTTCATTTCCATGTAATGTCTAATTTTTCCTCACCTCATCCGCCGACAGCAACTGTTATAAGGGGTGGCTTTCAATAAAGCATTTTGGGTGATTTTCCTGGTCGATGCAAGTAACGGCGCAGGGCCCGGCATGGCCTGAAACGAGACCAAACCGAGGAAATAATTTTAATTTTCCAAAGTTGGCCCATGGTTTTAGGTTGATAATTTTCCCTGCTGAAATCAAAATACAGGATATGACATATTGCCACCCAGGGTGCAACTGAATTACACTTTTGAATTAACACCAATGGATCTGGACCAAACTTGGCACACAGACCTGATATGTCAAAATTTGATTACTGGAGGGGTTTGGGGGAACTGATCTTCCTTTCTGGGAATTGTAGTCCACCCACAACCAGGGAAACTGTGACCTCTACCAATGATGGGCCTGGTCCAAACTTGGCACACAGAAGCCCCATGACTCACTCAACCTACTGAAAGGGTTTGAGGGGACTGACTCACCATGGTGGGAGTTGTAGTTCACCTTATAGCCAGAGAGCATACTGAACCCCACTGATGATGCATCCAGAGTAAACTTGCCCAACATAACAAACTTTAAGCACTGATGGGTTAACCTGGCATAATGTCAGTTGTAGTTCAACCACAACCTTATGCATTTCATACAATTAAAAAATTGACTTTTTCTAATAACCCGGGCAACGCTGGGTACCCTAACTAGTATGATTATACAAAGAGAAGCATAATGGAGTCCAGCCATGGGAGTTCTAGTGTAATCTTATTAGCTTACTGAAACTGTATAGGATAAAGGAGAAATTTGAAAAAATTTTGGGCATTCACGTTTTGGGGAAGTGTTCAGATTTACCTGTGATCCGGATGCTTCCGCTTGGAGGTAGGCTTCATGCTGGCGCTTCTCAATTTCGTTCTCAAGGGAACGTTTCTTCCCGTAAAACTTCTGCAAACCTATTATATATATTTGCAGAGAGAGAATGCATTAAAAATTGATATTTGGTATTTCTCAGTTGAGGGGTTGCACCTACTCTGTCGAATGTATGCAGTTCGATATCACAATAATTAAGGCTATTCAATGCTAATCAAGATGGCCAATGGCAACATTCCCACTTGCCTCAAGCAGACAAGAGTTTTTTCTCCCACCCATTCCAGAGATATATAAACCCCAACAGACCTCACAACCTCTGAGGATGACATGTGGGCAAAACATCAGGAGAGAATGCTTCTGGAACACGGCCATACAGCCTGGAAAACCCACAGCAATCTAGTGATTCTGGCCATGAAAGCCTTCAAGAACACAATAATAATTAACTGTATTTGTATTCCGTCCTGTCTCCCATGGAGGATCCCAAAGCGTTTAGTCATGCCAACAGTCGAATCCCAGACCTTCCCGTACCTGACTATGACTCCCATCCTCCCCAGCCAGAGTGGCCGCAAAAGTATAACCTACTGAGCAGGTGCTTCTTCCCGGAACGGTGGACCGTGAGCATGTCGAGAGTGTCAAAGACTGGTCTGTGGAAGCAGACGCTGCAGCTGTACCTGGGAAAGAAGTTGGCGGGGAGCAAGACAGTTAAAACTTTTGTATTGCACTTTTAAAACTTTCTGAGTGTGTGTTTGTTAGCCACCTTGAGTCCCCATGGAGAAAAAGACAGGGTATACTGTATATACTCGAGTATAAGCCTAGTTTTTCAGCCCTTTTTTAAGACTGAAAAAGCCCCCCTCGGCTTATACTCGGGTGAGGGTCCTGGTTGACTTATATTTGGGTCAGCTTATACTCGAGAATATATGGTACATTTATTTTTTTCTCTATTATTATTGGTATTATTACATTTATTATTTTTCTCTATTATTGTTGCTACTATTACATTTATTTTACTCTATTTTTATTATTATTAATAATACATTTATTATTTCACTCTGATCTTATTATTATTATTATTACATTTATTATTTTCCTGTAATTATTATTATTATTATTATTATTATTATTATTATTACTATTACATGTATTATTTTACTCTATTGTTATTAAAAGGACACATAAACACATTTACATTGAAGATGAGAATAATGATTTAATCAGAGTTGAACAGTCTTATCTTAAATTAGAGCTTTATGTAAATATTCAAAAACATTTAGTCTACAGATGCCTCAATTAATGTAATTTTATTGGTATCTCAGCTTATACTTGAGTCAATGTTTTCCCAGTTTTTGTGTGTGCCTAAAATTAGGTGCCTCGGCTTATATTCGGGTCAGCTTATACTCAAGTATATCATCATCATCATCATCATCATCATCATCATTTAATTACTTATTAATCGCCCTCCATCCACGATGCTCTAGGCGATTTACAAGATAAAATTGTAAAGGATAAAAATACATACATACAAATATTGATTAAAAAATATTAAAATAGATTAAAAGCTCTAGTAAAGAGCCATGTCTTGAGTGCGAGGGTAAAAGGCCCCAACTCACGCATGGCTCTCATCTAGGGCGGCAAGGCATTCCATAAGGCAGGGGCAGAAAAAGCTCTGCGTCTGGTCCTCTCCAAGTGCACTTCTCTAGGACCCAGTACATAGAGTAAGTCTCGTTGGGATGGTCGTTGTGACCTCCGATGATGGGAGAAGGAGAGACGGTCCCTAAGATACGATGGGCCCTGGCCGTAAAGAGTTTTAAAAGTCAGGACTAGCATTTTATATAGACCACGGTAATCAGTTGGAAGCCAATGCAGATGCTGCAGCACTGGTGTTATATGGCATTTCATGGGTGTTCTTGTGAGTAGCCTGGCTGCTGCATTCTGAACAATACGGAGCTTTCGGGTCGTGGACATCGGAAGCCCAACATACAGGGCGTTGCAATAGTCCAGCCTAGACGTGACCGTGGCATGGATGACTGTTGCCAGAGCCTCATCAGATAGATAGGGTGCCAGTTGCCTCGCTTGTCGTAGATGGAAAAAGGCCTGTTTGCTGGCAGCAGCGACCTGAGCTTCCATTGTCAGCTGCGAATCTAAAACGACACCCAGGCTCTTAACGGTGGGCGAAGGAGATAGGGCAGCACCATCGAAGGTGGGTAGCAAGTGGGTCAGGCCAGAGAATCTCAGTCTTTGCCGGGTTCACCTTCAGTCTACTAGCACGTAGCCAGTTCGACAGAGCCTCCAGACATAAGGTGAAATTTTCTGGTATTGACGTTGCTCCAGGCTCCAAGCGCAGAAGGAGTTGGGTGTCGTCTGCATATTGATAGCAGTCTAGGCCAAAACTCCGAACCAAGCTAGCAAGGGGTCTAACGTAGATGTTGAAGAGAAGAGGGGAGAGAATGGCACCTTGGGGTACCCCACATAGGAGGGGAGATCTGTCAGAGACTTGATCCATATACTCCACACATTGGCTCCGGTTTCGCAGAAATGAGTTGAACCAATTGAGGGCCTGACCGCGAACTCCGGACATGGCGAGACGGTGAATCATTAGATCGTAGTCAACGGTGTCAAACGCTGCGGTAAGGTCGAGAAGTACCAGTAGCGCTGATCCGCCGCTATCAGACTGGCGACGAAATTCATCTGTAATGGCAACCAGGACTGTCTCCGTCCCATGGCCAGGGCGGAAGCCTGACTGGAAAGGGTCCAGGCCGGCTGTATCATCCAGAAATTGTTGCAATTGTCCCAGCACAGCCCGCTCTATCATCTTACCCAAGAATGGGAGGTTGGACACAGGACGATAGTTGGCAAGGGTCATGGGATCCAAGCTAGGCTTCTTTAGAAAGGGACGAACCCTTGCCTCTTTTAGGATGTCCGGGAAGACCCCCTGTTCAAGAGAGCCATTGATGATATTACTCAACGGACTGAGTAGACCTTCCAGGCAGCTCTTCACCAGCCAGGAGGGACACGGATCAAGGGAACAGGTGGTTGGTTTTGCAACAGCCAGGATTCTAGCGACATCTTCCTTGTCAAGCGGAGTAAATCGGTCAAAGATAGGCCCACTAAGCGGCCACAAAGTCTCAAGCTCACTTAAGGTATCAGCTGTAGGGGGCAGTTCCTGCCAAAGCACGGTGATTTTATCAGTGAAAAACTTCTGGAATGCCTCTGCTGTAAGAGCCGTGGTTGCTGGGTTTTGGACTAAGGGAACCGGACTGGTCAAAGCACGAACGATTTTGAATACTTGAGCTGGGCGCGAACTAGCAGAGGCTATTAAGGAGGAATTGTAAGATTTTTTAGCATCCTTGACGGCTGATTAGTAGGACCTGCAAAAAGCCTTGAACGCGGACAGTGACACCTCGTTGGGCTTCTGTCGCCACCGATGTTCCAGCCGCTTTCGTGCTTGCTTCATCGTCCGTAGCTCATTAGTGTACCAGGGGGAGCGATTCCGGTGAGGGCGAAGGAGGCGTCTGGGGGCAATCTCATCCAAGGCAGCCAACAAACTGACATTCCAGGTGTTGACTGGCTCATTGAGAGTGACGCACGCAGTTCCCAGGCCCTTAAGGGCATTCAAGAACCTAGCAGGTTCCATGAGTCTCCTAGGCCGAGCAAAGATTGGTGTGGCAAGATGGGGAGGAGGAGATGGAATCTCAATCCGGGCCTTCAGGACAGCGTGATCAGACCAGGGAACATCAATTACTGCAGATAGAGATGTTTGTACTCCGATATTAAAGATCAGGTCCAAGGTGTGGCCGGCCCGATGAGTAGGGCGAGTCTTGAGTAGTGAGAGCCCCAGAGCTTCAAAGGTTGGTACTAGGTCCTTAGTCACAGATGAAGATGGCAGTGCCTCGACATGTACATTAAAGTCACCCAGAACAATAAGTCTGGGGAACTTCAGGACCCAGTCTGCCACAAGATCTAATAAATTTAGCAGACTCTCTCCCAGAGACCTAGGCGTGCGGTAAACTACAAGAATGGCTAGGGATTCCCTGCTAGCCAGGACCACACCAACACACTCAATACCGGCTATCTTTGGAGTTGGAATAGCTTTGATGGTAAAATAATCACGGGAGAGTATTGCTACCCCTCCACCCCGACCCCCACTCCGTGGCTGTTGAAATATCTGGAAGCCTGGAGGTGTCAGTTCATGTGAGGGAATGTTATCACCCTCACGGATCCAGGTCTCTGTAATACAAACCAGCTCCACTGCTTGATCGAGAATAAAGTCAGAGAGGGTAGCAGCTTTGTTGACGATAGACCTAGCATTGAATAATAGCAGGGACAGGAGGGACGTTGGTAGCACCTTCTCGGCCGTATGCCTAGGGATGGAATGCAAGTTGGAAAGAGAACGAGTTTCCAATCGACTCGATCTCACTCTGGCACTTGACCTAGGACCACTGTTATCATACTTGGGAATATCACATAGGACAGATGAAGGCCGAATCTGTCGCTGACTTTGTCTCTTTTTAGAGACCAGCATGCTATCATTCTCATATATCCCTCTCCCGATGATTACTGGGATCGTCCTCCCAGTTCTGGGTTCGTCTGTAGTGTCAGTTAGGTACCTGATGTTCGAACCACCTCCAGAAAAGGGAATGATGCAAGGTCCGAGGGGGTATGATTTTGAGCACTAGCCTGTGGGCACAGCGGAGTTGGAGTAAATGCGAAGTCTCCTAAACATCGTTTAGGACGTGCAGGTGTTCCGTTGCACTGAGGGAATGAGCCCCCAGCCGCTGGGTTTTTGGAATGACCCTCTTCCGTGGCTCTATTAATAGTGGCCCTAACTGGAGAGGTATTCATCCTTTGTGTTGAAAGTGCCTTCGGCATTCTTGTCCTGGCCCTAAAACCAGCCCCCCCAAAAGTTCTAGTTTTGTAGCCTTTCTGCTGGGCTCTGCATTTTGATGAACTAGGGCTTGTGGCTCTGACCGACACATGTTCAGAACGTTGACTTCCGGGCAATTCTCTGTTCTGTATGTCGGCGGAAATGTTCTCTGCCCTTGCAAAAGCCCCTCTGGATGCGATCTTACTCACTGGGGCATCCTGAGTTAGAGCTTCTTCAGTATTTTTTTCAGCATCAGCCCCCTTAGAGTTTCTTCGGCCGGAGACATCTCCTCCAGAGGAGCTCCCACCAGAAACCGCTTCATGTGGATTCCCCTCAGGAGCAGTTACTTTGGGGATGTCCTCACCAGAAGTAGGGCCTTTCCCTAGATGGTGCTTCCGTCTCTTTCTCGTACGGCGTTTGCACATGTGCTGCTTCTCTTTGGGACTTGGCCATAGGGAGGTCAATTCCCTTTTAGCAATCCCCACACCGGGCGCCATTTCCAAGGCCTTGATCTGAGCTTGTCTTTCAGACAAGGGAAGACAACGACGTCTGCAGTGATCTTCCGGCTTTTGGGCCTCGGTGATCGTCCTTGGATTCTTTTGCAGGATTGCAGAAATGTCCAATGGCTCTGCTTCCATCCACTGAGGCGGATCTGCTCCCATGGCCCCCATGGCCTTCCTAGATTTTTGGTTTGACCAGGGACAGGTGTCATCAGGATTTGCCCCAAAAGGGCAATTTCCCCCAAATGAGCATTCCAGGACTGTCGCCTCCTGGAAAACTCCCCCCGAAGGTATCAGGGGCCATGATGGTGGACTCGGAGGCTGCAATGGTCTTGGCGAGGAACTTACCCCCCCAAAGAACACCTCAGCTGGACTATCGTTTAGTAAGTACTTATTTGCCTGCAATATGTCCAATGGAGGCTCTTTCTGGTGATTTTGTGTCACTTAATTGGTTTAGTAACACTCCAAGGCGGCTTAAACTTTCAGTAAGGCACTCGTACTCTAAGAACAAAAGGTCCAACAAGTCCTGGTTTAGTTGGTTGGATCCCATCTCAAAAAAAAAATCAGAAGTTTTGAGTCTTCCTCCCTCCTTATGTCCACTCACCAACGCTGGGAGAAAGGGAGGGGACAGTAGGCCTACAGCAGAAGACAAATGGAATCCTCAGGCCTCTTGTGGAAAAGCTGCAGCAGACTGAAGCCTTCCCAGGCCTGGTGCAACTCAGCCTTTATAGTTTCTCCCTGCTTGGAGGTTGCTGAGTCACACCCAGTTGGAATGGGCCTAGGGCTTCTGCCTACTCACAAGTAGTCCAGAGACAGCAGAGCTGGATGGAATCCTCAGGCCTCTTGTAGAAAAGCTGCAGCAGACTGAATAATAATAATAATATGAGGATGGTGAAACAGTTTTACCTCCTGTGTCATAAAAACATTATGAATGAACATATGACAACAGAAGTTGCTACAGATCATGCATAACTTTAACTATCCTCTACGCAAAATTACCGTTCAACATAGTCACCATCAATTTGTACACATTTGCGCCATCGTTTAACCCAGGCACCAAAACTATTTGGGAAAGATTCAGGGTCTTGCTTCATGATCCATAATTTTAAAGCTATTTTAAGATAATTGAAATAATTGAATCTGACACCACCTAGGTAATAATAATAATAATAACAAATCTTTATTTATATACTGCTCCATCTCCTCAAGAGGACTCAGGGCAGTTTCCAACATGAACATAAAAAACATTCAGTTGTCAAAAAACACCATACCACAAAGTTAAACATAGTAATATAATAATAATAATAATAATAATAATAATAATAATAATACCCGACAAAACCATTGATCATATCCTCAGCTGCTGTAAGAAAATCGCACAGACAGACTACAAACAGAGGCACAACTATGTGGCCCAAATGATCCATTGGAACTTATGCCTCAATTACCACCTCCCAGCAGCAAAGAACTGGTGGGATCACAAACCTGCAAAAGTATTGGAAAATGAGCACGCAAAGATACTGTGGGACTTCCGAATCCAGACTGACAAAGTTCTGGAACACAACACACCAGACCTCACAGTTGTGGAAAAGAAAAAGGTTTGGATCATTGATGTTGCCGTCCCAGGTGACAGTCACATTGAAGAAAAACAACAGGAAAAACTCAGCTGCTATCAGGACCTCAAGATTGAACTTCAAAGACTCTGGCAGAAACCAGTGCAGGTGATCGGCACATTGGGTGCCATGCCAAAAGATCTCAGCCGGCATTTGGAAACAATAGACATTGACAAAATTACGATCTGCCAACTGCAAAAGGCCACCCTACTGGGATCTGCACACATCATCCGAAAATACATCACACAGTCCTAGACACTTGGGAAGTGTTCGACTTGTGATTTTGTGATATGAAATCCAGCATGTCTATCTTGTTTGCTGTGTCATACAATAAAATAATAATAAAAACTTAGACTGCCCTCTCTCTCCAGAGGGATTCAGGGCAGTTAACATACATATAAATGGCAAACATTCAATGCCACAATTTCTTCATTAATATCAAATGTATAAAATGACAATAACATACATATTATAATAAAAATTCCACATTAAAAAACCATAAATTTAAACATGACAATCAGTAAAAACATTATTGCACAGAGCGAGCGTATATTTGGATAACATAATAAACATCATAAGACAGAACCAAAACAATTCTATTAAAAACAAACATAAAATTACAGATCCAAATCAATATACAGTAGAGTCTCACTTATCCAAGCTTAACTTATCCAATGTTCTGTATTATCCAAGGCAGTCTGCCTTTTAATAGTCAATGTTTTTGTAGTAAATGTGGCAATGTTTTGATGCTAAATTCGTAAATACAGTAATTACCGTATATACTCGAGTATAAGCTGACCCGAATATAAGCCGAGGCACCCTAATTTTACTACAAAAAAACTGGGAAAACATTGACTCCAGTATAAGCCAATAAAATTACATTAATTGCGGCCTCAGTAGTTTAAAATTTTTTAATCTTTACATCAAACTGTAATTTAAGATATCACTATTCAACTCCGATTAAATCATTTTTTTCATCTTCTTCAATGTAAATGTGCTTATGTATCCTTTTAATAATAAAAGAGTGAAATAATAAATGTAATAATAATAATAAATGCAGTAAAATAATAAATGTAATAATAAATAGAGTAAAATAATAAATGTATTAATAATAATAAAAATAGAGTAAAATAAATGTAAAAGTAACAACAATAATAGAGAAAAATAATAAATATACCATATATACTTGAGTATAAGCCGACCTAAATACAGTAGAGTCTCACTTATCCAACGTTCTGGATTATCCAAGGCATTTTTGTAGTCAATGTTTTCAATACATTGTGATATTTTGGTGCTAAATTCGTAAATAAAGTAATTACTACATAGCATTACTGCGTATTGAACTACTTTTTCTGTCAAATTTGTTGTATAACATGATGTTTTGGTGCTTAATTTGTAAAATCATAACCTAATTTGATGTTTAATAGGCTTTTCCTTAATCCCTCCTTATTATCCAACATATTCGCTTATCCAAGCTTCTGCCGGCCCATTTAGCTTGGATAAGTGAGACTCTACTGTAGCTGGATAACATAATAAACAACATCATAAGACAGAACCAAAATAATTATATTAAAAACAAACATAAAAATACAGATCCAAATCAATACACTCTTTTTGGACCTCTGAAAGGAACCCTGGGATGTGCAGTTCAGGGAAAAAGCACTCTCAGCCAGTACATCCTCCACAAAACTACAAATCCCAAGACTCCACAGAATGGAGCCAAGGCAGTTAAAGTGGAATCATATCTGTATAAGTGTGCCGTTTGAACAGGCTCATAAGGTTAACGGTATATGCTGACCTTCCATCTCTCAGGAGTAAGGCTTCGTCTTCCGGGATATAGTTGGCCAAAAGGTCTGCAACTCTTCTTTTCTAGAGGAGTAAAAAATATTTTTTTAAAAAAGGAAAACTTTAAGTCAGGACTGGGCAAACTTTTGCCTTTTGTTTGTTTACCAGGATCTGGATTTTGCAGGAAATAGCAACTATCGGAGGCATGGACCCTTTCCAAAGGAATAATATGGAATATTATTATTATTATTATTATTATTATTATTATTATTATTATATATATTAAATGTAATATTACTAATAATATTACCATATAATGATATAGTACAATATAGTAATTTAATGCTTATATTGTGCTATGCTAATAATATATTGTATGTTCATTTGATTTGTAAGCTGCTCTGAGTTCCCTTCGGGGTGAGAAGAGTGGGATATAAATGTAGTAAATAAATAAATAAATAAATACATTTCTGGGTTGCTGTATGTTTTGAGGGCTGTATGGCCATGTTCCGGAAGCATTCTCTCCTGACGTTTCACCCACATCTAAGGCAGGCATCCTCAGAGATTGTGAGGTCTGTTGGAAACTAGGCAAGTGGGGTTTATAGATCTTTGGAATAATGTCCAGGGTGGGATAACGCATACTTGTCTGTTGGAGGCAGGAAGCAGCCAGGCTTTGAAGCTGCAAGGCTATTCAGTGCTAATCAAGCTGGCCAATTGCAACAGTCACACTTGCCTCCAACAGACTAGAGTTCTTTCTCCCACCCTGGACATTATTTCACATTTTTATAAATCCCACTTGCCTTGTTTTCAAGACTTCACTGGCTTGTTATGAGTTTTCTGGGTTTTATGGCCATGTTCCAGAAGCATTCTCTCCCGACGTTTCGCCCACATCTATGGCAGGCATCCTCAGAGGTTGTGAGGTCTGTTGGAAACTAGGCAAGTGGGGTTTATAGATCTGTGGAATAATGTCCAGGGTGGGAGAATGAACTCTTGTCTGTTGGAGGCAAATGTGAATATTGCAGTGGGACACCTTGATTAGTACTGAATGGCCTTGCAGCTTCAAAACCTGGTTGTTTCCTGACTGGGGAATTGAGCGGCTGAGGGGCAAAAGGAAGGGGCCTGAGGCTGTTAGGAATGGTGGGAGTTGTAATCCAAAACACCTGGAGGGCCCAAGTTTGCCCAGGCCTGCCATATGGGATTTCCCGCCCAAACTGACCCCTGTTTTGTCCCCATTTCCTTTCCCACTCACCTTGAGCACGTTGAGCTGGCTATGGTCGTCTCCTTCCCTCTTGAATGACATGCTTCCCTTCCAGCCTTGTAAATAAATATCCCAGGACTACAACTCCCAAGCATCCACTGCAAGGCACCAATCAGGGCTCTGCCTCCATTGCCCGAAATGCGTCTGGCTCTTTCCTTGTTTACTTCCTGCTGAGGGAAAGAACTACATTTCCCATCATGCCTTGTTCAAAGTGGCCTCTTCTCTCCCAAACTCATGTTTATCTTTCCAAGAAGCGTCCAAAATGATTTACAATTAAAATCTGTATGCAATTTTTGCCTCCATTCGGGAGTCCTATTGGAGGGATTTTATTTCCTGGCTTTTTTGTTTTGAATGGGAAGACTACAAATCCCAGAATCCTTTGCGCGGGAAGGAAGGCGGGGCTTAGAGTCGGTTACAAGGCTGGCTTTCTTTACTGGGAGAACCCCAGTCTCCATCAGCTTGGGATCAATATTTGGAGCAATTGATCCTGATTGATTGGCAGTTTGGACAATAGGGATGATAAATGATTGACGTCTGGTTGTGGCTGGAATAAAAAGGCGGGGCTTAGAGTCGGTTACAAGGCTGGCTTTCTTTGCTGGGAGAAGCTCAATCTCCAGCAGCTTGAGATCAGTATTTGGAGCAATTGATCCTGATTGATTGGCAGTTTGGGCAGCAGGGATGATGGGTGATTGACAGCTGCCTGTGGCTGGAATAAAAAGAAATATATTTCTGGGTTAAGAGTCGGTTACAAGGCTGAATGTCTTTGCTGGGAGAACCCCAGTCTCCAGCAGCTTAGGATCAGTATTTGGAGCCATTGATCCTGATTGACTGGCAGTTTGGGCAACAGGGATGATGGATGATTGACATTTGGTTGTGCCTGGGATCAAAACAAATATATTTCTAGGCAATCAAGAAATATATTTCTGCAAAATACATAAGGTTAAGGGTCCATATTTGTTGTGTTTTGGGAATTGATTGGAATTGGAAATTGATTGGTTGGAATCGGCTTGATCAAAGCTGGCGGGGAGGTTTGTGGATCCTGGGTAGAAACTAGATCCGATCTTGGGAGATTTTTATTTATTATGGCCTTTCCACCATGGCAAGAAGTGGGATCCAATCTTAGATGCATTGCTGAGTTTTAAGGCCTTGGAAAGGTCTTTGGGGTCAACCTATAGGGTGGCATTTATTTATTTTGGGGAGCAAAGGGATGTCCTCTCCTTCGAAGCCAGGGTCCCCCGGAGGGGCCGGGTTGCTGCAAGGGAGCCGGACCCGATCCTACGGCAGCCTGGTCAAGACGGTGAGCTCGCCCGTCCGGGAACGGCGCCTGGAGCATCGCCTCGAACCCGGGGATACCCTCCAAGGCCTGGCGGTCAAGTACGGGGTCACGGTGAGTCTGAACCGCACGGCTATATCGTGTGAGTGACACTTGGCTTGACTACGGTCCATGTGAAAGAGATCTTAGTGGACGACAAACTGAGCGTGAGTAGAGAGTGTGACACGGCAGCAAAAAAGGCCAATGCGATTCCAGGCTGCGTCAATAGTAGTCTCAGGAAGAGAACAAGGTCACGTTCTATTTTGATGTGAAAAGATCTAGCAATCTAGCGGACCCCAAGCAGAACATGATCATGTCGACAGTGAGGTGCAGCAGCTCAAAAGGCCAATGCGATTCCAGGCTGCAGCAATAATAGTCTAGGTAAGGAACCAAGGGAAGTCACAGTTGCGTTCTATTTTGGTGTGAAAAGGATCTAGGAGTCTCAGGCCCCTTCTACACTGCCATATAATCCAGATTATCAAAGCAGAAAATCCACATTATCTGGTTTGATCTGGATTATATGTATCTATACTGCCATATAATCCAGTTCAAAAGAGATAATCTAGATTTTGTATGGCAGTGTGATGCGGCAGCTAAAAAGGCCAATGCGATTCTAGTGAAGTGTCTCGAGACCAAAGTAAGTCCCTTTCTATTCTGCTTTGGTCAAACTTCACCTGGAATTACCCAGTTTTGGGTAAAACAATTCAAGAAGGGGTATTGAAAAGCTGAAATGTGCCAAGAGAAGGGCGAACGAAATGATCAAAGGTCTAAAAAGCTATAAGAGTGACTTAGGGAGCTGGAGAAGCGAAAGCAAAAGATGAGAACCATGTTTACGTATTTGAAAGGATGTCACATTAAGGAGGGGGAAGGTTTATAATTGGGTCAATGTCAAACTGGCAATATATGATATATTTATTTATATTTATCTCTCATCTCACCCTCCCTTATCATTTTCCAAGGAAATGTTTTGAAAAGGGAAAGAAGCCCTTGCAAGTCAGGAAGAAGAATATATATATACCCATTAATCTTATAAAAGCATTTTCTCCTGAAATATGTGTTAATCTCTCCTACAGATATATAGGCATTTCCTCCTGCAGGCCTTTGCAATCCTTATGTATCTTTATATTTGTATCTATCTATCTATATACATTAATTTTATATATGAATTTCCCCCTCATGTGTTTGCAAGTCTTTGCAAATCCTATGTACATATAGATAGCTAGAGATTTCCATGTACCTGTATATCTGTATCTATGTGTATACATTATTTTATATATGAATTTTCACCTCACATGTTTGCAAGTCTTTGCAAATCCTATGCAGATATAATTATCTATATAGAGATGTCTAGATAGATAGATATGAACATAAGGCTTGCAAATATTGCAGGGATTTCATTGGGATCTGTTTTTATTTTGAAATTGACCCGTAGCTACTGCATTTTCCACTCTTGGGTTATACTTTCCCCAGTTTTTTGTGGTAAAATTAGGTGCCTCGGCTTATATTAGGGTCAGCTTATACTTGAGTATATACGGTACTTGTTTTTTGGGCTTGGCCCTGTGTTAGCCGCCCTGAGTCTCTTCAGGGAGATGGAGGCGGGATAAAAATATAAAGTTATTATTGTTGTTGTTGTTATTATTATTTTATGATCCGATTTCAGACAGAGCAGATCAAGAGGGCCAACCGTCTCTACACCAACGACTCAATTTTCCTGAAAAAGACTGTCTTCATCCCGGTGCCGATGGAGCCGAAGTCCTTGTCGAACGGGTTGAATCTTGATGAGGACGAAGAGGAGGAAAAGGGAGAGGAGGCCGCCGCAAAAGTGGGAGACGGGCCGGGATCCAGGGCCCCCGAAACCCCAAAGAAGCAGAAGCACCCCCGGAAGAATGGGTCCTCAAGCGGCGTCCCCAAACACGACCTCTCGGCCTCGGACTTCCTCTTCAAACTGGACTCTGAGATCCGCCGCTCGAAGCAGGCCGCCACCAAGAAGCTGCGGGATGGGGAGAGCCTGTGAGTGCCTTTTTCTGTCATTTGTTATTTGAAACAATTGTTTTTATATCATGCGGCCCAGATTTAGGTGTCTCGGTGTAAGCGAGCCAAGTTGCGAAGGGGGTGGCAAATAAATACAGTTGATTAGAGGGCAGTGTAGTAATCCAAAAGGACCTTCGCAGATTAGAAAACTGGGCCAAGTCTAACAAAATAAAATTCAACAGGGAGAAATGTGCAAAACTTAGGCAGTAAACATAAAAACGGAGTGTGTGTGATGTGGCAGCCCTTTGTAAGACCCTGTTTAGTCCCCCAAAGTAATTATTATTATTATTAATAATAATAATAATGGCTCCCTTTTCCACACATCAGTTGTAACGTGAAAGCAGCCTTTTGTAAGACCCTGTTTAATTCCCCAAAGTAGTTATTATTATTATTATTATTATTAATAATAATAATAATAATAATAATAATAATAATAATATTAGCTCCCACTGCCATACATCAGTTGTCATGGGAAAGCAGGCCTTTGTAAGAACCTGTGTAGTCCCCCAAAGTTGTTGTTGTTGTTGTTGTTGTTGTTATTATTATCTCCCTTTGCCAAACACAAGAGTTGTAATGGGAGCAGGCCTTTGTAATACCCTGTTTAATCCACCAAAGTTATTATTAGGCACAGTTTCTTGGGTCTCGTGTTCTGCTTTTTGTATTTTTTTCAGCCTTAGTCCCCTCTCCTTTTTTTACACAAACATTAACAAAATCCACAAAATGTCTTCATCTTAAGGCCTGTTCCTGGGGTTATTTGGGGTGCTGATTCAGAAAATTGCATCGGATAGACCAAATCAGCTCTTGATTATTAAATATGGTTTTCTGTGGGTGATCAGATAGTGACTACTGGATGGCATATGTTCTGAATCAGCACCCCAAATAACCAAACCAAATCCAAAGTTGACCAAAAACTGATTTGTAACCCATTTGGTTGGGAGTCCGTGGTAGTGCAGCGGATTAAACCACTGAACTTGCTAGCCGAAATGTCGGTGGTTCAGATCTGGGGAGATCTGAATAAGTAATTCATCCCAAGAGGTTTAGAAAGCTGAATGGTTTGGGATTACAAATCACAACCACAAGGGGGGATCGCTACTGCAAAGTTATATAGCATGTCAACCCTGAAACTCAGCGGATTTATTTGCTGTCTGGTTTGAAATTCCTTCCTCTTTCAGCAGATTTCGACAGATACTGTCATGGTGTAGCAGAACGGAGGGGTGAGGAAAGCATTTGGGTTTCAAAACATTGGCCCTTGGAGGGTTGACATCCAGGGTAATATGAGTGGTGAAAGTGTGCGGCATCATCCAGGATTTTATCATAGTATATTTATTGTATGTGACTGTCAGGACCCATGTTTCCCGGGCCTTCACATTGGCGCCGGGAATCAGGCCCCTGACATTCCCGCACATTCCTGGACTGATAAGCAGGCCGGGGCCGGCCTTGAGACACCAACGGACAAAGGGGGTTTTTGGCGGGCACTATGCGCGGGTTTTTCACCGAGCGGGAATTGCATGTTTGAATGTGGGAGGAGGGTATATAAAGGGACCCGAGGGCATCACCCAGCACTCTTGGCTTCTTATGTGTCAGTTATCCTTCAGTAAACGTTCACCTTGTTTACGCACCGGTCTCGCGTCTTCATTCTCGAGCGGCTGGAGTGAGCTGACATGTGACCTCATTTGTTTATGACTTGTTTTATTGTTGATAGTGTTTTATATTGTCTTCTGCCTGGGCTTGGCCCCATGTAAGCCGCCCCGAGTCCCTTCGGGGAGATGGGGCGGGGTATAAAAATATTATTATTATTATTATTATTATCATCATCATCATGCTTACAACATTGTATAGGCCAGGGGTCCCCAAACTAAGGCTGGATGCAGCCCTCCAAGGTCATTTGCCTGGCCCCCGCCCTCACTTTTAGACTTAGGCTCGCCCAAAGTCTGAAATGACTTGAAGGCACACAACAACAACAATCCTAATTAACTTGACTATCTCATTGGCCAGAAGCAGGCCCACACTTCCCATTGAAATCCTGATAGGTTTACCATATATACTCGAATATAAGCCAACCCGAATATAAGCCAAGACACCTAATTTTACCATAAAAAACTGGGAAAACTTATTGACTCGAGTATAAGCCAAGGGTGGGAAATGCAGCAGCTACTGGTAAATTTCAAAATAAAAATAGATACCAATAAAACTACATTAATTGAGGGATCAGCAAGTTTTTGAATATTTACCATATTTCAAAGAAAAACAGTAAACTTGCTCTATAAGTGGAAAAGTAGGGTCAACAAAAACAATATGGTATTAACAATAACTTAACAACAACAATAAAACTTCATTTGTAATAATAGTAATAATAATAATAATAATAATAATAATAATAATAATAATAATAATAATAATAATTCATTTATTATCCTTCATTTTTATCATGACCTATCTCCTTGTGGGGACTTGGGCCAGCTTCCAGCATAGTAACAGGCAAACATTCAATGCCTATATAAACAATGCAGAGCTAGATATAGATCTATAATTATACAGTAGAGTCTCACTTATCCAAGCTAAACGGACCGGCAGAAGCTTGGATAAGCGACTATCTTGGATAATAAGGAGGGATTAAGGAAAAGCCTATTAAACATCAAATTTGGTTATGATTTTACAAATTAAGCACCAAAACATCATGTTATACAACAAATTTGACAGAAAAAGTAGTTCAATACGCAGGAATGTTATGTTGTAATTACTGTATCTCCGAATTTAGCACCAAAATATCACGATATATTGAAAACATTGACTACAAAAATGGCTTGGATAATCCAGAAGCTTGGATAAGCGAGGCTTGGATAAGTGAGACTCTACTGTATATACTAATTTCACATATGCATTTTCCCCTGAAACATTTGCAAATCCTCTCTATATATGTGCATTTCCCTCCTGCATCTATCTAGAAATCTTTATATGTGTGCGTGCATTTCCTCTGTAATATGTCCATGTCCTATATATCTATATTCCTATATATCTATCTAGACATCTCTCTATATATACATAATTATAGCTGCATAGGATTTGCAAAGACTTGCAAACATATGAGGGGGAAATTCATATATAAAATTAATATATATACACATATATATAGCTACATAGGGATTGCAAAGGCTTCCAAGGGGAAGTGCCTACATATCTGTAGCAGAGATTAACAAACATTTTAGGCAAAAATGCTTTTATAAGATTAATGGGTGTATATATATATATATATATATATATATATATATATTCTTCTTCCTGACTTGCAAGGGTTTATTTTCCTTTTGAAAACATTCCCTTGGTTCAGAGCGAGGGAGGCTTTGGAAAAACAAACACACTGATAAAGGAAGAGAGAAATATATATCATATATTGCAAGTAATAGACTCCAGGCTCCGCTGCCTGGCTTGACCTTGACCCGATTATAAGCCGGGGGAGGCTTTTTCAGCTGATAAAAAAGGGCTGAAAAACCTGGCTTATCTTCGAGTATATACGGTATGTTGATTAAAATTGTTTTTATTTATGAATATTGTATTGTTCTTTCATTGTTGTTGTTTGTTTTTACACTACAAATAAGACATGTGCAGTGTGCATTTGGCCCCTCAACAGTCTGAAGGATTGTGGACCAGCCCTCTGCTTAAAAGTTTGAGGACGCCTGGTATAGGTATTGGGGAAATCCAGGTTTGGATCCCTTCCCACTGAGTTTTTCAATTCCTTGGGCAACCAAGGCCATCAGTCTATCTCACTTTCTTCTTCTGCCTAGCACCGAATTCTGAAAAAAAAAAACAATTTGTCTGCAATGACCTTCAGAGTATATGTTTAATTCATTTTGTGGGGTTGTTGTATGTTTTCCAGGCTGTATGGCCATGTTCCAGAAACATTCTCTCCTGATGTTTCGCCCACATCTATGGCAGACATCCTCAGAGGTTGTGAGTTATGGAGAAACTAAGCAAGGAAGGTTTATATATCTCTGGAAAGTCCAGGGTGAGAGAAGAACTCTTGCCAGTTGGAGGCCAGTGTGAATATTGTAGTTAATACCCTAATTAGCATTGAATAGTGTCATCTCCTGGCATCTTCCTGCCTGGGGGAATCCTTTGTTCAGAGTCGTTAGCTGCCCATGATTGATTCATATCTGGAACTCCTCTGTTTTCAGAGTGTCGCTTCTTATTTACTGTTCTGATTTTTGAGTTTTTTTATGAGTTTTTTGCTCATTTTCACTGTTTCCTCCTTTCTGTTTAAGTTGTCCACATGCTTGTGGCTTTCATTGGCTTCTCTGTGTAGTCTGACATGATAGTTGTTGGAGTGGTCGAACATTTCTGTGTAAATTTTGAGCATTTCAGAACAGTAAATAAGAAGCAACACTCTGAAAACAGAGGAGTTCCAGACATGAATCAATCAGGGGCAGCTAATGACTCTGAACAAAGGATTCCCCCAGCCATGAAAGCCTTTGACAACACAATTAATTTTGTGTTTAGACTCAGGTCCACACTTTTAGTTATCTGTTTAGGTCCATGCAACAATTCCTAGATCTGCAGAAATCTCAGACTCTTCTAGTCCCAAGCATTTGGCATAAGGGAGCCACAGCACTTTAATTACATTACAAAACTTTTTTCTACAGAGGTAGGTAAGTGGAATCGTAGGTACTGGTACCAGAGATACGGAGGCCTGTACCGTAATAACAATGCAGTGTGTTGTGCTCTTGATTTGCAGACGCTTTTGGTGAGAACTGCCTTGCAATTGGAAATCTGCTCCGATAGCAATGGAAGCCTGACCTCTGTCTGCTTCTGCTTCTCTTCCAGGGCTTCCAGGGATGATCCGGAATGGCCCGGCCAGACGCTCTCCTCTTCCTCCTCCTCTTCCTCCTACCAGAACGAGCTGTCTCCACGCAGCCAGCAGCGGGCTCTCTTGGGTCCTGTCCCGCTCACCAAAATTGCCCGCGCCAACTCCATCCGCGACCAAGAGGACGAGATCTTCAAGCTTTGAGGGGACTCTCTGCCGCTCAGTCATCCGACCCCCGTTATTCCCTTTTTCCTTCTGGGATTTTTTTTTTTTGCTCCTTGTCGGAGGTCCTTTGTTCTTGCCCTCCCGCCTCCAAGGTGGGGGTGATCTCTTCGCAAAGAATCCGGGAATTTGTCTGGCGGAAATGTGATGATGCAGGATGTAAATGAGGGAAGCGGGGGAATAACATGGGGTCGGAAATATGGATTGGAGTCCTTCCTCCCGCCTCGATTGGGAAACCCCTTCCTTGTGTGTTTTGAGAGACTTTCCTGTACCCCTTGGTTTCCGTCCTGATTTCTCCCCCATCCCCAAGTCTTTGTATTTATTGCCTCAAGTGCTTTCTTGCCCTTTCCTGCCCTTCCGCGCAGTGCAATGATAGTGCCGTGATTCCGCTAGAACCGCCGAACTGCGGCATCCTGCAAAGCCCTTAGGTTTGTGGTTTGCTCTCTCCAAGTTCCTTCGCTTACACTATGAAGCATAGTAGTGGAATCGACGCACTAGTTGCACTGCGCCTGTCCCACAAAAGCTGAAAAGAAACTTTGCGCAACCCCTGAATATATCTTTCTTGAGTCTGGTTGCCTACTGGGTCTTACAGCAAACCAGGGTCCTGCTGACAAAATGGAGGTATTCTGTTTTGAAGTTCACTTTTTTTCAGCTGGTTATCGGATTCCTCTCATTTTTGGATCTGAGGAGGAATGTCTCCGTCCGGCCTTCCTTTTCTTGTCTTTTCCTTCCGGATCCTCTGGCAATGCTTCTGTCGCCTAACCTGTGATTAAAACAAGGCGTCCCATCAACACTTGACTCCATGCATGTGTCTTTGCGGTCTGTTTCCTGATGCTGAATATGCTTATTATAGTTGTTGGGGCTGAAAAGTTGTATGCTGTCTAGCAGGGATTCAGCTCCACCATTGCCTCTCTGTGTGACCCTTCTTTGTACTGACCCTCCTGATGTTTTACTTTCTGTTGGGCAGGATGGAGATTATGAACGTCCAAGACAGAGACCCCAGAAAGTGCGTTGAGGAAGGTGTCTTGTATCTCTCTCTAGGAGTCAGTGGTATTGTTTTGGAAGAAGGAAGGTCTATAAGCCATAAGAATATGTGTTGTTGAAAGCTTTCATGTTTGGAATCACTGGGCCACTGTGAGTTTTCCAGGCTGAATGGTCATGCTATATTGGGTGGAGTGTCAGGAGAGAATGCGTCTGGAACATGGCCATACAGCCCGGAAAACTCACAGCAACCCGTAAGAATATGGCCCACACAGAATAAGACTCCTCACATTTTGTATATCTCAAACTTGGTTCCTTGTGGATGTTTATGGAGCAGTGGATTCTGGGGGTTGTAGCCCAGGATTGAGATACCAAAATGCCAGGAATACTGTTTGAGACTGAGGGGAAAATGCAATCCAGGGACCTCAAGTATTACTCATTACAGATGGCGGTTTCTGTGATCAGTGATACTGACTCACTGCAATGTGTTCAACAAGGTAAAAGGTCTGCAAACTGAGGCTTTTAGGGAGCTGGGGGTGTTCAGCTTGCAGAAGAGAAGATGGCGAGGTGGCGTGATAAAGCCACCTTTATATAGTTGAAGGGATGTCATGGAGGAGATGGAGTCAGCTTGTTTACTGCTGCTCCAGAGACCCGGACATGAATCGGTGCATTCCAATTTCAAGGGAAGAATAATCGGAAGAACATCCAAATCTAGGATGCTGTGAACCGCTTGTGTTGGGAACCTCCTCCCAACCAGCGGATTTCTCAGCAACTTCTCTTAGCTTTGAAAAGAGAGATGGTGGAGATGTGAGTGTGAAAATATTTTCAGTCTCTTTCCCTGAAACTTACAAGAACAAAAACATGGCCTCCCTGATTCCCTGAGATAGTTAGTGACCTCTTTCTGGCTACCTTGCCTTTTGGCTCTTGCAAAGTGGGTTGTTGTTTCCTAGATCTTGGATGGTGGAAAGGGACAAGAACCAACTGGAAGGAAGTCTCACAGTAGCTAAAGACCTTTCCCTACATTTCTGCAGGCGATGCTTGAGGTACACAAAACAAGGGAGCAGAGTTAAAAATAGAAGTGCTTTGGCTTTCTTTGGCCTCAAGTGTGAAGGGGAAAAGTGTATCAGATGGTGGCCCAAGGAAAGTCTCAGGAAGAGTGTCCTGTTTGGACTACAATTCTCTAGGGAGGGCATTCCAGAGCCGTGGAGCCACCACCGTGAGAATTTTGTCTAAAACGGGAACTTTTTGGACGTTTTCGCCTGCTTTCCCTCCCTTTTGGTGTTAAATTTATTTTTTTTTAATCTGGGCAGGAATCTCCCACTGTGACAGGTAGCAAGAAGAGAATATTAATCACATTATCTGCAAACACGTCACCAGGATTACGTTTGTTCTCACACCTGTGATACACACCCATTTGGAAAGTTGAGCTGTCTTTAATCCCAACAGCAAGCATTCAGGACCAAGTTTCTAATCCTTACGGACAATGTCAAACCCACAATGGGGATTCAAAGGAGCGAGGTTGGGAAGTGTGTTTAGTTTGGAGGGATACTTCTGTTGGAACCACAAATTCCCAAATTCTCTGGGCACTACTGGCTGGGTTCTGTGGTGGTCACAAAGAGGATTTGCCCCATAACGTTGGCTATAGAAGATGCTATTCTTCCCATCAGGATTGCTAAACTGAAGCTATGTCGTCCCCGTACAGTTTAATGTTGTCCACAGCCCACAGAACTGAGCCGATTAAAAAACATGGGACGTTTCCCTCCTGTTCTTCTCCTCCGGATGGGCTTCACAGTCTTCCTTCATCGATCAACCGGTTCAACCCCGCACAGATCTTCTTTAAGTGTGGCTGGTAAGGCTCTCCGGGACTGTAGGCTCGAACGAGGAGCTCCGGGTCGGCAAAATGGTCAAAGACGTGGCGGATCCTCCCGTGGGACTTGGGAGTCAGGTGCTTCTCCACCAGCTTGAGCAGCAAATCCCGGCATTCCTGAAGAATCTCGGCCAGGACGGCCTTCTCGAAGGTGAAGTCCACCTCGTGGAAGCTGATGGCAGTCATGGCACCTTGGTGGAGTTTGTGCTTGAAGGCCTCAGCCCAACCCAGCTCCTCCTCGCTGAAGCGGTTATTGCGGTACAGGACCGAGATCTTGACGGCCACCTTGATGAGGTTCTTGAGGACCTTCTGGGACTCTGCCCGGTTCTGGGTGTACTCTTTGGAGATGCGGTAGAGCTCATCGAGGATCTCGCTGCTGGTGTCATCGATGAACATGTTGGCCATGGACTTGCTGGCCATCCGACTGAGGATTTTCTTCTCGGCTTGGAGGGCCAGGTTGCGGGAGCTGAATGTCTCCATGTGGGCTGTGCAGAGAGAAACACCTGTTAATGATTGTTCTTAATTTGTTAAGGCATACCCTGCCTTTGTCACAATGTAAGACCCAAAGTACAGTACAAAATGTGTGTTGGCCAGTGTAACAGCAACATTTGCATATTCACATAGAATAATAAAAAAGAAAGATTGACTTTAAAATGGTACTGTAGAAGCACAAAGTTGTGGGAAGGAAGCCTAGAGCACAAAGTGAAGAAGCATCATTTTCTTCATGCTGTACTCAATCATCATTCCAGCCTCCCTGCGTTTCACAATTCATGAAGCCAAACATACCAGTAATAAAAAACACAAAAAACCCAAAGTTTCTCAAAGCAGACAAGAGCAAAGCGGACAGCAATCTCCCAAAGAGGACAAGAGCACAAGGCACGGAGGCTGCTTCCTTGCAAGCCCTGAAGCTCTGTATTCTCGTGCTGGCGCTCTGCCTGGTGCTTGCTCTTAACTCAAGATGCTGCTGGTAAGTCAAAGCAAAACAGGACTGAGCAACAACTCTTAACTCAAAACACTCTTAAGTTGGGACGCTATTAAGTCGAGCTTCCACTGTGTAGGCCAGGGGTCCCCAAACTTTTAAAGCAGAAGGCCAGTCCACAATCCTTCAAACTGTTGAGGGGCCAAATTATCATTTGAAAAAAAATACAAACAAATTCTGATGTACACTACACATGTCTTATTTGTAGTGCAAAAACAACAACAACAACAATGAAATAACAATAAAAGAGTATTACAATATTTAAAAATAAAAACAATTTTAACCAACATACATTTATCAGGATTTCAATGGGAAGTGTGGGCCTGCTTCTGGTCAATGAGATAATCAAGTTAATTGGGATTGTTGTTGTTGTTGTTGTTGTGTGCCTTCAAGTCATTTCAGACTTTGGGCGAGCCTAAGTCTAAACTTTATTTATTTATTTATTTACTACATTTGTATCACACCCTTCTCACCCCAAAGGGGACTCAGAGTGGCTTACAAATTATATGTACATACAATATGTTATATTGTCAGCATAGAACACTATTAGCATTATATATTACTATATTGAACTATACCACTATACTGTAATATTATTAGTAATATATAATTAATACTATTGTATGATATTATTATTATTAGTGTTATATTACATTATAATATTATTATCAATATTATATGTATATACAATATATTATATTATAAAACTGAGGGCGGGGGCCAGGTAAATGACCTTGGAAGGCCGCATCCGGCCCCCGGGCCTTAGTTTGGGGACCCCTGGTGTAGGCTAAAACAAAACTGAGTGCTGGAGAGCTTACAAATGTTTAGAGAAATGTTCTCTCTAAGAGGGTTGTTGTATGTTTTCCGGGTTGTATGGCCATGTTTCAGAAGTATTCTCTCCTGATGTTTCGCCCACATCTATGGCAGGTATCCTCTGAGGATGCCTGCCATAGATGTGGGCGAAACGTCAGGAGAGAATACTTCTAGAACATGGCCATACAGCCCAGAAAACATACAACAACCCCGTGATCCCGGCCATGAAAGCCTTCGACAACACATTCCCTCCAAGAATCTCTCGGCCCTCCAGAATGACTCGATTGTCAACTGGAAATTGACCATAGTTGTCTCAAAGGACCTAGAAATTCCTAAAGAGAACATACACCCCATTTACTCAAACCCAATGCTCACCTTTTTTTTTTATAAATTACCTCACCCAAATAAGGATGCACATTAGATCTTGTCAAACTACAGCCCCCAGGACCACATAGCAGTGAATTAAGGCAATTGGTTTCATGATTTTGAAAATGGGGGTGCACATTAGATTCAATGACATATTAGACTCAAGTCAATACAGTGATAATCAAATCTGCAAAAATTGAACCTGCAAATGTGGCAGACTGATGGCATTTAGTTACATACCTATCTTAATTGTGTAGCTAAATTCTAGCCTGACTCCCAACCCTCAATTCTGACTTATTGATTATGCAGGAAGTGTGAATTTGAATCCGTTAGGAATGCGCTAACTGCAGGGTATGCATTCCCAATTGTGATTGTGAATTACAGCCATTAACGCCTCATCTTAAACATCACATTGGAAGGGGAAATGTATATATCATTCCTCATTTACAAAACTTTTTGAACAGCCAAAAAAAAAATAGATCTTTGAATTCTGCAGGTAGAAAGAGAGAATAGATGGGGCCACCCTTGAATATTGTGAGCAGTTAGAGAGAAGGCCCTGCTATGGATTATCAATGAACAGGTATCTGTTTGTTGTAGATCTGAGAGAAGGCCGTCAAATATCTTAAAACTTGGGTGGCAAAGAATCTGTATGGCAAACCTCTTGCCATACAGAAAAACACAATGAACGCACTCTGGACAGATGGTCATCCAGTCTCTGCTTAAAAACCTCCAGAGAAGGAGACTAATAACTAATAGCAATGTAATATCCAGGCTATTTTTAACAGCCTCTTAGAAGGAGCAGGGCAAACTAACTTTGAAAACAACAGTAATGTGGTTTGAGAATACGATTTTCTTTTTTTCTTTTTAAAAAGCAAATTTGCAGCTTCCTTCCTTCGTGTTTCTTGCTTGCCACTCGCACAGATGTGCACTTGGGGTTTCCTGTTTTCATCTGTTGGTAATGTAAATCTGCAAACCCCATTTCTTCCGGAATTGAGGTTTGGGGGAGTATGGCAGGGAACACCAAGACAGAATTTCATTCAAACCTTCCAATGCATCAGGCTTCACTTATTGGGAGTTTTCACATTATTCCTTCTGATTGCTCCTCTGATTTCCAATTTTCCCAACTGCTTTAAAAAAGGTACTGGTTTATTTCTCTCCCTCCTGCCTTTGGCCTTGGCTTACCTCCATTGCTGCAAACTGTGTTCAAAAGTCATTTTGCACCCTACTTAGGAACACAAGGCATCTTATACCAATGGAAACCTAACCTAGGGTGCATTATTATTATTATTATTATTATTATTATTATTATTATTATTATTATTATTATTATTTAGAATTGACACTACTTGAGCTGCCATGACTCATTGCTACAGTTTGGAGAGGCACCAATACTTTTGGGCAAAGAAGGCTACATGCCTTGTCAAAGTACAGCTCTGAAGATGCCATACCACTGAGCCATGGCAGTTCAATGTAGTCAAACTGCATTAATTCATCCGTGGAAATGCAACTTTAATGATGTGTTGTCGAAGGCTTTAATGGCTGGAATCACAGGGTTGCTGTGACTGTGTCCCAGAAGCATTCTCTCCTGACGTTTCGCCCACATCTATGGCAGGCATCCTCAGAGGCATTCTCACAACCTCTGACGATACCTGCCATAGATGTGGCCGAAACATCAGGAGAGAATGCTTCTGGAACACGGCCAGAAAGCCTGGAAAACACACAGTAACGCAACTTTAATGATGTTTCCTTGGGCAAGCGACAGCTTTTAATGGCTTCCTGGCCTAAAGAAATCAGGAATGGAGGCCTGGAATTTTAATTGCAGGGAAGAGAGATAAACAAATGAAAGACAGGATAGTGCCAATGCCGTCAGACACCCAAAGCATGGAAGGCATATCTTGTGGCTCTATCATTTCCTGGCTGCTGCGATGTGCTTCCTTTCCTCTCCATTCCAAAGAGGATCACCTGCATACCCTTGCAACAGTTCACTGCTCAGAACTGGGATTTGTGTGGCCAAGGCTGCATCTACACTGTAGAATGAATGCAGTTTGGCACCATTTGAACTCCCTGACTCAATGCTATGGAATCCTGAGAATTGTGGTTTGGTGAGGCCCAGGCATTCTTTAGCAGAGAAGACTAAAGACCTTGCAAAATGACACCTTCCATAATTCCATAGCATTGAGCCATGGCAGTTCAAACAGTGTCAAACTGCATTCATTCTACAACAGGCATGGACAAACTTCGGCCCTCCAGGTGCTTTGAACTTGTTTTGAACAGAGTGAAGAACGGTGGGGCCAGGAAGACATCATACCAACCTGAGAGCCAGGAAGATAGTTCCATCTTGTCTCCTGTGCCATAGCAACATGCTATGCTAATTTTATATATACACACACACACACACACATGCATATATATATATATATATATATATATATATATATATATATATATATAAATAAATTTATAATAATTTATAATAATTTATAAATATATAATATATTGTATATACATATAATATTGATAATAATATTATAATTGTAATACAATATTATACTAATAATACAATATAATAATATTAATTATATATTAAATGTAATATTACTAATAATATTACCATATAATGATATAGTACAATATAGTAATTTAATGCTTATATTGTGCTATGCTAATAATATATTGTATGTATTTGTATTTCCTCGATATAGCCACAGGGTTTATTCCCTTCCCAAGTTGTCCTCTCACCCATCTGTAGCACTTTGTCACCTACCTCAGGTTTGAAATTTATACGGTGCACTTTATTTAGTCTCTTTTAACTTGTGTTTAATTATGTTATTAAGTTTGCTATTTTACCTGTATATGTAAATGTCTGTTTTTATAATTGCACAAGTCTTTGTACATTTGATGTGTTTTATATTGTTATTGTTTTTATCTGGGTTCAGCCCTTGTAAGCCGCCCCAAGTCCCTCCAGGGAGATGGAGGCAGGGTATAAATAATAATAATAATAATTATTATTATTATTATTATTATTATTATTATTATTATTTTATTATAACACAGCAAACAAGATAGATATGCTGGATTTCATTTCACAAAATCACAAGTCGAACACTTCCCAAGTGTCTAGGACTGTGTGATGTATTTTCGGATGATGCGTGCAGATCCCAGCAGGGTGGCCTTTGGCAGATCGTGATTTTGTCAATGTCTATTGTTTCCAAATGCCGGCTGAGATCTTTTGGCACGGCACCCAGTGTGCCCATCACCACCAGGACCACCTGCACTGGTTTCTGCCAGAGTCTTTGAAGTTCAATCTTGAGGTCCTGATAGCGGCTGAGTTTTTCCTATTGTTTTTCGTCAATGCGACTGTCACCTGGGATGGCAACATCAATGATCCAAACCTTTTTCTTTTCCACAACTGTGATGTCTGGTGTGTTGTGTTCCAGAACTTTGTCAGTCTGGATTCGGAAGTCCCACAGTATCTTTGCGTGCTCATTTTCCAATACTTTTGCAAATAATAATAATTATTGTTATTGTTATTATGTTCATTTGACTTGTAAGCCGCTCTGAGTCCCCTTTGGGGTGAGAAGAGCAGGATATAAATGTAGTAAATAAATTAATAAATAAATAAACTTCAACTCCTACCAGCTGTTAGGAATTGTGGGAGTTAAAAGTCCAAACATCTGGAGGGCTGAAGTTTGCCCGTGCCTGTTCTACAATGAAGAACCAGCTTATGTCTCCCCACTCCACTCTCTGTGCCTGTTTCTTCCTCCTCTTCCTTCCCCATTTGCGGTGCAGAAGCAGTGACTCCAACCGCGTGCAAAATGCCTTGTCTCTGTGTATGCCGCTTTCTTTTTAGCAGAAGGGGGAAGTCAAAAGATAGCAAAGGAAATACATCCGAAACTGATGAAATCACAAGAAAAAATGTTGAGGAGATGAATTTGGGCCTTTAGCCTTCTCTACCAAAATGTCTTGGTTCTTCATCAAACTACAAATCCCAGGAATCCATTGCATGGAGCCATAGAAATGAAAGTGGTATCAAACTGTATTCATTTTAGGATTTTCTCAGGTGCTAGGGAAAACTACCCAAAATACAGAGCATCCAAAATATGCAAAAACAGGATACTTATAGTTGAGCATGCAGCTCACAGCAAGCAGAGGTGAAGTATCATGGGGCTGTAAAGAATGTATGCAAAGTTCTGTCTTAAAAGATTAAAAAGGTTTATTTACAAAAATAATAACCACATTTCTTAATAGTAAATAACTATCGTATATAATCGAGTATAAGCCAACCCGGGTATAAGCCGAGGCACCTAACTTTACCACAAAAAAACTGGGATAACTTATTGACCCGAGTATAAGCCGAGGGTGGGAAATGAAGCAGTTACAGGTAAATTTCAAAAGAAAAATAGATACCAATAAAATTACATTAATCGAGGCATCAGTAGGTTAAATAATGTATATATATGGATATAGATATACAGGAACATGGATCTATATGTATATAGGATTTGCAAAGACCAGCAAACATATGAGGGGAAAATTCATATAAAAAATTAATGTATATAGATAGATAGATAGATAGAGATATTGCAAATATCTGTATCTATCTATCTATATACATTAACTGCAAATAATTATTATTATTTACAAAAAATAATAACTAAATTTCTTAATACAGTAGTAAAGAACTGGGTCCTGGCGACTCTAACTAACCCCATATCTTCTAGGGTTCAAAGTGAGGAAAAAATCTCCAAACACTACATCTCTTCTGACACACAAGCAGAGAGAGATCTGAATACGCACAGCACACACCAAGATGTAGAAGTAGAAGTCAAAGACAAAAGGCATGCATCTGCAAAGCATCCATTCTATAGAACCAATCAGAATGAGAGCAGAAACAGAGAGGAGAGAAGAAATAGATACTTTCCCACTGTCATTTCCCAATGGATTTCCCTCAACCTATTCTAAACTAACTACTCATTGAGGACTGCAGACTTGAGCAGTGTGGAGTTGAACTTCAATAGATGAACAGTCCACTGTTTTCAGCTGGAAAATCATCCTTTCCTTCTCTCCTTGTCTCTCGCATTGGAGACCTGCCTCTCTCTATGTGATTTGATTTGGAAAGAGACTCAAAACCGCAAGCACTTTGCATATGCCCAGAGGCACTTTTGTTGGGGTTTGTGGGTTGGAGGAATGCTAAAAAGGAGCTGCTTCCGGGGAAACAAGAGTTAGGCCTGATTAACCAAAGTTGCCAAGTTTTTCTTTTCTTTGCTTTCACCATCCCGGTGACTCAAGCCTCAGGGCTTGTCCCGACAGGTTGGAAGACAAAATGATTTTTTGAACAAACAAATATATATTAATGCCTGTAGTATTCAGGTTGGATTAGATGGTCCTTGTTGACTTCTCTATGCTTCCATGATCATTCTCACGCACACAACGAAAGCTCCGACAATTCTTTGCAAAAGCTATCCAGTTCCCTTTCCCTGCCTGCCTCAAAAAAAGCATCTACAATGTACAACTAATGCAGTGTGACCCCACTTGAACTGCCATGGCTCAATGCTATGGAATCAGAAGAACTGTAGTTTTCTGAGGTTATTAACAGTGTTTGGCAGAAAAGGCAAAAGACATTGTTAAACTACAAACACCTTGATTCCATTGCATTGAGCCATAGCAGTTAAAGTGGAGTCAAATTGCATTCATACTTCAGTGGAGATGCAGCCAAAGAATTGGAAAGGGGTCCCTCAAGGCCATCTAGTCCATCCCCCAAAAGCTAAGAAATCCAGAAAGAGCATTGCTGCCCAGGGTCTGAATGGTTCTCACATCATAGATTCACATGGCTGGAAGAGACCCTCAAAGGCCATCCAGTCCAACTTCATTCTGTCAAGCAGGAAAACACATTCAAAGCCCTCCCGACAGATGGCCATCCAGCCTCTGCTTAAAAACTACAAGAGAAGGGTAAGATTTTCTGAGTGTATTAGGGGAAATGACCCAAAATAGCAGAGCATCCAAACTATGCAAAAACAGGATACTTATAGTTCAGCATTCAGCTCACAGCAAGCAGAGCATGAAGTGCCATGTGATTGTAAAGAATGTAGAGTTTAGGAGACAAACATACAGAGTTCTGTCTTTAAAATCATGAAGTTTATTTACAAAAACAATATCTACATTTCTTAATAGCAAAGAACTGGGTCTTACCTATTCTATAACTCCATTTCTTCTAGGGTTTCGAAAAGAGAGAAAAAACTGACACGCAAGCAAAGAGATATCTCAATACACACAGCTCACAACAAGATGTAACAGTAGAAAGTCAAAGATTAAAGTCATACACTTGCAAAGTATACATTTTTACATGACCAGTCAGAATGAGAGCAGAAACACGGAGAAGAGAAGAAATAGATACCGTATATACTCGAGTATAAGCCAACCCGAATATAAGCCGAAGCACCTAATTTAACATAAAAAAACTGGGAAAACATTGACTCCAGTATAATTTCAGAAATAAAAATAGATACCAATAAAATTACATTAATTGAGGCATCCGTAGGTTAAATGTTTTTGAATATTTACATTAAGCTCTAATTTAAGATAAGACTGTCCAACTCTGATCAAATCATTATTCTCATCTTCTTCAATGTAAATGTGCTTATGTATCTTTTTAATAATAATAGAGTAAATAATACATGTAATAATAATAATAATACAGAAAAATAATACAAGTAATAATAAATAGAGTAAAATAATAAATGAAATAATAATAATAATAATAATAATAATAATAATAATAATAATAAGATCAGTGAAATTATACATGTAATAATATTAATAATAGAGTAAAATAAATGTAATAATAGCAACAATAATAGAGAAAAATAATAAATGTACTATATATTCTGAAGTATAAGCTGACCCAAATATAAGCCAACCAGGACCCTCACCTGAGAATAAGCCGAGGGGGACTTTTCCAGTCTTAAAAAAAGGGCTGAAAAACTAGGCTTATACTCGAGTATATACAGTACATTCCCACTGTCATTCAGGAGATGGGGGAAGAGATTTGCTCAGCCTATTCCTAAACTAAATAACTACACCTCATTGAGGACTGGAGACTTGGGTAGTGTGGAGTTGAATTCCAACAAAGGAGACATATAGAATCCCAGTTGGACGATACCTCCAGGGGTCATCTAATCCAACCCCATTCTGCCATGCAGAAAGGCACCATCAAAGCCCTCTGGACAGATGGCCATCCAGCCTCTGCTTAAAAACCAGACATCACTAGACTTCAACGCAGCATGCTTCACTGTTGAATGACTCTTAAGTTCTTCCTAATGTTCCTTTTTAATGCTCAGTCGAAATCTATGCTCCTATGACTTCAAACCACAAGCTCTGTCCTACCCTTTAATGCCCATAAGAACAAAGCAATGGAAGTGTTTAAAAAGGGTCCTTCTAGTCCCTTGGGTCACTCACCGTGGTTTCCGATGCGTTGGGCTCATGCGAATTGTGAAGGATGTCCCAGCATCGAGACAGGAAAGCAGAAACTGCCCAAAAGAGAAGAAGCAGCCGAAGGAAACAGAGAGAGACTTCCTCAAACTCAAAGGCCCGCCCCGTTCAGATCCTCAATTTAATTCTTTACAAACACACAAACACACACACACACACACACACACAGAAGCACAAACAACTGGGTGAGACCAGACAAGACGGAAATCTAAGACAAGCAACCTGGACGGTCCACATATTTGAAGGCTAACTCAGTGGCTCTCCTGCCTCCACGTTTCTGCCCTCGAGGTATTTTTTCCCTGCTCTCCTGCTCAAGTGGACTTGTCCAAACACGAGTTTTATAATCCCAGACGTCAACATATATTTCCTATTGCTTTTGTATCACCAGGCCTTTGGTGGGCTTGGCATTCCTGGGGTGAGAAATTAAAAAGGGATCGTCTGCTTTTCCAGCAATCGGGTGATTTCAAACTCACTACCTTGTGTCTATTCTTGATTTGGTTAGCTCTGCTGTCATCAAATAATTGATTTTCAGTTTTTTGTATTACAAAATGCATGAGGTTGTGGGTGAACTACAACTCACATCATACCAGGTTAACCCCCTGACATTCCATTAGTACAGTAGTCCAACATAAACAGGCCGGCAGAACATTGGATAAGCGAAAATGTTGGATAATGAGGGATTAAGAAGAAAAGCCTATTAAACATAAAATTACATTATGATTTTACAAATTAAGCACCAAAACATCATGTTTTACAACAAATTGACAGCAGTTCAATACACAGTAATGATATGTTGTAATTACTGTATTTATGAATTAGCACCAGAACATTGCAACATTTACTACAAAAACATTGACTACTAAAAGGCAGACTGCCTTGGATGATACAGAACATTGGATAAGTGAAGCTTGGATAAGTGAGACTCTACTGTACTTAGTTTGTCATGTTGGGCAACTTTGCTCTGGATGTATCATTGGTGGGATTTAGTGTGCGCTCTGGCTGCAGGATGAACTACAACTCCCACCATGGTGAGTCACTCCCCTCAAACCCCTACAGTGGGTTAAGTTGGTCTCCGGGGTTCTGTGTGCCAAGTTTGGTCCTGATTTATTGTCAGTGGTGGTTACAGGATCTCCAGATGTGGGTGAACTACGAATCCCAGAAATGAAAATCAGTTCCCCTCAAACCCCTCCAGTATGTTCAGTTGGTCATGGGGGTTCAGTGCGCCAAGTTTGATTCAGGTCCATCGGTGGGAGTCACAGTTTCTCTGGTTGTAGGTGAACTATAGTTCTCAAAATTCAAGATCAACCCCGCCCAAATCCTTCCAATAATCAAATTTTGATGTATCAGGTATGTGTGCTAATTTTGGCCCAGATCCACTGGCTTTTGGGTTCGCAATTCTCTCTGGATGTAGGTGAACTACAACTCTTCCAAATCAAGGTGAACAGACCTTCAGTATTTTTTCTTGTTCATGGGGGTTTGTGTGCCAAGGTAGTTCCAGGTCCATTGTTGGTGGGGTTCAGATGTTGTCGACCGCGTTTTAGGGGATCGGGCCCTTAAGGAGAGAGACGATCCGGTCCTGAGAGAACGGACCTTGGCGGAGCCAATAGGAAAATATGAGCCGCAATACAACCTGAAGCCGAAATGAAGAAGGTCCGCCAAAGTTGAAGGAAAATCCGCCAAGGAGTCTTTATTGAGCGATTCAGCTGAAAAGGACTCTAGTAGTGATCATTCAGTCTACTAGGGTACCACATAATCAAAATAAAGCCATATTTATACAAAGTTTCAGTCTGACAGCCCTTTGAATTTCCCGCCCCACTCCCCCGCCCATCTGATCGCTGGTTGGCTAGGAGGTTGAACGAGGCGGGCTTTCGTTTCCCGCCTTGCTCTGTTGGCCCAATAGGGAGCTGCTTTTTGTCCCCACTCGAGCCAATCAGGGAGGAGAAGGCGGGAGTTATTGGAACAATGAAGTGACTGAGCAGGAAAGATCGGATTAATTCCTGCCCGGCCGATTTCTAAAGGGATTAATGACAGCAATCAAGGGTTCCTGTCACGTATACAGAGGCTCTGCAGGGCGCCTTCCTGAGGTGTCCTGGATTTTCTTTTGGAGGAGATATGACAATGTTTGCCTTGGGGGTGAATCACCTTTAGGTCAATACTCCGAATTCGGCGACTCAAACCCTATATTGTCCATGCAATCTGAATTTGATTGGGTTAAGCGGTGGCGGATTATCCTTTTGTTTTTGGGAAGGGAAGCCTGGGTCATAGGATCTGGGGTTCAGGTTGAGTTCAAAATATTTCCTATTTGATTTCATGATTTGACAATTATATGAAATAAAATGAAAAATAAAATAAAGTTGGAATATAAACCCTGCTGGGAAAAATACATATTTTCTGGGGATCCCAAAGAGTACAAATACATATAGGCAGATAGATAGATTTCAAGGAAATAAGGGAGAATCCATAAAGGTGGGTTACATTGCATAAAGGGGAATCATGAATGATATAAACAATTGAAAACATTTGATAAGAACGAAGTTCACAACATCTGGGGAACCCAATATGGAAATTCATAAAAGTGGAGTTTTAGCAGCATGATTTCACAATTCATGAAGTTAGCCCAACGATTAGAAATTCATACAACAGTGATTCATGAGGGTGTCCAGGTACATAGAATATGAAAATTCACGGATACATTGGGAAAAGAGTTCATCTGTGGTGGAAGGAATTCATAGAAATAGCATGGGGAAGAGGTACATGTGGGTTGCAGTCTTTGGAAATATAGGATTTCATAAGTTCAGGGGTAGGTCTGGGAAGAGTGTCCCTCTCATTCATAAAATTATGAAGGTGTGAATGAAACGTGGAGGGCGCCCGTCCAGGCACCCTCCTGGCAGCTGTAGAGAGGGTGAAGGTCCTTGGAGAACTATGTCTCCCCAGCGGGAGAGCGATCCCCCATCCACAGTTCACAGAAAAGGACCAGTGATCTCTTAAAACCATCCCGCGGGTCGCGGGGAGAGGAAAGTCCGGGATAAGGCTGGAAGAGAGCAGTCTGGCTTGAAAAGAGCAGTCGGTTCCGTTTGACAGTCAGCTGATGAGGTGCCGAGAACTGGACCGATTTTGGTTCCGCTGGTGGTCCTTGAGTCAGGAGCCTTAGAAAGGATTAGGACTAAAAGAAGAGTGTGCTAGGGGTAATTTTGATAAAGATATGAGCCAATTTGTATCGCCCGCCGTATTAATCTATGGCGGAGGAGCCTCAGCCAGAGTTAAAAGGATGGACGTGTTAGATAGAGAGAGAGAGAGATTGCGTGCAAAAGAAGGAGTCAGGGAAAGACACAAAATAACCAGGTAGAGAGTGTTACTGTTAAAAATGAATGCTACTTTTATTGGGGGATTTGTTACATAGTTCAGGGAAGGGGAAAGTGAAGAAAAAAAGATCTTTTAACAATAGTCTGCTGCGGTCCCGCTCCGTTCCTTAGGTGATGGATCTGCGGAACTCTCCGCTGCGGGTTCAAATCAATTTGAAAGCTGGGGCCTCGGTCATCACAGAGTGTTCTTTGATTGCAGTAAATCCTAGTACTTACAACTCCTATAAATCAGGATCAATTCTCCCCAAACTTCTCCAATATTTTGTGTTGGCCAAGTGAGATCTGTGTGCCAAATTTAGTCCAGATCCATTGTCACTGGGGGTTACGGTGCTCTGTCTTGATGCAGGGTGAACTACAACTTCCATCATGTTGAGTCAGTCCCCCAAACCCCTCTAGTATGTTCAGTTGCTGATCAATTCCTCTGCTTGCTGGGTGCCATAGAAAGAGTAGGAAAGGGTTATGGGAGAGGCAGTGGGCGGGGTCATGCAAATTGCACACTAATGGAGAGTGTAAGAAACACTGGGATGTTTGTGGTGGAGGAAAAACATAAAATTAGGATGAAATTGTCCCCATATGAAAGCCTTCACTTGGGTGGTGGGCAGTATGGTGTTTGTGGAGGACATTGGCAGGGCTCTTGGGCATGTTCATGGTGCTCTCTAGGAGGGCCATTGGTGTCTCCTGAGCTGTGGAAGCTATAGCTGTTTGTGGAAGTGAGAGCCACACACATACATACTTTCACTTTTATTATGTGTATGGATAGATTTGGTTAGTGCTGCTGTCATCAAATCAGTGTTATTATTATATTGATTTGCATCCCACTTTTATCTCAGTCAAGAGACAAAAGCAAGACATAAATCAATATAATACTTGTAATGATTTCTGAAGGAATGCAATGCGCAACAGTAAGGCTGTTATCAGGTTTGTATCTCAATCAAGAGAGAAAAATCAATACAACAGTAACAACATATCCAAAAGGAGGCCATGCTCAAGAACAGGTCTGTTATCAGCTTTGTGTTTCAATCAAGACATAAAGTGGGATATAAATCAATATATTAATATTAATATTAATAATAATAACATCCCAAGGAAAGCAATGTTCAAGAATAGTGTTATATCATGGGTGTAATGAAGAGGAGTATGACTTTTGAATAATCTTTAAGGCCATTTTAGAAAGATTTTCATATAAGGCCCTTCAAGTTTGATGCTTCTTGAGATTTTGAAAAATCTAAACAACCCCAAAATCTCTTTTAAAATAGTGCAATTAAAAACAAATATGCAATAATAGAACAGTATTATCATTATATATTATTATATATTATCAGTAGTATTCCATTTAATATATTAGTATTATTGCACTCTTATTATTATATTGTATTATTAGTGATATTATATTCTATTACATTATAGAATGTATTATAAAAATATATTATATTATTAGCATGGCACAATATTAGTATTATATATTATTATATTGCACTATACCACGATACTGCCATATTATTTGTAATATTATATGTGATATATAATATACAATTATTATATTACTAGCTGTACCCGGCCACGTGCTGCTGTGGCAAAGTGTGGTGGTATGGGAAATAAAGTATTGAGGAATTGGTGTTAGTTAATATATGTTATTTCCTAAAGCTAGTGAATAGCCAATATTTCTGGTTGTTCCTTTTTTTTGTCTATTGGAGGCAATGAATGCTGCAATTAGCCTGAATAATTAGCATGTAATGGCCTTTCAGCTTTAAAGCCTGGCTGATTCCTGCCTGGGGGAATCCTTTGTTGGGAGGTGTTAGCTGGCCTAAGTGAACCCTGCCTGTCCCCCCAGGCACCATTGTGGCTGAAGGGGTTGCTATGACACGAAAGGGGCGGGCCTAAAGGAGACGGGGCCTACCCTTCTGACTGGCGGCCAGGGGGAGAACGGCTCTTCCTCATCCTCTGAAATTTGGATTTATTTTTCTTGGTTTTTATTGAAAGACATAGATTGGATGACTATGTCTTTTGTTGCCAAATTTGGTGTGATTTGGTTCAGTGGTTTTGTTGTTTACTCCTACAAACGTACATATATATATATATATATATATATATATATATATACATACGGTATATATATATACGGTGTGTGTGTGTGTGTGTGTGTGTGTGTATATATATATATATATATATAGTATATTATTATATTGTACTATATTATATCTTCAAATCCATCCCAACGTATGGTCATCCCTTTCAAGATTTTTCTTGGCCAGTTTTTCCCCGAAAGGATTTGCCTTTGCCTTCCTTTGAGGCTGAGAATATGTGACTTGCCCAATGAGCTTTGTAGGCAAGCACCTTGTCCACACTATAGGATTTATGCAGTTTGACACTCTTTGAACTGGGATGGCTCAGTGTTATGGAGTTTGGTAATGCACCAGAGTTCTTTGACAGAGTATGCTAAAGATCTTACCAAACTACAACTTCCAGGATTGCATGGAAACATGGCAGTTAAAGTGGCTTTAAAGTGCATTCATTCTACAGTGTGGATGCACCTCATTCTGATTTCTTGACTACTATTTGCTGTTTTTGTTCTGTCTCAATTAGAAACTGAAAAAATGATGAATAATGAAGAAGTCAAAGGGGAGATGGGTTGAGGGAAACACAGGTCCTTGGGGTGCAGTGAAAACCCTTCCCAATGTTCAGAGCTGCCCCAGAAATCTACATCTGGTTCTACAAGTCACAGGCCTTTCCATCCAAGCTTTTCATGGCTTTCTCAAAATGCGACCGGATTTGCTGATTTCAACATCGGAGCAGACGCTTTTTTTAGAAACCCGGAGCAAGGAACTGAGCAGAGGAAGAACTGAGCCCAACCGCAGTTTGTGAGAGAGGAAGACACAAACTTATTATGGGTGAGGGGTAAGAGAAGGAGGTGCTTTGTTTCCTGATTTACTTTCTCCAACCGGTGCTTTCCAACAGCCAGAAACTTGATAAGATCTCATGTCTAGCATAGGTTCCACAAATGAGTGCTGTGAATATGTCCAAAAGCCCTACCAATGTCCTCCACAAACACCATTCTGACCACCCACCCAAGTGAAGGCTTTCATATGGGGACAATTGCCTCCTAGATTTTCTGTTTTTCCTCCACCACAGATATCCCAGTGATTCTTACTCTCTTCATTGGTGTGGAATTTGCATGACCCCGCCCAGTGCCTCTCCCATCACCCTTTCTTAGTCTTTTCTATGGCACACAGCAACGAGAGAGAAATTGATCAGCAACTGAACATACTGGAAGGGTTTGGGGGACTGACTCAACAGGAGGGATGTTGTAGTTCACCCTGCATCAAGAAACAGCACGGTGACCCTCGCTGAAAAATGGATCTGGACCACATTTAGCACATAGAACTCCCATGACCAACAGGAAATACTGGAGGGATTTGGGGAGGGGGGAATTGGCCTTGACATTTGGGAGTTCTGGGTACTGGGATTTATAGTTCTGACCCCCAGCAATGATGGACCTTGGGGCAATTCACTTTGATTTATAGATGTACTTCACCTACATCCAGAAAGCACTCTGGACCTCACCAACAATGGACTTGGACCAAACTTTGCACCATACCTTATCAGGTATCCCCCTCAAATTTGAATACTGGAGAGGTTTGGGAGAGATTGACCTTGATTTCTGGGAGTCGTAGTTCACCTACAACCAGAGAAACTGTTAACCCCACCGACGATAGACCTGGGTCCAACGTGGCTTACAGAACCACCATGATCAACTGAACCTTCTGGAAAGATTTGAGGAGAACTGACCTTGATTTCTGGGAGTTGTAGTTCATCTACTTCCAGGGGCACTGTGATCCCTACTGACAATAGAGCAGGACCAAACTTAGCACACAGAACCTGCATGACTAACTGAACCTACTGGAGGGGTTTGAGAGGAACTGACCCACCATGGGGGAAGCTGTAGTTCACCTTGCAGACAGAAACCACAGTGATGATGCATTCAGATGCCCAACATGACAAACTAGGTACTGATGGAGTGTTTGCATTTTGTAAAATTAAGAATGACTTTTTCAAATAAGCCGGGCAATGCCAAGCTAGCATACAATTAAACCTTTGAACATACACACAAAAAAGGAATGCTGAGAATTGCAGTCCTGTGAGATCTGGAGAATTGTATGAGTTTTGTACAAGCTCTTCAGCCTTCTGTGCACAAGACGGCTGGTGCCTCCCCAAACTGCAATGCCCAGCATTCCGTATCATTGAGCCATAGCAGTTAAAGTGGGATCGAGCTCCATTCATCCTAGAAGCACCCCTAGAGACACCTTTCCAGCTTTCTGCCAGCTGTCCTTTCCTGATGGAGTTCCCTTCTGGCGGATCTCGAAGGAAGGAGCAGGCAGGAAAAAACAGGCAGCCGGTCGAAGAGGTCTCTTTTCCTGCAAACCCCACTCCTCTTTTCCTGTGGGAACCTTGACATCCTCTCCCCATTCAAAAGCACTCTTTAGGATGCCCCGTTTTCTTCCTTTGTTGCCAACCAACCAAAGGAGCTGACCTTCCTTGCCTCCCATTTCTGGACTTCCTCCCACCCTTATTTGTGCGTTAGCAAGCCTTTTGTGGCTAGAGACCCGCCAATGATAACCACTGTGGCTGATTTCATTGCACGCTGGATCATTTCACAGCATTATAGGCAATTTTGTTGCATTTCAGTGATTGTGGGGGTTTTTTAATGCAATTTTGCCATTATCAGATGTAGCTCGAATTGAAGGCATGCTTCTCAGAATTGAGGATGATGCCATGTTATGAGGCGTAGGTAATACCTCAGAGAACAGGATCAGGATTCAAAATGACATTATTAGAAAGTTAGGGATAATGCACAAAATGAATTTCAAGAGACAAATGTAAGGTGCTCCATCTAGGCAATGCACAAATATAGGATGGGCGACACTTGGCTTGGAAACAGTCCATGAGAAAGGGATCTCGGAGTTTAAGTGGACCATAAGCTGAACATGAGCCAACAATGTGATGGTGCAGCTTAAAAGTCCAATGCGATTCCAGGCTGCTTCAATAGGAGGCTAGTGTCAAGACTGAGGGAGGTCATAGTCCCATTCTGCTTTAGACAGACTTCATCTATCTATACACATAATAAAAGTTAAAATGTATGTGTGTATGTGGCTGGGGTGTCCACTTACACAGACAAGCTCCCACTTCCATGAATAGCTCTAGCTCCCACGACCCAGGAGACACCAATGGACCTCCCTCCAATGACATTGCAGGTTATTGTGAGCGCTGTGACCATGTCCAAAAGCCCTGCCAATGTTTTCCACAAACACCATACTGCCCACCATCCAAGTGAAGGCTTTCACACAGGGATAATTTCATCCTAGATTTTCTGTTTTTCCTCCACCACAGACATCCCAGTGTTTCTGACTCTCTCCATTGGTGTGGAATTTGCATGATCCTGCCCATTGCCTGTTCCATAACCCTTTCCTACTCTTTTCTACGGGGCACAGCAAACAGAACGGACTAGATCAGCAACTGAACATACTGGAGGGAATTGGGGGACTGACTCAACATGATGGAAGTTGTAGTTCACCCTGATTCAAAGCAGAGCACTGTGACCCCTACCAACAATGGACCTTGATCACATTTAGCACACAGAAGCCCCATGACTAACGAAAAATACTGGAGAGGTTTGGGGGGAATTATCCTTGATTTATAGTAGTTCTAGGCACTGGGATTTATAGTTCACCTGAAATCAAAGAGCACTCTGCGCCCTACCAACGATGGACCTGGACCTAATTTGGGACAGCAAACCCTCATGACCAACAAAAAATATTGCAGGGCTCTGGGGAGTGAGGAGGGGGATTCACCTTGATTTGGGGGAGTTGTAGTTCATTTACACCCAGAGAGCTCTGTGAATCCAAATGACGATGGATCACATTCCAATACGCCCAAATTTGAATACTGGAAGGGTTTGGGGGAGATTGGCTTTGATTTTTAGGAGTTGTAGTTCCCACACAACCAGAGAAACGGTGACACAGAACCACCATGACCAACAGAAGGGATTTGGAGGGAACCAACAATTTCTGGGAGTTGTAGTTCACCTATTTCTGGAGACACTGTGACCACTACCGATGACAGGTCTGGACCAAACTGAACCTACTGGATTTGAGGGGACTGACCTGGTCAGACATGGAGCCAGAAACCACACAGACCCCCACCAACAATGCATCTATTTAGCAAAATTCCCCCACGTGACAAACTTTAACCACTGATGGAGCTTCAGGGGGTTAACCTGGCATGATGTGAGCTGTAGTTCACACACAACCTAATGCATTTTGTAAAATAAAAAAATGACTTTTTCAAATAACCCAGGCAATGCTGGGTAGCCAAGCTAGTTTGGATTAATTCTGTGGGCAAAGCAATTTCAGGTAGGATATTGATAAGCTGGAATGTATCTAGAGAAGAGTGACCAAAATAGTCAAAGGCCTGGAAACCACCAAGCTCTATGAAGAATGACTTAGGGAGCTGGGTATATTGGAGAAGCCGGAGACTGAAGTGACATAGGTGTTCGTGATTTCTGGTGTTTGAATATCCTTGACTAAATTGATTTAGAAAATAATTGCCATTGCTTTTCTCTAAGGCTGAGAGAATATAAGTTGCCCACAGTGGCCCAGTGAGTTTCCAGTGGACTTGAATCTGGTTCTCAACATGTTATCAATAGATTGTATTGCGGTTTTGTTGAATGTCTGGTAAACTTCCCACCTAGAGAGCCAAGATGATCTCAAATCAGGAACAATCATGCATAGAGTGGTGGCCAAAGTTGCCTTTTCCGGAAGTTATATATAAAGAGCCCTATGCAGAAACTTTCCTTCATAAAAACACAAGGATGGTCTTGCTGGATGAAACCAGAAGTTTGGACTGTCCAGTTTCCTTTTCCCAGCAGTGGTCTGCCAGCTGTGTTTATTTATTACCGGAACATCCAGACCTAACAAAGCACCAGCTGCTTCCAAGAAAGCCATCTTCAACCTCAGCAACACGGAATGGACGAAGGATTGGGGGAAATCCAACCCCAAATAGGGAGACACGTTGTCCAGGAACACCTGGCCTCTCTAAACGAATTCAAGTCCCCAGGGCCAGATCAGCTACACCCAAGAGTACTGAAGGAACTAGCGGAAGTTATTTCAGAACCACTGGCAATTATCTTCGAGAGTTCTTGGAGAACGGGAGAAGTCCCAGCAGATTGGAGGAGGGCGAATGTGGTCCCTATCTTCAAGAAGGGAAAAAAGAACGACCCAAACAATTACCGTCCGGTCAGCCTCACATCAATACCAGGCAAAATTCTGGAAAAGATCATTAAGGAAGTGGTCTGCGAACACTTAGAAACAAATGCGGTCATAGCTAATAGTCAACACGGATTTACCAAAAACAAGTCATGCCAGACTAATCTGATCTCTTTTTTCGATAGAGTTATGAGTTGGGTCGATACAGGGAATGCTGTGGATGTAGCGTACCTGGATTTCAGTAAGGCCTTCGACAAAGTCCCCCACGACCTTCTGGCAAACAAACTAGTAAAATGTGGGCTAGACAAAACTACGGTTAGGTGGATCTGTAATTGGCTAAGCGAACGAACCCAAAGGGTGCTCACCAATGCGTCGTCTTCATCATGGAAAGAAGTGACAAGTGGAGTGCCGCAGGGCTCCGTCCTGGGCCCGGTTCTGTTCAACATCTTTATTAACGACTTAGACGAAGGGTTAGAAGGCACGATCCTCAAGTTTGCAGACGACACAAAACTGGGAGGGATAGCTAACACTCCAGAAGACAGGAGCAGAATTCAAAACGATCTTGACAGACTAGAGAGATGGGCCAAAACTAACAAAATGAAGTTCAACAGGGACAAATGCAAGATACTTCACTTCGGCAGAAAAAATGGAAATCAAAGATACAGAATGGGGGACGCCTGGCTTGACAGCAGTGTGTGTGAAAAAGACCTTGGAGTCCTTGTGGACAACAAGTTAAACATGAGACAACAATGTGATGCGGCTGCTAAAAAAGCCAATGGGATTCTGGCCTGCATCAATAGGGGAATAGCGTCTAGATCCAGGGAAGTTATGCTCCCCTCTATTCTGCCTTGGTCAGACCACACCTGGAATACTGTGTCCAATTTTGGGCACCACAGTTGAAGGGAGATGTTGACAAGCTGGAAAGCGTCCAGAGGAGGGCGACTAAAATGATTAAGGGTCTGGAGAACAAGCCCTATGAGGAGCGGCTTAAAGAGCTGGGCATGTTTAGCCTGCAGAAGAGGAGGCTGAGAGGAGACATGATAGCCATGTACAAATACATGAAGGGAAGTCATAGGGAAGAGGGAGCAAGCTTGTTTTCTGCTGCCCTGCAGACTAGGACGCAAGGGAACAATGGCTTCAAACTACAGGAAAGGAGATTCCACTTGAACATCAGGAAGAACTTCCTCACTGTGAGAGCTGTTCGACAGTGGAACTCTCTACCCGGGGCCGTGGTGGACGCTCCTTCCTTGGAGGCTTTTAAGCAGAGGCTGGATGGCCATCTGTCGGGGGTGCTTTGAATGCGATTTCCTGCTTCTTAGCAGGGGGTTGGACTAGATGGCCCATGTGGTCTCTTCCAACTCTACTATTCTATGATTCTATGATTCTATGATTCTATGTCAGCTTGAAACATTATGTCTCTTTTTGCTAGTCTCAAGCTGCATCTACACTGCAGAATTAATGCAGTTTGATATCCTTTCAACTGCCATGGCTCCATGCTAGGAAATGGTGGGCTTTGTAGTTTGGTGAGGCGTCAGTCCTCTTGGGAAGAGAAGACTAAAGTGCTTGTAAAACCATAGCATTCAGCCATGGCATTCAAAGGGGAGTGAAACTGCATTAATCCTACAGTGTAGATAAAAGAAACTTCAATCAATAGAGATGAATAATGCTCTGAGTGATGGGAGCTTTCTTGGGCTTGCAGCTCTCTCTGGTGGCAAGACTTGCCATCTGCATAGACAACAGACTATTGTGTCAGAAGCGATTTTTTTTTCCGTGTCAGGAGCAACCGGAGTTGCTTCTGGAGTGAGAGAATTGGCCGTCTGCAAAGACGTTGCCCAGGAGACGCCTGGATGTTTTTGATGTATTTACCATCCTTGTGGGAGGCTTCTCTCATATCCCCGCATGGAGCTGGAGCTGATAGAGGGAGCTCATCCGCGCTCTCCCCGGGTGGGATTCGAACCTGGCAGCTTTCAGGTCAGCAACCCAACCTTCAAGTCACAAGGCTTTTATCCCCTAGGCCACCAGAGGCTCCTAGAAGCGAATTGAGGGTATAGTTATAATGTATTTAAAACATTTACACTTTTACATTTACATTTACAAAAGACCAGTTATTGATTGAAAAAATGATTCTGGAGAACTGTAAAAGCTGAAAAGCTAATCTTCACATGACGTGGATTGACTAAAAAAAAGGCCTTTGACTCATTCCCACACAGCTCGATCATCAAGTGCCTGGATGCCATCGGGATTTGTAAAAACCTTGGCACCTTTATTGAAAACATGATGGAGCACTGGAAAACTGAACTGTTTGTTGGAAATGAAAACTATTGACTTGTCAATATCAGATGAGGAATTTTCCAGGGAGATTCATTGTCCCCTCTGCTTGTCATTATTGCCATGATCCCTCTGTCAACAATCTTACAAAAGACAAATCTCAGCTATCAAACATCTAAGAAATGTCACAAAATTTCACATCTGGTGTACATGGATGACCTGGAAAAACGGAAACTGAAATCCAGTCTCTGACCAACACTGTCTGAATTTTTAGTACTGATGTCAGCATGGAGTTTGGTTTGGACAAATGTTCGACAGTGGCATTGAAGAAGGGAAAAAATCATTGAAAGTGAGGGCATAAATATGCCTAATGGCCAAATGATAAAGTGTCACCAGCCAGAAGCCTATAAATATCTGGGCATATTACAGCTGGACAACATCAAGCATGAACAAGTGAAGACTGTGGTCAGTAAAGAATACACACAAAGGGTCAGAAAAATTCTCAAAAGCAAGCTCAATGGATTCATCAAGGCCATAAACACCTGGGCCATACCTGTCATAAGATATACTGCTGGCATTATAAATTGGACACAGGCAGAACTGGACAACTTGGACAGAAAAACAAGAAAACTCATGACCATTCACGGCACCCTCGCAGTGATGTTGACTGGCTGTATCTGCCTAGAAGATCAGGGGCAGAGAACTCTTACAAGTAAAGCAAGCAGTCAAAGAAGAAGAACATGCCCTGGCAGAATATGTAAAACAAAGTGAAGAACCTGCTTTGATTGAAGTCAAAAATCAGAAACTCCTCAAAGCACAGCAGACAAAAAACCAGTACAAGAAAACCGCACTACAAACTAGAGCTGACAGCTGGCATAACAAAACATTGCATGGAAAGTTTCTTGACAAAATTGAAGGAAAAGCTGGTAAGGAGAAGACTTGGCTATGGCTCACATAGTGTTCGACTTGTGATTTTGTGAAACGAAATCCAGCATATCTATCTTGTTTGCTGTGTCATACAATAATAATAATAATAATAATAATAATAATAATAATAATAATCCAGCATATCTATCTTGTTTGCTGAGTCATACAATGTCGTTGTCAATAATAATAATATAATATACATATATATTATATTGTATATAATCTACAACATAATCTATATATATAAAAGAGTGATGGCATCACGGCAATTCACAAAACAACAAAAGTACAGGCCCCCCAACCTCAAAATTTGACAACACAACCCATCATCCATGCCTCAAGGTTGATACAACAAAAAGAAAAGAAAAATAAAGTCCTAATTAGAGGGAGAGCAATAATTTTTTTTAATCCAATTGCTATCAGTTTAGAGGGCTAATCTCTGCCCACTTGGTTGCCTAGCAACCAAGGGACAGCCAGGTTTCAGTTAGGGGACAGGCAGATTTAGGCCTCACTTAGGCTTCTTCCACAGATTATCTAATTTGCACTGGATTATATGGCAGTGTAGACTCAAGGCCCTTCCACACAGCTATATAACCCATTTATAATCTTATATTATCTGCTTTGCACTGGATTATCTTGACTCCACACTGCCATATAATCCACTTCAGTGGGCATTTTATACAGCTGTGAAGAAGGGGCCTCATATAAGCCAGTTCTAAGCAGATAATATAAGATTAGAAATATACAGTAGAATCTCACTTATCAACGTAAACAGGCCGGCAGGATAAGTGAATATGTTGGATAATAAGAAGGAATTCAGGAAAAGCCAATTAAACATCAAATTAGGTAATCGTTATACAAATTAAGCACCAAAACATCATATTATACAACAAATTTGACAGAAAAAGTAGTTCCATGCGCAGAAATGCTATGTAGTATTTACAGTAGAGTCTCACTTATCCAACACTCGCTTATCGAACGTTCTGGATTATCCAACGCATTTTTGTAGTCAATGCTTTCAATATATCGTGATATTTTGGTGCTAAATTCATAAATACAGTAATTACTATATAGCATTACTGTGTACTGAACTACTTTTTCTGACAAATTTGTTGTCTAACATGATGTTTTGGTGCTTAATTTGTAAAATCATAATTTAATTTGATGTTTAATAGGGTTATCCTTAATTCCTCATTATCCAACATATTCGCTTATCCAACGTTCTGCCGGCCCGTTTATGTTGGATAAGTGAGACTCTACTGTACTGTATTTACAAATTCACCACTAAAATATCACAATGAATTTAAAACACTGACTACAAAAGCATTGATTATGAAAAGGCAGACTGCGTTGGATAATCCAGAACATTGTATAAGCGAATGTTGGATAAGTGAGATTCTTCTTTAATATGAAATAATTACTGGGATAGAATAATGCAGAACAATATAATCTCTAAAACCAGGACAGTAAATAAACAGGGGAATTCCACACAGGAAACAATCAGGGCCAGCTAACACCTCCCAACAAAGTATTCCCATCATCAAAGTCTGACAAATCCTGTTTTCTCAGGGCCACAGACAGTAGAAGCACATAAAATATCGCAAACAACATCACTCTGAAAACAAGGGTATTCCAGACAGGAAACAATCAGGGCCAGCTAACACCTCCCAACAAAGTATTCCCATCATCAAAGTCTGGAAAATCCTCTGTTTTCTCAGGGCCTCAGACAGTAGAAGCACATAAAATATTGCAAACAACACCACTCTGAAAACAAGGGAATTCCAGACAGGAAACAATCAGGGCCAGCTAACACCTTCCAACAAAAAATTCACTCAGGGAGGAAACAGCCAGGCTTTAAAGCTGCAAGGCCATTACATCCTAATCATTTTTCCTAATTGCAGCATTCATACTTGCCTCCAACAAACAAAAAAAACCAATCAGAAATATTGTATATTCACAACCTTTAGGAAATAATATCCCCTGATGGCGCAGCGTGTTAAAGCGCTGAGCTGCTGAACTTCTGGACTGAAAGGCCACAGGTTTGAATTGGGGGAGCGGAGAGAGCCCCCACTGTTAGCTCCAACTTCTGCCAACCCAGAAGTTCGAAAACATGCAAATGTGAGTGCATCAATAGGTACTGCTCTGGCGGGAAGGTAACGCCGCTCCATGTAGTCATCCCACATGACCTTGGAGGAGTCTACGGACAACGCCGGCTCTTCGGCTTAGAAATGTAGATGAGCACCAACCTCCAGAGTAAGACACGACTGGACTTAATGTCTGGGGAAAACCTTTACCCTTGACCTTAACTACCACCAATTCCTCAATACTTTATTTCCCATACCACCATACTTCGCCACAGCAACGCGTGGCTGGGCACAGCTAGTATACAATAAAATATAATAATATATTGTATTTACATATCATATTGATAATAATGTTGTAATGTTATACAATCTATATATATAAAAGAGTGATGGCATCACGGCAATTCACAAAACAACAAAACTACAGGCTCCCCAACCTCATCCATGCCTCAAGGTTGATACAACAAAAAGAAAAGAAAAATAAAGTCCTAATTAGAGGGAGAGCAATAATCTTTTTTAATCCAATTGCTGCCAGTTTAGAGGGCTAATCTCTGCCCACTTGGTTGCCTAGCAACCAAGGGACAGCCAGGTTTCAGTTAGGGGACAGGCAGATTTAGGCCTCACTTAGACTTCTTCCACAGATTATCAGATTTGCACTGGATTATATGGCAGTGTAGACTCAAGGTCCTTCCACACAGCTATATAACCCATTTATAATCTTATATTATCTGCTTTGCACTGGATTATCTTGACTCCACACTGCCATATAATCCACTTCAGTGTGCATTTTATACAGCTGTGAAGAAGGGGCCTCAGATAATCCAGTTCTGAGCAGATAATATAAGATTAGAAATATACAGTAGAGTCTCACTTATCCAACGTAAACAGGCCGGCAGGATAAGTGAATATGTTGGATAATAAGAAGGGATTCAGGAAAAGCCAATTAAACATCAAATTAGGTAATCGTCATACATATTAAGCACCAAAACATATTATACAACAAATTTGACAGAAAGAGTAGTTCCATGCGCAGTAATGCTATGTAGTATTTACAGTAGAGTCTCACTTATCCAACACTTGCTTATCCAACGTTCTGGATTATCCAACGCATTTTTGTAGTAAATGCTTTCAATATATTGTGATATTTTGGTGCTAAATTCATAAATACAGTAATTACTATATAGCATTACTGTGTACTGAACTACTTTTTCTGACAAATTTGTTGTCTAACATGATGATGTTTTGGTGCTTAATTTGTAAAATCATAACTTAATTTGATGATTAATAGGGTTATCCTGAATTCCTCATTATCCAACATATTCGCTTATCCAACGTTCTGCTGGCCCGTTTATGTTGGATAAGTGAGACTCTACTGTACTGTATTTACAAATTTACCACTAAAATATCACAATGAATTTAAAACACTGACTACAAAAAACATTGATTATGAAAAGGCAGACTGCGTTGGATAATCCAGAACATTGTATAAGCGAATGTTGGATAAGTGAGATTCTTTTTTAATATGAAATAATTACTGGGATAGAATAATGCAGAACAATATAATCTCTAAAACCAGGACAGTAAATAAACAGGGGAATTCCACACAGGAAACAATCAGGGCCAGCTAACACCTCCCAACAAAGTATTCCCATCATCAAAGTCTGGCAAATCCTGTTTTCTCAGGGCCACAGACAGTAGAAGCACATAAAATATCGCAAACAACATCACTCTGAAAACAAGGGTATTCCAGACAGGAAACAATCATGGCCAGCTAACACCTCCCAACAAAAAATTCTCTCAGGGAGGAAACAGCCAGGCTTTAAAGCTGCAAGGCCATTACATCCTAATCATTTTTCCTAGTTGCAGCATTCATACTTGCCTCCAACAAACAAAAAAAACCAATCAGAAATATTGTATATTCACAACCTTTAGGAAATAATATCCCCTGATGGCGCAGCGTGTTAAAGCGCTGAGCTGCTGAACTTCTGGACCGAAAGGCCACAGGTTTGATTTGGGGGAGCGGAGAGAGCCCCCACTGTTAGCCCCAGCTTCTGCCAACCCAGAAGTTCGAAAACATGCAAATGTGAGTGCATCAATAGGTACTGCTCCGGCGGGAAGGTAACGCTGCTCCACGTAGTCATCCCACATGACCTTGGAGGAGTCTACGGACAACGCCGGCTCTTCGGCTTAGAAATGGAGATGAGCACCAACCTCCAGAGTCGGACACGACTGGACTTAATGTCTGGGGAAAACCTTTACCCTTGACCTTAACTACCACCAATTCCTCAATACTTTATTTCGCATACCACCAGACTTCGCCACAGCAACGCGTGGCCGGGCACAGCTAGTAGAATACTAAAAATAATACAATATAATAATAGTAATTATATATTATATATTACAGGTAATATTACCAATAATATTACAATATAGTAATATGTAATGCTAATATTGTGCTATGCTAATAATAGAATTTATTGTATGTACATATTATTTGTAAGCCGCTCTGAGTTCTCTTTGGGGTGAGAAGGGCAGGATGTAAATGTAGTAAATAAATGAATAAATTTTGTGTTAATGTGCCCATTCTTTCTGTCAGCTTGGGGGATGCTTGATGCCTTTTTTTAAGAACAAGGAACCCCACAGAATTAATGTCTACACTGTTGCTTTTAGGGAAATTATAACCATTTAGTAACAATACTTGGGTTTAACTCCACCCAGGCACTAACTTGGTTTCCCAACAATAAAGTTCATATTCAAAACTTGAAAGATAACCTAGTGATTTTGGAGCTTTTAGACGTGGATGTTTCTGAGGAGAATCATCTATACAGTGGAGTCTCACTTATTCAACATAAACGGGCTGGCAGAATGTTTGATAAGCGAAAATGTTGGATAATAAGGAGGGATTAAGGAGAAGCCTATTAAACATCAAATTACATTATGATTTTACAAATTAAGTACCAAAAACATCATGTTTTACAACAAATCAACAAGAAAAGCAGTTCAATACACGGTAACGTTAAGTAGTAATTACTGTATTTACAAATTTACAAAGATTGACTACAAAAGCATTGACAACTAAAAGGCAAATTGCATTGGATAATGCAGAATGTTGGATAAGTGAAGGTTGGATAAGCGAGACTCTACTGTATATAAAAATGTAAAGTGCATAATTAGGACTGAGTTAACAACAAAACCACAGGGCCAAATCACACCAAATTTGGCCACAGTAATCACTTTCCAAGGAGTGACCTTGCAGCTTCAAAGCCTGGCTGCTTCGTACCTAGGGGATTCCATTCTTACTCAACTTGAATACCATTGAATAGCTTCGCATCTTCAAAGCCTGGCTGCTTCATACCTCTCTAGGCCACCTTGAATGCCACGAAGAAAACCCCACTTAGGACTACGCCACAGCAACGTGAGGCGTCACAAAAGATGCAGAATTCTGTGTGCAAGTTCTGTAAAGGGCTCCTGGCCATAAATTGGTGCGGGATACTCAACTTGTGTAGGTCTTGAGCCTGGGCGGCCCAAGTGGTCCAAGAGTTCTTGATGGACTGGGGCAAGTCTTGATCCCAGCCCAGTTTGCCTTCTGTGACCTCTCGAAAGAGGAGTTTGGCTGTTATCATGACAGGGACGGCCATTCCCAATGGGTCGAAAACGCTGTTCACTGCTGATAGCATCTGTCTTTTGGTGTTCACACTAGTGAACTTTGTGGCCCTGATCTGTGTTCCTTTGTTTAGGGACCTTCGCTTTCCTGATTACAGGGGAAGGTCTTTTCTATATTGCTTATTCTCACTGGCCATTGAGAATAAACGTCATTTTTTCTACAGCCACCGGAACTCTCTTTGTCTCATTTCCTCAAACCTTTGTCTGCCATTTCAATAGCAATAAGAAAAAGACCTTCCCCTGTAATCAGGAAAGCGAAGGTGGCAGACAAAGAAACACAGATCCTTATATACTATTTTGGCCTACCTCTATCTATGTCACATAGGTATTATCCATCAACAATTAGTGTCAAAAAAAGTCTTACTTGGCACTTAACTAAAAAGCTACCTTTGCATTTTCCTAAAATATAGACTACTTCAAGACCTCTGACCATTAGGCGTTATCTCTGGAATTCCCATCTAAGCTCTCAGGATCCATTAATTAAGGAATTTCCTCCTATCTTAGCTGTCAGAGAGTCATTAGCACTCCTCCAGGGCACCAGGTCTTGACATCCCCAAAAGCCTTAATTTGTCTTTTGTCCATTAGCTTATCTACTCTTGTTGACACTTAATGTATGTCCTTGACACTCAGTGAACTTTGGTCTTGCTTATGGGAAGACAATTATTTGCTGAGCAGTGTATTTTTGGGCTATAGGCACACAATTCTGCTTGTGATTACATTTTTCCTATTTCTATTTCTTAACATGATTACATTCAATATATAGTTTCCAATACGAGTATTATATTTTCCCAATACACCTTCATCAGGATAACTGTGAAAACCCTCTTATAACGTCTCCCACGCTGTCTATTATATCGGCTTATCTGATGTGGGACCCACTGCCGATTCCAAAAGCATCTGGGTATCGAGTGGACCTACCAACCAAGGCTTTCAGATGTTTCAGCTGGGGTTCCGTGGATCTGTGATGCTATTCCCTCTCTGAGGTTTCTTTGGAAACTTCAGGGCTGTTTCTCTCAGGAGCTGTGAGGCTGAGAGGCTGTGAGCTCTCAGCCAGAGCTTTTGAGACTTTCCCCCTGGAATTTCTGTTTCTGTTTTCTCGGATGTTCTATATCCCTGGATGTGCATGAGATATGAAGCTTTTCTATGGGACAAGCTGGTCTACGTCCTATAGCTTAGCTTCCTAAGTGAGACAGATTTAAAAATGGCTCCTTCCCTCCCAGAACCCTGAACAAGGGGCGGAACCAAACCTAATGATGATTGACAGGCAGCCTGTCCTATGACTGCAAACATTAGCAGCAAGAAAATAAAGTTAGAGCTTCTGGTACAGCCGTACCAGCACAAAACCCCACTTGCCTAGTTTCCAACAGACCTCACAGCCTCTGAGGATGCCTGCCATAGATGTGGGCGAAACATCAAGCGAGAATGCTTCTGGAACATGGCCAGACAGCCCAGAAAACTTCCAACAACCCACATATATGTTATTTTCACTTAAAAAACCTATATCCTTCTCCATGAAGAAAAGGGATCAAAATGATGGGAAAGCATCATGAAGCAAAATGGCCACCAGGCTTTCTCTACCATTGTTGTTTCATCGAGGTTCCATTCTCCTCAGGAAACTGCCTTTCCTCACATTGTCCTGGGTGGTGAGGGTAAAGGCACGGATGTATTTAAATATATATGGTTTAGTGTAAATGTTTTAATCTGATTTCCAAGGAGGCAAAAGAGCGGGAATTCACCAAAAGAAAAAATGCCTGCCCAGCTTTGTCTGCCATTGCTATCGTCGAGGTCCCATTCTCAAGAAATCTCCTTGAATTCATATTTCTTCACATTGTCCCTCCCAGGTGTGTATGTCTCTCTCTCTCTTTCTCTCTTTCTCTGTGTGTGTATATACACTAGAGTCTCACTTATCCAAGCCTCGCTTATCCAAGCCTCTGGATAATCCAAGCCATTTTTGTAGCCAATGTTTTCAATATACAGTAGAGTCTCACTTATCCAAGACTCGCTTATCCAAGGTTCTGGATTATCCAAGCCATTTTTGTAGTCAATGTTTTCAATATATCATGATATTTTGGTGCTTAATTCGTAAATACAGTAATTACAACATAACATTACTGCGTATTGAACTACTTTTTTGTCAAATTTGTTGTGTAACATGAAGTTTTGGTGCTTAATTTGTAAAATCATAACCTAATTTGATATTTAATAGGCTTTTCCATAATCCCTCCTTCTGCCGGCCCGTTTAGCTTGGATAAGTGAGACTCTACTGTATATACTGTATATACTCGAGTATAAGCCTAGTTTTTCAGCCCTTTTTTTAAGACTGAAAAAGCCCCCCTCGGCTTATACTCGGGTGAGGGTCCTGGTTGGCTTATATTTGGGTCAGCTTATACTTGAGAATATATAGTACATTTATTATTTTTCTCTATTTTTATTGGTATTAGTATTATTGTTGCTACTATTACATTTATTTTATTTTTATTATTAATAATAATACATTTATTATTTCACTCTGATCTTATTATTAATAATACATTTATTATTTCACTCTGATCTTATTATTATTGCATTTATTATTTTACTCTATTTATTATTACATGTATTATTTTCCTGTATTTATTATTATTATTATTATTATTATTATTATTATTATTATTACATGTATTATTTTATTCTATTATTATTAAGAGGATACATAAGCACATTTACATTGAAGAAGATCAGAATAATGATTTGATCAGAGCTGGACAGTCTTATCTTAAATTTGAGCTTTATGTACATATTCAAAAACATTCACCCTACCGATGCCTCAATTAATGTAATTTTATTGGTATCTATTTTTATTTCTGAAATTTACCACCCTCGGCTTATATTGGAGTCAATGTTTTCCCAGTTTTTTTGTGGTAAAATTAGGTGCCTCGGCTTATATTCGGGTCGGCTTATACTCGAGTATATACGGTATATATGTGTGTGTATATATTAGAGATGTGGCCTATGCCTAGCCAAAATAACATATACGCTAAATCTCTACATATTAAATGGGGTTTGGAGGGATCTCAGGGAGGGAGGGATGGGGGAAATTGAAACAAACGGGTGATTGATAGATTTATAGAGGAGAGAAATAGATAATGGTTGATAGAAGATCAATGGAGCATAGATAGATGATAGATAGATGATAGATAGATAGATGAAAGATAATGGTACAAAGGATCAAAGGAAGATAGTGAAATTACAAGTCAATAGGTAGAAGGAGACTAGATAGAGAGAGGGACAAATGATGGATGGATAGATAGATAGATAGATAGATAGATAGATAGATAGCGATAGAACATAGATGATAGATAGATAGATGATAGATAGATGGTAGATATCTATCGATGAAAGATAATGGGACAAAGGATCAAAGGAAGATAGTGAAATTACAGGTCAATAGGTAGGAGACTAGATAGAAGGTCAAATGATGGATAGATAGATAGATAGATAGCGATAGAACATAGATGATAGATAGATGATAGATAGGTGATAGATATATGGTAGATAGATGAAAAATAATGGGACAAAGGATCAAAGGAAGATAGTGAAATTACAGGTCAATAGGTAGAAGGAGACTAGATAGATAGAGGGTCAAACGATGGATGGATAGATAGATAGATAGATAGATAGATAGATAGATAGATAGATAGATAGATAGATAGATAGATAGATAGCGATAGAACATAGATGATAGATAGATAGATAGATAGATAGATAGATAGATAGATAGATAGATAGATAGATGATAGATAGATAGATGAAAGATAATGGGACAAAGGATCAAAGGAAGATAGTGAAATTACAGGTCAATAGGTAGAAGGAGACTAGATAGATAGAGGGACAAACAACAGATAGATAAAGAGAAATACCTGGTGAGTTATAGAGATTATGAAAATACATAGAGGAAGAGGAAGGATAAATGTACAAAGTTGTTTTATGGATAGTTTTGGAAATGTTTTGGATTACCTTTACAAAGTTGTTTTATGATTTTTTTTGGAAATATTTGTGATTTTTTAAAAACAATGTGTGATTTTTTTTTCGTGTCAGGAGCAACCTGAGTTGCTTCTGGTGTGAGAGAATTGGCCTTCTGCAAGGACGTTGCCCAGGGGACGCCCGGATGTTTTGATGTTTTTACCATCCTTGTTGGACGGCTTCTTTCATGTCTCCGCATGGAGCTGGAGCTGACGGAGGGAGCTCATCCGTGCTCTCCTCGGGTGGGATTCGAACCTGGCAGCCTTCAGGTCAGCAACCCAACCTTCAAGTCACAAGGCTTTAATCCACTAGTAGCAACAGTAAGACCAGACCACAGAACTACAGACTGGTTCAAGATTGGGAAAGGAGTATGGCAGGGCTGTATCCTCTCACCCGACCTATTCAACTTGTACGCAGAACACATCATGCAACCTGTGGGGTTTGACGAATCCAAGGCTAGAGTTAACATTGCTGGAAAAAAAACATTAACAACCTCAGATATGTAGATGATACAACTTTGAAGGCTAAAAATGAGGAGCTGAGGAGCCTTATAACCAAGGTGAAAGAAGAAAGTGCAAAAGCCGGGCTGCAGTTGAATATCAAGAAAACCAAGATCATGGCAACCAGATAACTGGCAAATAGAGTGAGAAAACATGGAGGCAGTGACAGACTTTGTATCTCTAGGCGCAAAGATCACTGCAGATGTAGACTGCAGCCATGAAATCAGAAGACATTTCCTTCTTGGGAGGAGAGCAATGACTAATCTCAATAAAATAGTGAAGACTAGAGACCACACTGGCAACAAAGGTTTGCATAGTTAAAGCAATAGTATTCTCTGTAGTAACCTACGGATATGAGAGCTGGACCATGAAGGCTGAGTGAAGGAAGATAGACGCTTTTGGACGTGGAGTGGAAAATGCTGAGAGTGCCTTGGACCTTGGCAAGAAGGTCCAACCAGTCCATCCTCCAGGAAATAATGCCCAATGGCTGCTCACTGGAGGGAAGGATATTAGAGGCAAAGATGAAGTCCTTTGGCCACATCATGAGAAGGCAGGAAAGCTTGGAGAAGATCACGATGCTGGGGAAAAGAGAAGGAAAAAGGAAGAGAGGCCGACCAAGGGCGAGATGGATGGATGGTATCCTTGGAGGGACTTGCTTAACCTTGAAGGAGGTGGGGGTGGTCACAGCCAACAGGGAGCTCTGAGTGGGCTGGTCCATGAGGTCATGAAGAGTCGAGTCAGAAGCAACTGAACGAATAAACAACAAAAAATGCCTGTTTTAGGATTTATGTTTGCAAAGTTTAGGATTTCTTGGTTAGGGTCAGTTGCTTTAGGTAGGATAAGACAATGAGGGAACTTCTCAATAACAAAATAAACCACGTAATAATCTATATCTATATATCTATATCTAGGAGCCCCGGTGGCGGTGCATTAAAGCACTGAGCTGGAGACCGAAAGGTCCCAGGTTCAAAACCCGGGAGCGGCGCGAGCGGCTGCTGTTAGCTCCAGCTCTTGCCAACCTAGCAGTTCAAAAACATGCAAATGTGAGTAGATCAATAGGTACTGCTCTGGCGGGAAGGTAACGGCGCTCCACACAGCACATCTACACTGCCTGGAGGAGTTTGGGGGATTGATTCCACATGGTGGAAGTTATCGTTCGCCCTGCATCAAGTCAGAGCCCTGTGACTCCTACTGGGGAATTCAGAGGAGTTGTAGTTCATCTACATCCAGAACATACTATGAACCCAAACAATGATGGATCTGGACCAAACTTGGTATCTATACCCAGTATGCCCACATTTGAATACTGGTGGGTTTGGGGGGGAATTGTCCTGAACATTTGGGAGTAGTAGATACTGAGATTTATAGTTCACCTGCAGTCGAACTCCACCGATGATGGACCAGGACCAAACATGCCACACAGAGCCCCCATCACCAACAGAACATATTGGACAAGTTTGGGGGAAAGGAAGTTATAGTTCACCTGCATCCAGAGAAACTGGCCCACACCGACAATGGACCAAAAACAGAGAAGCCGCATGACTAACTGAACATACTTCAGGGGTTTGTGGGAATGGCCTTGATTTTGGGAGTTGTAGTTCACCTGTATCCAAAGACCACTGAACCCAGCCAACGACGGATCTGGACTACACTTGGCACACAGACTCTACATAGCCTGCTGTGGATACTGACAGATGTTCTTTGAATCCTGGCAGGGTTTGGGGAGGATTGACCCACGAGTCTGGGAATTGTAGTTCACCCACTCCAATTCTCTGTATTTCACCCACTCCAAACCGAGAATGCCTTCTTCAAATAACCTGGGCATCGCTCGGTCCCCAAGCTTGTAACAAATAAAATCCACAAAAGTGTGATATATTTATTGACAAAAATGTTGCTTATTGCTAATATGATATGCAAAAACATGGATAGAAAAGGGGAATTGGTATGGGGTTTTGAAGCACGCTGCAGTTTCATACTTGTCCATTAAGTGGCAGTCTTTTCCAACATAGTTGTCGTCAAAAAAGAAGCACAATTCAAGCCCTGGCAGACCCTGCAAAAAGAATCTGCAAACACCATCTCCTTCAAGGTGAACTAAAACACCTAAACCGAGCTCTACAGGCCAATGGAGACTCCACCACAGACATCAGAAGAGCTGCAAGGCCAAGAACAAGCCACAAGAGTAAAGACAAAGATCCACCCAAAGTGTTCTTACCATACATCAAGGGAACCACTGACCGCATAGGCAAACTGATGAAGAAGCACAACCTACTTATCTACAGACCCACTAAGAAAATCCAACAAATGCTATGTTCAGCAAAGGACAAGAGGGATCCTCTCACCTCTGCAGGAGTCTACCGGATACCATGCAGCTGTGGACGAGTCTACAGAGGGACCACCAAACACAGGAGCATTGCCCAGACACAAATCAAGGAACATGAAAGGCACTGCAGACTGATTCAACCAGAGAAGTCGGCCATAGCAGAGCACTTGGTGAACCAACCTGAATACAGAATATTATTTGAGAGCACAGAAATGCTGGACCACTCACACAACCACCATGTCAGGCTATACAGAGAAGCCATTGAAATCCACAAGCATGTGGACAACTTCAACAGAAAGGAAGAAACAATGAAAATGAACACAATCTGGCTACCAGTATTAAAAAAAACTCTAAAATCAGGACAATAAATAAAGAACCACACTCAGAAAAGAAGAGAATTCCATACAAGAAGCAATCAGGGCCAGCTAACACCTCCCAACAAGGGATTCCCTCAGGCAGGGGGTTGGACTAGATGGCCCATGTGGTCTCTTCCAACTCTACTATTCTATGATTCTATGATTCTATGCAGGAAGCAGCCAGGCTTTGAAGCTGCAAGGCTATTCAATGCCAATCAAGCTGGCCAATGGTAGCATTCAGACTTGCCTCAAAAAGACAAGAGTTCTTTTCCCCACCCTGCATGCCTGTCATAGATGTGGGCAAAATGCCAGGAGAGAATGCTTCTAGAACATGGCCAGACAGCCTGGAAAACGTACAGCAACCGTATATCTATAACTATATATCTATCTGTATCTCTCTACATATAGAACCAATATTACTGCTAATTATAAGAATAATACCATAGAATTGGCTTTGGAAGGTGTCTTTTGTGGACTTCAAGGTCCATCTTCCTCTCTGCCAGCAGCACCAGTGAATTCTCTCTGGGTGGGTTGGGGCTGGATTCCGAGGGGCAAAGGATAAATAATAACAATAACAACAACAACAGGCATCTCAGAATCTATAGGTGCAATACTGTGACTGCTAATAATAATAATAATAATAGGCACCTTCAAATCAGTAATACCAGTCGTATGAATGCTAATAATAATAATTTCACAAAATAGGCTTTGAAAGGTGTCTCTTGTCAAACTAGAACACATGATTCCATAGTATCATAGTATATTTATCGTATGTGACCTCATTTGTTTTATGATTTGTTTTATTGTTGATTGACTTGTTTTATTGTTGTGTTTTTATATTGTCTGTTGCCTGGGCTTGGCCCCATGTAAGCCGCCCCGAGTGCCTTCGGGGAGATGGGGCGGGGTATAATAATAATAATAATAATAATAATAATAATTATTATTATTATTATAGCATTGAGCCATGGCAGTTAAAGTGGGATCAAACCGCACTGTTAATGTCATCCTCTTTGCATTGCGCTGCATTATATGAGTCTACACTGACCATATAATGTGATTTCAAACCACATGATATGACAGTGTAGACAGGGGCCATAATTTCAGGAATGTTAGCATTTCCCCCCTATATCTTCACCAAAAAAAAAAAATGCTTTTCAGCTCCTTGAACTTTCAGCTTCCTCTGTTCATCTATGTTTGGCAATTGTTGGGAACTGGGATGCCCAGAAAAGGACAAAAAAAGTTAGCTTTAGGGGGAGGAAAAAAATCCCAAACCCACCTCTTTGCAATCCAATGAAATATTTCGGTTTACAGAGCCGGTCCAGGATGTGGAATATGACCCCTCTGGGGAACCCGAAAGGTCCTAAATCACCAGCAGCTCGGAGACCGGAGACCGTAAATTGGTTCCCATTGTGTTTTCACAGGGAGGCTGTTTTTTCGGTGACATGTTTTTCTTGCCCAGGAGAAGAGCCAGGGGAGGACAGCGACCCCAGGAAATGGGGCCTGGAAGACAAACGGGCTTTGGGGTTTTCACCTGGTTAACCAAACAAAGCCAAGACACTCTGACGATCCCCCTTGGCCTTATCCGAGGAAATTGGAACATGCCTTTTGCAAAAATTCAGTGCATTAAGTCTGCAACTTCTCCATCCTTCCCCTATGGAACAACAACTTCAAAAACAAATAAAATTGGATAACATTGTAGGCAATTATTTTAATTGTTTAGGATGGAATTTGGAAGAAAAATGTTGCAAAATCGGGTGGAAATGCTGCAAATAATAATGATATCAACATACAATGTATGTTAACTATGTTGTACCTTACCTCCAGACTGGAGGAGAAGCAGGTATAGAATCATAGAGCTGGAAGAGGCCCCAAAGGCCATCCAGCCCAACCCCATTCTGCCAGGCAGGAGGACACAATCCGAGCCCTCCTGATAGATGGCCATCCAACCTCTGAATCATGCAATCCTAGAGTTGGAAGGGACCCCAAAAGCCGTTCTGTCCAATTCCCTTATGCCAGGCAGGAGGACACAATCTGAACCCAACAGGCAGCCATCTAGCTTCTGAATAATAAAATTCTAGAGTTCAAAGGGACCCCAAAGACCATCCAGTCCAACCCCCTTCTGTCAAGCAAGAGGACACAATCCGAGCCCTCTCGACAGGCAGCCATCTAGCTTCTGAATCATAAAATCCTAGTTGGAAGGGACCTCAAAGGTGCTCCAGTCCAACCCCGTTCTGCCAGGCAGGAGGACACAATCTGAGCTTTCCTGACAGATGGCCATCCAGCCTCTGAATCATAACATCCTGAGTTGGGACCCCAAAGGCCATCCAGTCCAACCCCCTTATGCCAGGCAGGAAGGCACAATCTGACCCTACCTGACAGATGGCCATACAGCTTCTGAATCATAAAATCCTAGTTGGAAGGGACCCCAAAGGCCATCCAGTTCAACCCCCTTTTGCCAGGCAGGAAGACACAATCCGAGCTCTCCCGACAGGCAGGCAACCAGCTTCTGAATCATAAAATCCTAGACGGCAATGCAGCAATCCTCTGTTCCTTATTCCATCCTAGACCGCATTAATTCTCCAGCCTCTCCAACTTTATAGGCTCAACATACAATCATGGAGATCTTTTAGAAGCTTTTTCCTTTTGCTTTGGCAACATTCTGGAGATAATGCCAGACCCTGAATCGCATTAAGCATGGATTTAAACAATTTCCCCCATTTTTTTCTCCCCAGTCCTCACCGACCACCGCCAGACAAGAAGGGATTTAGCAAGAACCAAAACAAAGCCTGTCCTAAATGGAGGGATTCAGCAAAAGGCTTGTGTATTCAAGCCGATTAGGGAGATCTTGCTTTCTTTTCTTCCCTTTCTCCCTATTTTTTTTTTTTTTTTGCAAAGCCATTCACACTGTTTCCAAAGTGTAGTCCCACTTCTGCTCCCCGGAACTTGGGCTAAAGATCTTGCGGATCGAGAGGAAAGGTATTGGATATTTAAACCTAGATACATTTTTGAGACGATATATCTTTGATTCTCCAAAAGGGCCCAAAATGGAAAATGTCTTCCATTACTTATCTAAATGAGTGCATTGTAATTTAGTGTCATAGTTTGGAAGAGAAAATCGATTTATTGTATATACTCGTGTATAAGCCTAGTTTTTCAGCCCTCTTTTTAATACTGAAAAAGCCCCGCTTGGCTTATACTCGGGTGAGGGTCCTGGTTGGCTTATATTTGGGTCAGCTTATACTTGAGAATATATGGTACATTTATTATTTTTCTCTATTATTATTGGTATTATTACATTTATTATTTTTCTCTATTATTGTTGCTACTATTACATTTATTTTACTCTATTTTTATTATTATTATTAATACATTTATTATTTCACTCTGATATTACTACTATTATTGCATTTATTATTTTACTCTATTTATTATTATGTGTATTATTTTCCTGTATTATTATTATTATTATTATTATTATTATTATTATTATTATTATTACATGTATTATTTTACCCTATTATTTTTAAAAGGATACATAAGCACATTTACATTGAAGAAGATGAGAAGAATGATTTGATCAGAGTTGGACAGTCTTATCTTAAATTTGAGCTTTATGTAAATATTCAAAAACATTTAACCTACTGATGCCTCAATTAATTTAATTTTATTGGTATCTATTTTTATTTTTGAAATTTACCACTCTTGGCTTATAATGGAGTCAATGTTTTCCCAGTTTTTTTGTAGTAAAATTAGGTGCCTTGGCTTATAGTTAGGTCGGCTTATACTCGAGTATATACAGTACTTTGCTGTCGCTCGAATATTCTGTCGATCTTTAATAATACAGACAGCTTTAAAGGCAAAATCTTGCTCACCAAAAGGTAACATTTTTGGAAGACGTCAATTATATTATTATTATTATTATTATTATTATTATTATTATTATTATTATTGTAAGTATGACACAGCAAACAAGATAGATATGCTGGATTTCGTATCACAAAATCACAAGTCAGACACTTCCCAAGTGTCTAGGACTGTGTGATGTATTTTCGGATGATGCCGCAGATCCCAGCAGGGTGGCCTTTGGCAGATCGTGATTTTGTCAATGTCTATTGTTTCCAAATGCCGGCTGAGATCTTTTGGCACGGCACCCAGTGTGCCCATCACCACCAGGACCACCTGCACTGGTTTCTGCCAGAGTCTTTGAAGTTCAATCTCCCTCCCTCCCTCCTTCCTTTCTTCCTCCCTCCCTCCCTCCTCCCTCCCTCCCTCCCTCCTTCCTTCCTTCCTTCTTTCCTTTCTTCCTCCCTCCCTCCCTCCCTCCCTCCCTTCCTTCCTTCCTTTTTGGCTCCCACTTTGCCAAAAAGTCATTTTATGAAAAACAAATTATATTCCATGCAAAGATCCCAACTTTTTTTGGGCCATTCATGCTGGGAAATAAGACTATTATGGTTATGAATTGATGATAAAATTGTGAAATTAAACTGAAATACTATAGCAGCAGAAATAGACTTTGAATAGAACAGACACCCAAGTAAACTTATCCACATAGCAGAATGGGAAATGGAGCTGAAATAAGACCATTGTCGTTCCAATATATATTCTGACCTCTCAATGAAGTTTTTTCTCGTGCAGTTTCCAACAAATGAGACATTGGGTGCATCTAAAAGTAAAGTAAAGGTAAAGGTAAAGGTAAAGGTAAAGGGTGCATCTACAATGTAGAATTAATGTAGTTTAATCTCACTTTAATTACCATGCTGTGCAATCCTGGGAGTTGTAGATTTAAAGGTAAAGGTTTTCTCCTGACATTAAGTCCAGTCGTGTCCGACTCTGGGGGTTGCTGTTCATCTCAGTTTCTATGCCCAAGAGCCGGTGCTGTCCATAGACACCTCCAAAGTCATGTGGCCGGCATGAGCGCCAATACCTTCCTGCCAGAGTGGTACCTATTGATTTACTCACATTTGCATGTTTTCGAACTGCTAGAATGGCAGAAGCTGGGGCTGACAGCGGGAACTTCCCTTGTTCCCTGAATTCAAACTGCTGACCTTTTGGTCAGCAAGTTCAGCGGCTCAGCGATTTAACCGCGGTGCCACCGAGGACCCTTGTAAGTTTACACGGTCTTTAGTCTTATCTGCCAAAGGGTGATGCTAAATCAAACTATAACTCCCAGGATCCAATTGTATTGAACCATAGCCTTTCTAGTGGTGTCAAAGTGAAATCACTCTACAGTGTGAACTCACTACTTCGTAGTTCAGTTTTCGCAGATTCACTGTTTCGTGGTTTTTCAATAAACTCTAAAAGACTATTATAAATCATAAAAAAAATCCAATTTACAGTCTAAGGAAGGGAGGAAGGAGAAGCCAAAGGGAGAGAAAAAGGGTCCAAGTGGCAAAGGGAGGAGAAGGAGGCGATTTATCAACACACAATTGGTTGATAAAGACTTAAAATAGTGTATAACTCCTAAAATAATGTATAAATATTAAAATAAATATAGTGTCCCTATAGATGTCAGATTAATAGTGCATCTATACTGCAGAATTATCAATTGTTATCTGCCATGGCTCAATGCTTAGGAATCTCAGGAGTTGTAGTTTTCCAAGGCCTTTCGCCTACTCTAGTGCTTTGTCAAATTACAGTTCAATGGATTCCATAGCATGAATATTTCCATAGCACTTAATATTTTAATTACAGTATGTCTATTTTAAATCATGACTTGTTAATTTGTTTTTAAATGCATTCTTTGATGTCATAACTATTGATTTTATGATATTTTATTATTGTATTGGGCTTGCCCCCGTGTGAGCCGCTCCAAGTCCCCGTTGGTGAGATGGAGGCAGCAAACAAAAATAAATTTATGATTTTGATGATGATGATGATTATTATTATTATTATTTGAAACACAAGATGAGTCCACAGCAGACACTCTGCTGGCTGTTGTATTGGATCACACGTCGGACACGTCCCAAGTGTCTAGGGCTGTGTGATGTATCGGTGAATAATGCGTGCAGATCCCAGTCAGGTGGCCTTCTGTGGCTGGCAGGTGGGAATTTTGTCAGTGCCGATTGTGTTTAAGTGCAGGCCAAGGTCTTTAGTGTGCCCATCACCACTGGGACCACCTTGACTGGCTTGTGCCAGAGTCTTTGCAATTCAATCTTCAAATCCTCATATCGTGTCAGTTTTTCCAGTTGGTTCTCCTCAATTCTGCTGTCATCTGGGATTGCAACATCAACAATCCATACTTTGTTTTTTAACACGATTGTGAGGTCAGGAGTCTTGTGCTCCAAAACCCTGTCTGTCTGAATGTGGAGGTCCCAGAGTAGCTTGACATGTTCATTCTCTGTCACTTTTTCCGGCTTGTGATCCCACCAATTCTTTGTTGCAGGCAGATGGTATTTGTGGCACAAGTTCCAATGAATCATCTGAGCAACGGTATTATGCCTCTGCTTGTAGTCTGTCTGCGCGATCTTCTTGAAGCAGCTAAGGATGAGATCTATTGTTTCATCTGCTTCCTTGCAGAGTCTACATTTGGGATCTGTAGTTGACTTTTCAATTTTGGCTTTGATGGCATTGGTTCTAATGGCTTGTTCTTGGGTTGCCAGAATCAGGCCCTCCGTCTCTGTTTTCAAAGTTCCATTTGTGAAGCACAGCCATGTTTTTTCATCAATTTGGCTCTCGATTTTTCCCAGGAACTGCCTATGGAGAGCCTTCTTTCGCCAGTTTTCTCTTCTGCTCTGGATTGTGTTTTTACGGTATTATTATTATTATTATTATTATTATTATTATTATTATTATTAAATGGCATTAAGTTTTATTCATTCTACCATGTAGATGTGCCCTTTGTGTGTGCAAAATTCTCCAACAAACTACAACTGCCAAGATTCTATTGCACTGAGCTCGGGCAGTCCAAGCATCATGGAACCCCCGGTGGCGCAGTGGGTTAGAGCCTTGTGACTTGAAGGTTGGGTTGCTGACCTGAAGGCTGCCAGGTTTGAATCCAACCCGGGGGGAGCGTGGATGAGCTCCCTCTGTCAGCTCCAGCTCCATGAGAGAAGCCTCCCACAAGGATGGTAAAAACATCGAAACATCCGGGCATCCCCTGGGCAACATCCTTGCAGACGGCCAATTCTCTCACACCAGAAGCAACTTGCAGTTTCTCAAGTCACTCCTGAAATGGAAAAAATAAAAGTCCAAGCATCATTGAACTGCATTCGTTCCACAGTGCAGATGCTCTCAAAAGGTCTTTCCGTTAGAAATCCCAAGGCAAGAGACATTCCTCTGCATTGCCCGTCAAAAGAGGAAGATGTTTCTCATAAAGATTGATTAATACGGATTATGCGGCCGGAAGGTGACACGGACCATCTAACTGCTGACACTAATCCTTCTGCTTCGTTGCAAATCGAGCAAAGTCATCCCAACGGGGTTGCCGTTTTGAGGATGAACAAACCCTGGGCGATAATCCCTTCTCATTGGCTTGTGTTATGATTACCCCTAAATCCTACTTAATGGTTTGCAGTGCACATTTGTAAAAAAAAAACAAAACCTTTTTCCTCCCCCTTTGCCGGCTACCTGCTCCACGTTCGAAAACCCGTATTATCGTTCTTGATACAAAGCCTTTGGCGGTGGCCTTTCAATCTCATTGAACTCGGTAGAGCGTCCGGCCGTAATTAGTGCCGGATTAAAGCCCAGGATTTGTCCACGTTGGCTTCATTTGGGGTAGAGATATGCAGGTGAATATGAATAATGGGTTTTTTTTTTTTACCCCTGAGTAAACAAGCAGGTGGCGGAACAGTAGGGTATAATATATCTGATACCACTTAAGGGGGGATTACCCAAAAACAGACCCAAAATATGAGTCTCATTGTGTCCGCAAAAGCATCGTCCGGATTCGGTACAAAATCTAAAATGGGTTTTAAAATAAAACCATATTTGAATGAAGGAGGAACCTTAGTCATCTTCAAACACCTTTATGCCAACGGAAATAATTTTATCTTCAGCTTGAGTTTAGATATTCACCTCTCAGACATAAAGCCTGATTTCAAAACTAGCTTGAAGTACAAAAAGGAAATAATTTCATTCACCCCATTAGGGAAGACTCCAATATTTCCAAGGTTTGTGGTTATATCTAATATTTCCTTTTACCCAAATAAAGGTTTGGGGTAGCATCCAATATTTTCTTGCACCCAAATAAAGGCTTGTAGTTATATTCAATGTTTTCTTGTGCTCAAATTTGTAATTACAGTAGAGTCTCACTCATCCAAGCCTCACTTATCCCAGTTTCTGTATTATTCAAGCCATTTTTGTAGTCAATGTTTTCAATATATCGTGATATTTTGGTGCTAAATTCGTAAATACAGTAATTACAACATAACATTACTGTGTATTGAACTACTTTTTCTGTCAAATTTGTTGTAAAGCATGATGTTTTGGTACATAATTTGTAAAATCATAACCTAATTTGATGTTTAATAGGCTTTTCCTTAATCCCTCCTTATTATCCAAGATATTTGCTTATCCAACGTTCTGCCGGCCTGTTTAGCTTGGATAAGTGAGACTCTACTGTATATTTAAAATCTTTGTGTTTCAAAACATATTAAATTATACAAAACATTTAGGCAATAGCAGTAGATGGAACATCGTCAAAAATCAGGGATAGAGTTAAGAAAAATCATGTCGTCTGAACAGTTTCATGACCGAAAATGGTTTGGGAACCATTCACTTTCCATAATGTAATACGAAAGACATTGAAGAGAACATAAACCTGAGACTTAGAACAACTTTTCTCAGTTTCTTTTTTATTTAGACTAAGATAGTTCTGTAAGAACAGAAAATATTGATCTGTTGAAGACTGCAATATAAAAGAGAAACTTTTATTGCTTTTTTGCAAATACTGATAGTTGCAATACGAAAGAGAAACCCTTTTTTTTTGCAAATGCTGGCATTGCAATGTGAAACAAACTTTTTTTGCTTTTTTGCAAATGCTGGGGATTGCAATGTGAAACGGAAACTTCTTTTCCTTTTTTGCAAATGCTGGGGATTGCAATGCGAAAAATAAATCTTTTTCTGCTTTTTTGCAAATGCTGGGAATTTCAATGTGAAACAAACTTCTTTTGCTTTTTTTTTTGCAAATGTTAGGGATTGCAGTGTGGAAGAAAAGCCTTTTTTGCAAATGCTGGGGATAGCAATGTGAAACAAACTTCTTTTGCTTATTTGCAAATGCTGAGGATTGCAATGCGAAAAATAATTCTTTTCCTTCTTTTTTGCAAATGCTGGGGATTGCTGTATAAAACAGAAATTTCTTTTGCTTTTTTGCAAATGCTGGGGATTGCAATGAGAAAGAGAAACTTTTTTCTGCTTTTTTGCAAATGCTGGGGATTGCAATGTGGAAGAGAAACTTTTTTTGCAAATGCTGGGGATTGCAATGAGAAAGAGAAACTTTTTTCTGCTTTTTTGCAAATGCTGGGGATTGCAATGTGGAAGAGAAACTTTTTTTGCAAATGCTGGGGATTGCAATGAGAAAGAAACCTTTTTCTGCTTTTTTGCAAATGCTGGGAATTGCAGTGTGGAAGAGAAACCTTTTTTTGCAAATGCTGGGGATTGCAATGAGAAAGAGAAACTTTTTCTGCTTTTTTGCAAATGCTGGGGATTGCAATGTGGAAGATAAACTTTTTTTTAATAAATGCTGGGGATTGCAGTGCGAAAGAGAAACTTTTTTTTAAATAAATGCTGGGGATTGCAATGCGAAAGAGAAGCCTTTTTCTGCTTTTCTGCAAATGCTGGAAATAGCAATGTGAAACAAACTTCTTTTGCTTTTTTTGCAAAACAGACTGGTTTTCACTTCCCTTCATACGTTAGCAAAGGAGTTGGCAGGAAAGGGTTTTGAAAACAAATCATGGTTTAATCAGTTAATAATCAATGAACTAGTTAATGAATTAATGGTTATTTAGGGCTTGCAAAAGGCAATATTTATATTGCTACTGATTGGATTTATATTCTGCTTTTCTCTCGGAATGGGATCCAAAAACTGAAAATGAGATGAAATCCAAATCTCGTCTCACCCAAAGTTGAAAATAAACCTAAATCATAACATATTCCAAAAACATGGCTAAAAACAGCTCAAACATATTTGAAAGTATTGCAGATATAATTTGTTTTGCTTCTAGAAAAAGGAAGGAAATATGATGTATTATGTAAAAAACAATAGTTTCAAATGTTGTAAGTTTTGTTTCCAGTTTAATTAGAAATTATTGTTGCAAAGGAAAACTTTTAAAAAAACCCTCAAATGTTGTAGGTTTTGGTTGCAACTGTTGCAAAGGGAAATGAAAGGAGATTGATGTGGTTAGACTTATTGTAGCCAAAAAAATCCGTAAGAATTCAACAAGATACATACCCCGTACTACATCTTCACACCACATTGAGACACTTTACTACATGTGCATCTAAAAATGTAATACAGTAGTCTCACTTATCCAAGCCTCGCTTATCCAAGTTTCTAAATTATCCAAGCCATTTTTGTAGTCAATGTTTTCAATATATCGTGATATTTGGGTGCTAAATTTTTTTCTTGAAAGTGTGTATACAAAATAGAGTCTGTGCATCCATTCCTGATTCTGGATCGGTGTTCTTGTATCCGTGTTCTCAATACCCTAAAGGTCATCCCCACATATAACAATTTACATGGACATATAATCAAATATACAGTAGAGTCTCACTTATCCAAGCTAAATGGGTTGGCAAAAGCTTGGATAAGCGAATATGTTGTATAATAAGGAGGAATTAAGGAAAAGGCTATTACAAAACCAAAACATCATGTTATACAACAAATTTGACGGAAAAAGTAGTTCAAAACGCAGTAATGTTATGTTGTAATTACTGTACTTACGAATTTAGCACCAAAATATCACGATATATTGAAAACATTGACTATAAAGATGCCTTGGATAATCCAGAATGTCGGATAAGCAAGTCTTGGATAAGTGAGATGACTGTATATAGAAACAAGCATTTAAAAGTTTCTGTTTAAAACAGAGAACATCATAATATCAATTTGCAACCTTTGAGACATGATTTTTTTTTTCCTGATGTCAGGTCGACTTAAGAAACTTCTGGTGTGAGAGAATGGGCTGTCTACAAGGATGTTGCCCAGGTGCTTTGATGTTTTACCATCCTTGTGGGAGGCTTCTCTCATATCCCTGCATGGAGCTGGAGCTGACAGAGGGAGCTCATCCACACTCTTCCCAGGCTGGATTCGAACTGGCAACCTTCAGATCAGTAACCCAACCTTCAATTCAGCAGTCTGCCGGCGGAAGGGTTTAAACCATTGTGCCATTGGGGGCTCCTTCACCAAGAGACCTGATGAAAACAGAGAAATCGATGCAGCGGACTCCCTTTTTATTAAGGAAAAGGGCTTAATAATAATAATAATAATAATAATAATAATAATAACTTTATTCTTGTATCCCACCCCATCTCCCTGAGGGGACTCGGCATGGCTTACATGGGGACCGAGACCAGCAAAATAAAATAATATACAACAACATAAAATACATTTGAATTACAACAAATTAATGCAATGAATAAGTCCTGTGAGATACGGAATTTTTTTTAGTCTTCAATAGGACTTTCGGGACTATTTTTTCCTGCTTTTCCCCAAAGGCATACATGTGATTGAAAAAATGGTATTGGGAATAAAATCCTTTAAAACGTTGCATCACTTCTCTATGAAATAACAGCATCACAAGGTCAAGTCCATAAAAGTGACTCGTAGTTACTTTGGACGCATTTCTCTTACGTTCCTGATGAGTTTGAAAACTTCTGATGTTTTTTGTGAAGTGTTTCATTCTAGGTTTTCTTGATTCAAATATCATTCAAATCAAGGGAGGAAACAGTTATGGTTTTATGTGATTTCCTTTTGGGAGATGGCCTAAAATTACATTGAAACATAATGCCCAGCTCTTTAAGAAGCCCTATGAGGAGCGGCTGAAAGAGCTGGGCATGTTTAGCCTGCAGACAAGAAAGAAAGGACAGGAAGAATAGCGTTGGTCAGATTAAAATAGAGATGGATCGTCAGATGCAGGGCTGTTGATTTTTAATTGGTTTTCAGCACCAGGATCTCCTGAACCAAAGTACCGTATATACTCGGAGATAAGCCGAGTTTTTAAGCCCTTTTTATGAGCTGGAAAAGCCTCCCCCGGCTTATAATGGCGTCAAGGTCAAGCCGGCAGTGGAGCCTGGAGGCCATTGCTTGCAATATATGATATATTTATCTCTCATCTTACCCTCTCTTATCAGTGTTTACTTTTCCAAAGCCTCCCTCACTCCTAACCAAGGGAATGTTTTGAAAAGGGAAAGAAGCCCTTGCAAGTCAGGAAGAAGAATATATATACCAATTAATCTTATAAGAGCATTTTTCCCTGAAATATTTGTTAATCTCTGCTACAGATATATAAGCATTTTCCCCTGCAAGCCATTATATTTGTACCTTTATATTTGTATCTATCTATCTAAATTAATTTTATATATGAATTTCCCCCTCATGTGTTTGCAAGTCTTTGCAAATCCTGTATACATATAGATATCTAGAGATTTCCATGTACCTACACATCTGTATCTATGTGTATACATTATTTTATATATGAATTTTCAGCTCATATGTTTGCAAGTCTTTGCAAATCCCATACAGATATAATTATCTATATAGAGAGAAATGTCTAGATAGATAGATATGAATATACATATATAGGGCTTGCAAATATTTTCAGGGGAAATGCACACAAACACACACACACACACATAGAGATTCTAGATAGATATAAACATAAATATATAGGGCTTACAAATATTGCTGGAGGGAAATGCAGATATATAGAGAGAGGAATTGCAAACGTTTCAGGGGAAATGCATATGTCAAATTAGTATATGTAATTATAGATCTATATCTAGCTCTGCATTGTTTATATAGGCATTGAATGTTTGCCTGTTACTATGTTGGAAACTGGCTTGAGTCCCCATGGGGAGATAGGGCAGGGTACAAATGAAGTTGTTTATTATTATTATTATTATTATTATTATTATTATTATTATAAGTTATTGTTAATACCATATTGTTTTTGTTGACCCTACTTTTCCACTTACAGAGCTAGTTTACTGTTTTTCTTTGAAATACGGTAAATATTCAAAAACCTTTAACCTACTGATGCTTCAAAATAATTTCATTGGGATCTATTTTCATTTTGAAATTTACCCATACCTGCTGCATTTTCCACCCTCGGCTTATATTCGAGTCAATACGTTTCTCCAGTTTTTTACGGTAAAATTAGGTGCCTCGGCTTATATTAGGGTCGGCTTATACTCAAGTATATACGTTATTTATATCAGTTACCTTCAACCTCATGGAAAGGGGTAGAAATCACTTGTTTTGCCGCTCTGATCCTTTCCCAATGTCGAACCCAGCAGATTTGTCGCTTCCTCCGCAAAGCTGTCAAAATTGTGCCCGTCGTATCCCTTTGCTGAGGCAAAATGTGTGAATCTGATATTTCAGTTTATAGGACCAAAAGTTTAAAATTGCATATCTAACATTCCAAACTGCACACTCCAAATATTAAGCTTAGACCTCGAAAGAGAGAGAGAGATTGAGAGAAATAAACGACATTTCCATAATTGAGTTTGAAAAGTCTGATTGCTTTGAGGGATGAATTGCAACTCAGGTCACAAAGGAGAGGAAGAGAATATTTGTTTCCTCAAGATATTATTATTATGATTATTATTAAGCTATTATCAAGTCTTATTAAGTTGTTATTATTATTATTAATATTATTATTATTATTAATATCCTGTTTGGCAGAGGAATACACTGCCTTGGATTCCAGTAGCGTCTCCTTCTCTGATGGTTTTAAAGCCAAGGCTGGATAGCCAAATATCGGGAGGGCTTTGATTGTGCTTTTTCTGCCTGGCAGAAGGGGGTTGGACTGGATGGCTCTTGGGGTCTCTTCCAACTCTATGTTTTCCCAGTTTTTTTTAGTGGTAAAATGAGGTGCCTTGGCTTATATTTGGGTCGGCTTATACTCGAGTATATATGGTAAACCAATTAATAAAAACGATTTCAATCTCACCCTTGGGTGATTCTAGAGCCAATGGGTATAATATATAAAGTGAACAAGACGGCAATATGGGCCAGGGCAAAACTAAGTAATAAAAATATAAATACCGTATATACTCGAAGATAAGCCGAATTTTTCAGCTCTTATTTATGAGCTGAAAAAGCCTCCCCCCCCCCCTTATAATCGGGTCAAGGTCAAGGCCAGCAACAGAGTCTGGAGGCTGTTGCTTGCAATATATGATATATTTATCTCTCATCTCACCCTCCCTTATCAGTGTTTTCTTTTCGCTCTTAACAAGGAAATGTTTTGAAAAAGGAACAAAGCCCTTGCAATTCAGGAAGAAGAATATATATGTACCCATTAATCTTATAAAAGCATTTTCCCTGAAATATTTGTTAATCTCTGCTACAGATATATAGGCAGTTCCCCCTGCAAGCCTTTGCAATCCCAGTGTACTTCTATCTATATATCTACATTAATTTTATATATGAATTCCCCCCTCATACGTTTAAAGGTCCTTGCAAATCCTATATCCACATAGATCCATGTACCTGTATATCTCTATCTATCTATCTATCTATCTATCTATCTATCTATCTATCTATCTATCTATCTATCTATCTATAATTTAACCTATTGATGCCTTGATTAATGTAATTTTATTGGTATCTATTTTTATTTTGAAATTTACCAGTAGCTGCTTCATTTCCCACCCTCAGCTTATACTCGGGTCAATAAATTATCCCAGTTTTTTGTGGTAAAATTAGGTGCCTTTGCTTATATTCGAGTCGGCTTATACTCAAGTATATATGGGTAAAAATATAATAATAATAATAATAATAATAATAATAATAATAATAATAATAATAAATGTTGAAAAAATAGTTTTTAAAAGATAAACATGCTCTATTTTAACTGCAAGAATTGGAAATCCCATCCCATATTTGGGGTTTTTCAAAAATAATAACAATAATTTGGGGCATTCCCTATGTGTAAGAGGATTCCCCATAAGTGGTCCTTCTCAGAAAGCATTCATCGGGGTACGTTGGTGAGATAATTTGCCCCCCTTTCCCCCAAAATGTGTCCTTTCTTCCACCCACACACAGCCTCCCATGGAGGGCCCTCCAAACAATTGCTTTTAATGGCTATCAATTGACTGGGTTTCTCTCCCTCTGGAATAAAAAGAAAGAATGCAAAGAAAGAGAAGCAGAGGAGAGAAAGAAAAGCATGCACACATAGATATCAATGGGGGCCGGGCCTCCCGCATTTATTATTTTCTGCTTCACTGTGTGAATTAAACAACTCATTCCTCCCCCCCTTGGGGTGTGTGTGTGTGTGTGTGTGTGTGTGTGTGTGTGTATATATATTCTTTCTCTCCATCTCTCTCTCTCTCTCTGCTTTCATTTGAGAAGAAGTGAGGCATGAGGGAGCCTTTGGAATAATGAGGTGTAATTAGCCTTGCCAGCTTTTATCTGCAGAAAAAAAAGAGAGAGAAAACCTTCTCCTTCAATTAGATTGAAATAAAACGAAAAGAAGAGAAAAAAGGAGGGAGGGAAAAGGGGGAAAGGGGGGGGGCAACACATGCCTCTGTTTGGCTGCCATGATGCGCCATTGCGCACGGTTGTCGGCGGAATGGAATAAAATATTACCCTAATATTACTAATAATATTGCAATATACTGTTATAGTACAATATAGCCATATATAATGCTTATATTGTGCTATGTTAATAATATAATATATTGTATGTACATATAACTTGTAAGCCGCCCTGAGCACCCTTCGGTATAATAGCAATGATTGAGCTTGGCAACTCCTTCCCCACCAAACTCTGCCGCTTGCATCCTCAACCAGCCGGTCACCCCTGCCCGCAGCTGCGCATCGTCGCCAAAACGCTGCGTTGAAGACGCAAGCGGCAGAGTTTTGTGGGGAAGGAGTTGCCAAGCTCATTCCTCACTATGATAAGTGCCTAGATTTGAATGGTGACTATGTTGAGAAGTGGTATTTGGGTGTGGCTTTCAACTGCATAGGGTAAATGTTTTTTCCTATACTTTGTTCATTTTAAATTCCAAAACGTAATCTACTTTCTGGATAACCCTCATAATAAATAAATAATATATTCTCTGAAATATAGGCCTTGCTTCATCACTATCACAATGTGTCCAGAGGAGAGCGACTCAAAGGATCAAGAGTCTGGAGAACAAGCCCTATGAGGAGCGGCTAAAAGAGCTGGGGATGATTAGCCTGCAGAAGAGAAGGCAGAGAGGAGACATGATGAGGTGGGTGATTCCAGGTAAAGTGGTCTGACCAAGGCAAAATAGACAAGGAGCATGACTTCCCTGGATCTAGTAAAGGTAAAAGTTTTCCCCTGCCATCAAGTCCAGTCGTGACTGACTCTGGGGGTTGGTGCTCATCTCCATTTCTAAGCCAAAGAGCCGGCGTTGTCCATAGATGCCTCCTAGGTCATGTGGCTGGCATGACTGCATTGAGAGCTGTTCCCTTCCCGCCAGAGCGGTACCTATTGATCTACTCACATTTGCATGTTTTCAAACTGCTAGGTTGGCAGAAGCTGGGGCTAACAGTGGGAGCTCACTCCGCTCCCTGGATTTGAACAATGTAGATGCACAAAGGGAAGACTGAAGATCTTGCAAAAGTACAACTCCCAGTATTCCATTGCATTGAGCCATGGGGTCAAACCTGCACTGATTCTACAATGTAGATGCACAAAGGGAAGATGGAAGAAACTTGCAAATCTAAAACTCAAGAACATGTGGAACTATAAGTCCCAGGATTTGATAGCATTGAACCATGGCAGTTCAAGTGGTGTCAAACTGCATTCATTCTATCATGTAGATGCACCCAACAAAGGAGAATGTCTCTTAACTGCTTTGACTCTTTAACAAGCAGAGACATTGCCAGTGATCATTAGCAAAGGTCGCTTTAACGGCAACAATGGGGTGATAAATGGCCCTGGGTGTGTTCTGGGCGGCCCCACCTTTCTGGGCACATCTCTTCCCAGCCCTTTAAGGCGGAAGCCCACCCGCCTCCACCCCTTTCCCGCCCCTCCTTGACCTCCTTCTGTCTCCCTTTGCCATGGGGCGGCCCTCCTCGACTTCCCTCCGATGGAAGGATGTCGTATATCACCCGACTTCGCAGCCTCCGTCAAGTCCCCGGCCCTCAAGATCAGGTTCAGGGAGAAGAAGAGATCAAGGGTCAACTGGGAATACATACACTGGGGTTTTAAATAGGGAAGAGAAAACTAGGGAACACCCTTTTCTTCTTGGAAAGGCGATGGAAAATATTTGGAGGGCCCTGCAAACATGGACGTCGAGACAGCGACGTCCATGTTTCCAAAAGAATCTGTGAACAGCTCCTGTAGTTTTACAAATCAAAGGGTTACAGCAGTGGTTCCCAAACTTCTTTGGCCTGCCGCCCCCTTTCCAGAAAAAATATTACTCAGCGCCCCCTGGAAAGGGGGGCGTGGCTTAGAGGGGTGGGCGTGGCTCCTGCTCAAGAGGGTGGGGTGAGGTGGGAGGGGTCACCAATGGCCACTAGGACTGGGATGGGCGGTTACAAGCACTGAGGCAGGGCTGAGCTTCTATTCCTGTCCTGCGGCACCTGCCAGGACACAGGGGGCGGGGCTAGAGGAGGGGGCGTGGCCTCTTTGCAAGTGCCTGACGGGGCTGAACCTCTATACCCCGGCCCCCGTGTTCTAACAAGAAGCTCAGCCGTGTCTCGCGCTCTTGGGAAGAGGCCCTGCCCCTGCCCATAGCCCCACCCTTTAGTCTTCAAAGGCCTCTCACGGGAGGTATAGAGGCTCAGTCCTGTCTCGGGCTCTTTTGAAGAAGCCACGCCCACTCCTCTAGCTCCGCCCCCTGTGTCCTAAAAGGCGCCTCAGGAGAGGTATAGAGGCTCAGCCCTGTCTCAGGCTCTTGGGAAGAGGCCCCGCCCCTCCCCTGGCCCCGCCCCGTGTCCTAATAGGTGTCATCACTGCCCCCTGGATCGCTGCAGCGCCCACCAGGGGGCAGTAGCGCCCACTTTGGGAATCACTGGTTTAAAGCAATTGTGAATGTTGAATGAGCAAGCTTGATAAGCATATAGCTGCAAAGTCAATCATTGAGGGTATCTGCATAGAGCCGCGTTTCTCAACCTTGGGATCGGGACCCCTGCGAGGGTTGCAAGGGAGGTGTCAGATGGGTCGCCAAAGACCATCAGAAAACACATATTAATTCACAGTGCTCACCGCAAGTAGGTGAAAAACTTCTTCCCTAAATCACTGTCAATACCTCCCAAACTCTTCCAGTATTTTCTGTTTGTCATGCGGGTTCTGTGTGGGAAGCTTGGCCCAATTCTAACATTGGTGGGGTTCAAAGGGCTCTTTGATTGTAGGTGAACTATAAATCCCAGCAACTACAATTCCTGTCTGGCAGAAGGGGGTTGGACTGGATGGCCCTTGGAGTCTATAATGGAAGGAGAGGGTTGTTGTGTGTTTTTCGGGGTGCATGGCCATATTCCAGAAGTATTCTCTCCTGAAGTTTCTCCCACATCTATGGCAGGCATCCTCAGAGGTTGTGAGGGAGTGGGGTACCCCAAAGACCTCTGAGGATGCCTGTCATAGATGTGGGCGAAACGTCGGGAGAGAATACCTCTGGAACATGGCCATACAGCTGGAAAACACACAACAACCCTGTGATTCTGGCCATGAAAGCCTTCGACAACACAATGGAAGGAGACCTTGTGCTTGAGACCCTTCCCTCCTTTTACTGGAGTTCTCAGACTGCGTCATCCCACTGCACGAGCCTTGTAGGACTTGCAATACCTTGGGACTCATATGGGCCTGAGAACTCTATTTTTCTCCCAGTTGCCTGGCATTTTGTGTTCACATGGCTCTTCGTGGGCAGACGGATGTTGTGACAGCAGCACCATTTTCGTCAGTGGTGTCCACCACCTGTTCCTCCACCGGCACCATCGCCCGGATACTAAAATTAGGATCCCACTTAGGGCCAGGAAAACCTGAGTCACGCTCATTGAGCTTCCCGAGGGGAAAAGTGGGACTCCTTTGCCGCCTCGAGCGCATAAATAACGCATTTGGGGGAAATCGGAGAGCCGGGTGTGCCTTTCCAAAGGACGCATGACGGTGAAAAGGAAGCCTTGACAACACCAAACAAAAACCCGGGCATCGGATACTGCGCCGAAACGGGCCCCCGCCATGGGCCACGGTTGAGGGTCTCTGAATCAAAAGGGACCGCGCCGGGTTTTGGAGGATGAAAACGGACACTACCGCTTTACAGTAGGGCCAAACTATGGGGCTACTGTGTCAGCGGTGACCCCGGCGGTCAAAGGTGAAGGGTTTCCCAAGGGTGTCTTTGATAGAGCCATCTCGGACAAGAAAGGCGCGCCTATACAGATGTCCCCGTCATTACCATTAGAATGTGTCGCCAAAAGAGTGTTCTAGGGCAATGTAATTAAAACGGGCCCTGCTTCGGATTCTCGGTTTTCTCCCTCCCTTCCGCATCTCTAATTTCCCACTTTTTCCCTCTTTTCTTCTCCTCCTCCCTGGTGTAGACCCTTAACCCTTCACTTCGCATGGTTCGTGACTAGCCTCGCAGAGTGGTTGGATTTCCAAAAAAATAAAAATAATAAACCCCGGCTGAGTGAAGAAAAAGAAAGAGATGGAGGCCTTGTAGGAACACTGCCACTTTCTTTACTGTCGCCACTTTCTCCTGTGTCACTCGATAGCGCTCACCCCGACAGGTAAGCCACAAAGGGGAGACTGTACCGAGAGAGGGAGTCCTTGCTTTCTGCAGCATTTGGATGAATTTTTTTCTTTTTTAATTATTATTTGAGAAAAAGTTACAGTTATATAAACATCTATCGATATAATAAAAGTGAATGTTTGTATGTGTGTATGTGGCAGCTTTCTGATTGGCTCCCACTTTCACCAGCCACTGTGACCACCCTTTGGGGGAGGATGGAACAAGGATTATGGGATTTGCAGTACTTTCAAAAACTTCATCTCCCACAGACCACTGTTACTCTAACCCAGTGATTCCCAAAGTGGGTGCTACCACCCCCCGGTGGGTGCTGGAGCGATCCAGGAGGGCGGTGTTGTCACCTATTAGGACACAGGGGCCGGGCCAGGGGAGGGGTGGGGCCTCTTCCCAAGTGCCGGAGACAGAGCTGAGCACCTGAGGCACCTGTTAGGACACGGGGTGGAGCTAGAGGAGTGGGCGGGGCTTCTTCCCAAGAGCGCGAGACAGGGCTGAGCTATACCTCCCCTGAGGTGCTTGTTAGAACGCGGGGCGGGGTATAGAGGCCCCAACCCCTCCTCTAGCCCCGCCCCCTGTGTCCTAGCAGGTGCCGCAGGACAAGGATAGAAGCTCAGCCCTGCCTCAGAGCTCGTAACTTTGCCCATCCTAGTCCTGGCTGCCCATTTGTGGCCCCGCCCACCTCCCCCCTCCCCCTCCCAGCCCTGCATCTTGGACTAGAGGAGACGCTCAGCCCCGCCCTCTTGTGCAGGAGCCACGCCCCCAAGCCACGCCCCCCTTTCCAGGGGGCACTGAGTAATATTTTTTCTGGAAAGGGGGCAGTAGGCCAAATAAGTTTGAGAACCACTGGTATACGTGATAAATGCTGCAAACCTCAATAACAGAAAACCTCAATGGTTCACGCAGAATCATTGTGCTATAACTGTGCAATGTGGAAGAGACTTAAAATGGTCTTATCCACTGGGTTGGTTAGTATTTCTCTCCCAGAGCTTGCATCCATGGAAAGTGGAAATATACCTTTTTACTAATGGCAGAGAAAAGGGGCTTGGGGAAAAGAATGCAAACCATTGCTGTCCTGCTAAATTTGTTGGCTCTCCAAGGACACTAAACTGCCCTTTGTTGGAAACTGCATGCTGGATAGATCCAATAAATAAACTTGTGATGCAAAGCAATGGAGCATCATACCCTTCAACTGCCATAGTTTGGCAGTATCCCACTTTCTCATTTGCTTTTAAAATATGACCCCTCTCTGGTGTTGCTTGGCTCATGTACATTTTGATTTTCATCTCTAACTGGAGGACATGGAGCCCCGAAGGTGTGGTCCAGAGACTGGTCAGGTTCAGCATTGCCTACCCAACCCGTTCCATTGTGATGTGTCCTGATGAAGTCATCAGAAGGAGTTTTGAAGAGTAAAGTGAGCTGAGAGAGAAGGGGGAAAGCCAAAGCCATGCCTGGCTCTAGGCAAAGGTGAAAGATGCCACCATCCCCGATAATGACCTAAGCCCTGGGAGGAGAGAAAGGAAGAACAGGAAGGAAACCGCAAAGAGGTCTTATGGGAACGTCTACCTCCTTCCTTCCGGCCCTCCGAGTCTGACATCTTCTACTCAAAAAAGCCACGTTGCCATGCCTAAGCAAAATGCCCTGGCTGTCGGGATTGACCTCGGCACCACGTTCTCTTGCGTAGCTGTCTGCCACCAGGACAAGGTCGAGATCATCGCCAACGACCAAGGCCACCGGACCACCCCCAGCTACGTGGCCTTCACCAACAGTGAGCACTTGGTGGGTGATCCTGCCAAAAACCAGGCCTCCCTCAACCCCCAGAACACCGTCTTCGATGCCAAGCGGATGATCGGCAGGAACTACCATGATGCCACCGTCCAGGAAGACATAAAACACTGGCCTTTCACCGTAGCTAACCATGAGGGCAAGCTGAAGATCCAGGTGGTCCACAAGGGCAAGCAGAGGACCTTTTACCCCGAGGAGATCTCAGCCATGATCTTGACCAAGATGAAGCACACAGCCGAAGCCTACCTGGGATGCCCCATCACTCAAGCTATTGTCACTGTCCCGGCCTACTTCAACGATGCCCAGCGCCAAGCCACCATTGACGCTGGGGCCATCGCCGGACTCAAAGTCCTGAAGATCCTCAACGAACCCACAGCCGCTGCGATTGCCTATGGATTGGACCTCAGGAACCAAGAAGCAGGGAGTAGGAATATCCTCATTTTCGACCTGGGTGGGGGCACCTTCGATGTGTCCATTCTCTCTGCCGAAGATGGCATCTTTGAAGTGAAGGCCACGGCTGGAGACACTCACCTTGGCGGACAGGATTTCGACAAAAGGCTGGTGGCTTACCTGGCTGATGAGTTCAAAAAGAAGCACAAGAAGGACCTCCGCCAGGACAAAAAGGCCATGCAGCGGCTCAAGACGGCGGCGGAGCGGGCCAAGTGCATCCTGAGCTCTTGCTCCAGTGCCAGCATCTCCGTTGACTCTCTGTATCATGGGATAGACTTCTATATGACCATCACCAGGGCTCGGTTTGAAGATCTCTGCTCAGACCTCTTCCGAGCTACTCTGAAACCCTTGGAGCGGGCCTTGAAGGACGCTCAGGTGAGTAGGAGTGAGATCATGGATGTTGTGTTGGTTGGAGGTTCCACTCGTATCCCCAAGATCCAAAAACTCCTGAAGGATTTCTTCAACGGGAAAGAGCTGTGTAAAGGCATCAACCCTGATGAAGCAGTGGCCTACGGGGCAGCCATCCACGCTGCCGTGTTGACTGGCAACCGGATGCCCAGAATGCAGAACATGTTCCTTTTGGACGTCACCCCTCTGTCATTAGGGATCAAGACTCAAGGCGGGGTGATGGCCACCGTCATCAAACGCAACTCTCCCGTCCCGACCAAGGAGACCATGGAGTTCACCACCACGGAAGACGGCCAAGACACCATCTTGTTCATGGTCTACGAAGGGGAACGGGCGCTGACCAAACACAACCACCTCTTGGGCACCTTCACTTTAACCGGGATCCCGCCGGCTCCCTGTGGGACTCCTGTTATCACCGTTACGTTCTCCATCGACGAGAACAACATCCTGACGGTCTTTGCTAAGGACGTGGAGACAGGGAACACCAACCAACTCACCATTTCCGACACCCGAGGCCGCCTGGGACAAGAGGAAATTGAAAGGATCATCCAAACGGCTGAAGAGTTCAGGGTGAATGACCGATCCCAGCAGGACAGGATTGAAGCCATGAACTCCTTGGAGTCCTGCACGCTGGAGCTGAAGAGGGTGGCGGAAGAGCAGGTCCTGGATGTCCAAGCCAAGAGGAGGATGTTGGAGATGTGTGACAGCACCACGTCCTGGCTGGAGGGGAACACGTCGGTGGAGAAGGAAGAGTGCGAGCAGCGGCAGAAGGATCTGGAGGAAGCCTGGGGCTCCATGTGCAGCTCCCTCGCTGAAAGCGAAAGCGCGGAAGAAGGGAGACCAGGAGACACTCAAGAAGAGGTGGTGGAGGGAGACCAAGACAAGGCTCAACCTGAAGAGGAGATGGAATAAAATCACCGCCAGTGCATTGTACCACCTATGGGGCTTATTAAAAGTATGAGTTTCAAACAAAATGGCTGGATTCTTTTATTTTAAAAACAAATTGACCAGGGTCCCTCTGGTTAAACCAAAAAATCTCAGATTTTGCTCCCATACAATATTACAGTTAGTGCTCCACACTTGCTGGAATTAGGGCTGCAGGACTCCTACAAAAGTGGAGAAACTATGGATAAAAATGCCGTTTGTCCAACTGTCGGACTCTCTAGGTCCCCTAGCTAGTTCTATAGTCAACTTCTCCCATAATTGCACTGGAAGAAAGTATATTTTTATTCAAATCCATTAATAACTCAGTCTGCAAAAGACACACCTGTAAATGTGGAGAGTTGACTATGTTTTGTTTTCGGTGTCTACACTTCCTTCATTGATATGTCTTACCTGGAAATTGCCAGCATCACTAAGGCCTTTTCAGTCCTATTTCCCAGGCCAGTTTAAATTAACCCAGATCCTGTTTGTGTCATTGGGCTGATTATTTAGTGCAGTGGTTCCCAAACTTATTTGGCCTGCCGCCCACTTTTCAGAAAAAACATTAGTCAGCGCCCCCTGGAAAGGGGTATGTGGCTTAGAGGGTGGCCATGGCTCCTGATCAAGAGGGTGGGGCTGAGGCTCTCCCCTAGTCCAAGATGCAGGGCTGGGAGGGGGAGGGAGTGGTGGGCAGGGCCACAAATGGGTGGCCAGGACTGGGATGGGCGGAGTTACGAACTCTGAGGCAGGGCTGAGCTTCTATCCCTGTCCTGCGGTGCCTGCCAGGACACAGGGGGCGGGGCCAGAGGAGCGGGCAGGGCCTCTTCCCAAGTGCCTGACAGGGCTGAACCTCTATACCCCGCCCCCGTGTTCTAACAAGCGCCTCAGGGGAGGAATACAGAGGCTCAGCCTTGTTTTGTGCTCTTGGGAAGAGGCCCCGCCTCCACCTCTAGCCTCGCCCTTTAGTCCTAAAAGGCGAGGTATAGAGGCTCAGCCCTGTCTCGGGTTCTTGGAAGGAGGCCCCACCCCCTTTCCTAGCTCCGCCCTCTGTCCCAACAAGAGCCTCAGGAGAGGTATAGCTTCTCAGTCCTGTCTCAGGCTCTTGGGAAGAAACCATGCCCACTCCTCTAGCTTTGCCCCCTGTGTCCTAAGAGACATCTCAGGTTCTCAGCCCTGTCTCTGACACTTGGGAAGAGGCCCTGCCCCTCCCCTGGCCCCGCCTCCATGTCCTAATAGGTGCCATCACTGCCCACCGGATCGCTCCATCACCCACCGGGGGGGGGGGGCGGGAGACGGTAGCGCCCACTTTGGGAATCACTGATTTGCTGCCTTCAAGATGACTTTCTCTTTTGGCAACCCTTTTGCTGTGTCTTCTTGATGAGGTTTTTGTTTTGAAAAGGGTTGCCCTCTGAAGCTGAGAGAGCGTGACTTGCCCAAAGGTTATTCTGTGGGTTTCCTTGACTGAAAAAGGATTTGAACTGTGGTCTCACAGAATCCTAAGGCACCGCTTTCACTGCTACACCATCTTGGACTTGTAAGCAAAATCAACTCTAACTTCTGTAAACTTTTGCAAAGTTTTCTTGGCCAGATTTATTTAGAGAAAGCTTGCCATTGTTTTTCTTTGAGGCTGAGAAAGTGGCATTTGCCCAAGATCCCCATTGTGACATAGGAAATGATGGGGCACTGATGCCTGGCAGGGAAACATCCTCTGTCCCACCCCAGAGGCCAGAGGGCTGCCCCTCCCCATGGTTTGCCAATTTACCATCTTTGGCAAAAGGATTTGGGGGCTTGGGGAAGGAACAACAGCGGCAACAACGGAAGACCTGCATCTTACACACACTCTCTGATGGGAGCAGATGCCAGCCATGAGGAAGCTCAGGACCCCAACAGCAATTTCGTCCCATTGCAGCTCTCCTCCTGTTTCAAAACTTCTGCAACCAGGACTCGCCCCAAGGGCCCGGCGGTGGGGATCGACCTGGGCACCATGTTCTCCTGCATCGCAGTCTGTCAGAATGGCAAAGTGGACCTCATTGCCAACAGCCACAGCAGCCGGACCACCCCCAGCTGCGTGGCCTTCACCGACCGGGAGCGGCTGGTGGGGGAACCAGGAGAGACCCAAGTTGGACTCGACCCGGAGAATACGGTCTTCTGTGCCAAGCGGCTAATGGGCCGCAGATACAAAGACCCCTCCGTCCAGGCCGAGCTGAAGAGTTTCCCCTTCCGAATCATTGAGAGCAGCTGTGGTGGGAAAGTCAAGGTTCAAGTGATGGACAAAGGATTGGAGAAGTCCTTCTATCCCGAGGAAGTCTCTGCCATGGTCCTCTCCAGGCTGAAGCAGCTGGCCGAAGGCTACCTGGGGCGCCCGGTCACCCAGGCCGTCATCACCGTCCCAGCCTACTTCAACGATGCCCAGCGCCAGGCCACCATAGATGCCGGAGTTATTGCAGGACTCGAGGTCCTGAGGTTGATCAATGAACCTGCGGCAGCCGCCATCGCTTACGGGATGAACGATGGCAACAAGAGGACAGCAAAGCAAAACATCCTCGTCTTCGATTTGGGCGGAGGGACCTTTGACGTCTCCATTCTCACATCCCAAGGTGGAGTCTTTGAAGTGTTGGCCACGACAGGGGACACCCACTTGGGAGGTGAGGATTTTGACCGGAGGTTGACTGACCACCTCGCCCAGGAGTTTCAGAAGCAGCACAAAGAGGACCTCGGCCAGAGCAAGAAGTCAATGCAGAGGCTGAAGATTGCCTGCGAGCGGGCCAAGCGGACCTTAAGTACCCACACCACTGCCGTCGTCTCTGTTGACTCCCTCTATAAGGGCATCGATTTCCAAACAAACATCAGTAGAGCCACATTTGAAGACCTCTGTTGTGACCTCTTCCAGGCCACGCTTCTCCATGTAAACAGGGCCCTGGAGGACGCTGGGCTGAAGAAGTCCAACGTGGACGAGGTGGTGCTAGTGGGGGGTTCGACCCGCATCCCTATGATCCAACGGCTCTTGTCTCAATGCTTTGAGGGCAAGGCCTTGTGTAAAAGCATCAACCCAGATGAAGCTGTGGCTCAGGGGGCGGCTATCCAAGCCGCTGTCTTGACCGGCCACCGGTACGAGAGTCTGCAGAACCTCCTGCTCTTGGATGTGACACCGGTTTCTTTGGGTCTGGAGACCGTCGGGGGCGTGATGGACGTCGTGGTCAAGCGCAACTCCCCCATCCCCACCAAGGAGACCCGGAACTTCTCCACCACGGAGGACAACCAAACCAGCCTTTTCTTGCAAGTCTATGAAGGTGAGCGGACCTTGACCAAACACAACCGGCTCCTGGGGACACTGACGCTGAGTGGGCTCCAGCCGGCCCCACGTTGTGTGCCAGTCATCGTGGTCACCTTTCAGGTGGACCACAACAACATCCTCACGGTCTCTGCTGCGGAAAGGAGCACAGGCCACACCAGCCAGCTCACGGTCACAGATACACGAGGCCGACTGGATCAGGAGGAGGTCGAGCGGATTGTCCGTGAGGAAGAAGCATACCAGGCCCAAGAGAAGGCGGAGCAGGAGAAACAGGAGGCCTTGAACTCCTTGGAGTCCAGCACCTTCCAGCTGAAGCGGGTGGCGGTGGAAGAGAAGTCCTTAGACAGCCGGGCCAAGAGGCGGGTGCTGGAGCTGTGCGAAGAGACCGCGGCCTGGATGGAGGGCAACCGGCACGCTCCGAAGAAGGAGTACGAAGAGCGGAAGAGGGAGCTGGAGGACGTCTGCTATTCCGTCATCACCCACTTCAGCACCGAGGGAGAGAAACCTTAAAAATATGTGTGTTTTCTGGGGGTCTACACATCTGGGTGGACTATGATGACACATTAAAAGAAAAAACAGGAACAAAAGAGACACAAAAAGATGCCCATTTATAGTGTATTCCAGATATGGTTTGACTAGAGCAGACTAGAGTGGGACCTTAATCTCAACTCTATACTCCTGTTGACGCAGCCTAGAATTGCATTGATGTTTTTAGCTGTCACACTGCACTGTTTTTTTTTAAGCATTCATAATTTGAATCTTTGACCCATTAGCCCTACAGACATCATTGTGCCCATCCATTAGGATCGTAACAATAATATAACCACACCACACTGTTGACTCCTAGATCCCTGAGAAGATGTGGCCTTCTCAGTGGTGGCTCCCAACCTGTGGATCTTCCTCCCACAGGAGACAATAATAATAATAATAATAATAATAATAATAATAATAATAATAATAATAGTGCAGTTTTCTGGCATTGTATATTTCTGCTGCTTCTGTGACTGTTCATTTGTATTTTGATTCCGTAGCCCACTTGTCGATGGATGTCCAGAATCAGCAGCATCCACCGCGGTCCTTTTTATCCTGGGCGACAACCGAGCCAGTATAGACTTTGTTTTGGTTTGATTCTTCATAATGCTAATGGGTTAGGTGCTCTTGGTTCCACTCCTCAGCTGAGGCCTCTCTGGCTTGGTTGGACCTGCCGGTCGTTACACTACCGCCAGCACAGCCCTCAGATATCATTGGAGCAGTTAAGCTCCCCCCCACCACGTCAAGCAGTCAAAGAAGAAGAACATGCCCTGGCAGAATATGTAAAGCAAAGTGCTTTGATTGAAATCAAAAATCAGAAACTCCTCAAAACACAGCAGACAAAGAATCAGTACAAGAAAACCGCACTACAAACTAGAGCTGACAGCTGGCACAACAAAACATTGCATGGAAAGTTCCTCGACAAAATTGAAGGAAAAGCTGATAAGGAGAAGACCTGGCTCTGGCTCACGAATGGGACCCTGAAGAAGGAGACAGAAGGCCTGATCCTTGCAGCCCAGGAGCAAGCCATCAGAACAAAGGCAACTGTGCCGTCACGCCTGGGGCTGTACTCTTAGTGAAAGAGGCATGGACGTGACATCTTTCCCCAGGGGATTGCTTCTTGCCCTCCTTTAGGGAAACTGGAACTCCCAAGGACCAAAACACTGTAGATAACTCAAAAACTGGGTTTATTGTTCACAAAGGGGGTAAAGGAAAATATACATTACAGTCTTTGATTGTTTAAGTCCGTGGAGCCTTCTAGATCCCTCTTTCTCTGGCTGTGAATGCCAGAGCAAACTCAGCCTCAGTCCAATGACCTATATCTGAAGACAAGAGTCTTCCTCTGTTGCCAAAGGACTGATGTGAAGGCGCTTGAGACTCCTCAACGTTGTTCAGGTTGGCCCTGAACATGAAGTGTGAGTCCCAAGGGTAAGAACCTCAGAATTGGTGCTGAGAGGTAACTTTTGAAGGGCTTTTAGTGCCAAGTCTCTCTCTCACGTCCATCCGATAGAGAGCTTGCTGGTGGAATGAAAAGGAGGGAACACAGTACTACTCCAGGAAGAGGTGGAGCCAAATAGTTTAGCTGAGTGAGCAATATAACAGGTACAAACAACATTGATTGACAGATATAAATAACCAATCCAACTACATTTACAGGGTAAGGGCAAAATCAGGCATGATACAGCAATTCAAATATTGAAACTTATAGTTTGACATATAAATGGCGCCACTAGCGCCATCACAGCAACTAAGGCCAAGATCGAAAAATCAGCTGATGACCCAAAATGCAGACTGTGCAAGGAAGCTGATGAAACCATTGATCATATCCTCAGCTGCTGTAAGAAAATCGCACAGACAGACTACAAACAGAGGCACAACTATGTGGCCCAAATGATTCATTGGGACTTATGCCACAAGTACCACCTCCCAGCAGCAAAGAACTGGTGGAATCACAAACCTGAAAAAGTATTGGAGAATGAGCACGCAAAGATACTGTGGGACTTCTGAATCCAGAAGTTCTGGAACACAACACACCAGACATCAAAGTTGTGGAAAAGAAAAAGGTTTGGATCATTGATGTCGCCATCCCAGGTGACAGTCGCATTGACAAAAAAAACAAGAAAAACTCAGCTGCTATCAGGGCTTCAAGACTGAACTAAAGACTCTGGCAGAAACCAGTACAGGTGATGGGCACACTGGGTGCCATGCCAAAAGATCTCAGTCAGCATTTGGAAACAATAGGCATTGACAAAATTACGATCTGCCAACTGCAAAAGGCCACCATACTGGGATCTGCGCGCATCATCCGAAAATACATCACACAGTCCTAGACACTTGGGAAGTGTTTGACTTGTGATTTTTTGATACAAAATCCAGCATATCTATCTTGTTTGCTGTGTCATAATAATAATAATAATAATAATAATAATAATAATAATAATAATAACAACAACAATAAGGTAAAGGTTTTGCCCTGACATTAAGTCCAGTCGTGTCCGACTCTGGGGGCTGGTGCTCAACTCCATTTCTATGCTGAAGAGCCGGGGTTGTCCATAGACACCTCCAAGGTCATGTGGCCACTAGCATGACTGCATGGAACGCAGTTACCTTCCCGCCAGAGCAGTACCTATTGATCTACTCACATTTGCATGTTTTCGAACTGCTCGTTTAGATCGTTCAGATGGTCTTTGAAGATCTCTTTGCTTAGCTACGGCCTTATGAGACCACCTAGATGGCTTTTGGAGGTCACTTTCCTTACCTATGGTCTTATTAAAGCATGTAGATTGACTTTGAGGGTCCTTTTCCTCATCTATGGTCTTCTGATGGCCTTATGAGATCATCTAGATGGCCTTTGAGAGTCTCTTTGCTTACCTATGGTCTTATGAGATCATCTAGATCAAGGGTCCCCAAACTAAGGCCCATGGGCCAGGTGCGGCCCTCCAAGGTCATTGACCTGGCCTCTGTCCTAAACTTTATACTTAGGGTTGAACTAACTCTGAAATGACTTGAAGGCACACAACAACAACAATCCTAATTTTCGGCTATTTCATAGTCTGGCCCTCCAACAGTCTGAGGGACTGTGAATTGGCCCTCCACTTAAAAAAGTCTGAGGACCCCTGTTCTACGCCAACACTCGGTTTCCCATAAACCACAAATTATCATGCTTCTGCATAATTGGCTTTAATCGCCGTGAAGTCATTTGATTTCCCTGTACCACGGTTTGGCTTTAATTAATGGCCGCTTACGGGAAAAGGAAAGGAGGGGCTCTGGAATAGGATGGGGATTGTTAAATATCCCCCTTTCCCCCCTTCTTTTCTTTCTGGCCTTCAAGAAGATGAATAACATTTGGAGATGCGGCTGGTTGGAAATATGGCTGGTTGGAATTCCTCCAAGAGACTTGGGTGGGTGTGGTGGGTGTCCTTCGGAAGGCAACCAGGACACACGGAAAAGGAGGAAGGAAGGGAAAGCTGGGCGAGAATTAGAGACGTGGTTCTCAACCTTCCTAATGTGGGGACCCCTTAGTACAGTTCCTCATGATGTAGTGACCCCCAACCATAACATTATTTCCGTTGCTACTTCATAACTGTCATTTTGCTCCTGTTGTGAATCCATCGTAAATATCTGATATGCAGGATGTATTTTCATTCACTGGACCAAATTTGGCAGCAAATACCCGATACGCCCAAATCTGAATACTGGTTGGGTTGGGAAGGGATTGATTTTGTCATTTAGGAGTTGTAGTTCACCTACAGCAGTGATTCCCAAAGTGGGTGCTACCGCCCCCCAGTGGGCGCTGGAGCGATCCAGGGGGCCGGTGATGGCATCTATTAGGACAAGGGGGCGGGGCCAGAGGAGGGGCAGGGCCTCTTCCCAAGTGCCGGAGACAGGGCTGAGCACCTGAGGCGCCTGTTAGGACACAGGGGGCGGAGCTAGAGGAGTGGGCGTGGCTTCTTCCCGAGACAGAGCTGAGAATCTATACCTCTCCTGAGGTGCTTGTTGGGACACAGAGGGCGGGGCCTCCTTCCAAGAAACCAAGACAGGCCTGAGCCTCTATACCTCTCCTGAGAGGCCTTTTAGGACTAAAGGGCGGGGCTAGGGGTGGGGCCTCTTTCCAAGAGCGTGAGACAGGGCTAAGCCTCTGTATCCCTCCCCTGAGGCGCTTGTTAGAACACGGGGGCGGGGTATAGAGGTTCAGCCCTGTCAGGCACTTGGGAAGAGGCCCCGCCCCCTCCTCTGGCCCCGCCTCCTGTGTCCTGGAAGGCGCCGCAGGACAGGGATAGAAGCTCAGCCCTGCCTCAGAGCTCGTAACTCCGCCAATCCTGGCCGCCCATTTGTGGCCCTGCCCACCTCCCCCTCCCCCTCACAGTCCTGCATCTTGGACTAGGGGAGAGGCTCAGCTCCGCCCTCTTGAGCAGGAACCACGCCCACCCCTCTAAGCCACGCCCCCTTTCCAGGGGGCACTGAGTCATATTTTTTCTGGAAAGGGGGCGGCAGGCCAAATAAGTTTGAGAACCACTGGTCCAAAGTATCACAGCTTCAGTTTCTGGATAGAGTTTGGACTTGATTTTCTGGGACTCATTAATTTGCCTTTTTAGTGGTTCACTAAACCAAAAGGTCCCAGGTTCAAACTCCAGAAGCGGCGTGAGCACCCGCTATTAGCTCCAGCTCCTGCCAACCTAGCAGTTCGAAAACATGCCAATGTGAGTAGATCAATAGGTACTGCTTCAGCGGGAAGGTAACGGCGCTCCGTGCAGTCATGCCAGCCATATGACCTTGGAGGTGTCTACGGACAACGCCGGCTCTTTGGCTTAGAAATGGAGAAGAGCACCAACCCCCAGAGTTGGTCACGACTGGACTTAACGTCAGGGGAAAACCTTTACCTTTACCTAGTGGTTCACAGTATTTGCAGAACTCTCCTTTAGTATCTCATTTCCAACCGTCTTGCTATTGTTTTTCTCCGCAGTCCAGCTTTCACAATCATCCCTCCTTTTTCCTTATCATATAGAGGCCAAAAACAGGGCAATCAAAGCGAGAAAGGGGACGCATGGCACAAGGAGGATTTCTGCTCCTAGTGTAAAAGAAAGAATGGGAGCTTGGTTCATGGAGCTGAAACCCTGTCCGCATTTGGCTGAAGTGCTACGGCGTACTTCATAAATTATCACCCACATTAGAAAAGGAGCGAAGGGGAGTGCGACACCCTGACTACCAATGAGGCAGTGGGGTTTTTTTTGGGTGCGTGATTCAGGAAAGGAAGTGCTGGAGAGATGCCATTGAATTGGGGATTTTGGGACTCGTTGTGCTGGCTCAGGAGGGAAATCAGGCAGAAAACCCAGTCTCATGAGAGATGCAAAAAGCAAAGTTTATTTTCACCATAGCTATGAGAAGGCAGAACAGCCGTACACACCCACTTCAATGGGTCCTTACCATGCAAAAACATGTTGCAGCAAACAAATAATATATACCTTGGCTTATCTAAAATTGAGCAATGGCTGAGGGTCTTCCTCACCTTCCACACCTACTTTGACATAAGTGATACTGTAGGGACCATAAGCCAGAAAATAGTAAACTATTGCCTATATAGCTTTGCCTCTGCATATAGCCTTTATATAGACAATATAAGCACTTTGTATGAACCAAAGTAGTACAGTAGAGTCTCACTTATCCAACACTTGCTTATCCAACGTTCTGGATTATCCAACACATTTTTGTCATCAATGTTTTCAATACATTGTGATATTTTGATGCTAAATTCGTAAATACAGTAATTACTACATAGCATTACTGCGTATTGAACTACTTTTTCTGTCAAATTTGTTGTATAACATGATGTTTTGCTGCTTAATTTGTAAAATCATAACCTAATTTGATGTTTAATAGGCTTTTTCTTAATCCCTCCTTATTATCCAACACATTCGCTTATCCAACGTTCTGCCGGCCCGTTTATGTGGGTTAAGTGAGACTCTACCATATGTGCAACACAGGACCTATACCCCTCCCTTCCTGTGAACTGGTGCCTTCCTTCAGGAAGTTCCAGAGAGAGAAGAAAGCTCAGAGTAAACAAGTTAGGTCATTGGTATCACTTGTGCCAAGTAGGTGTGGAAGGTGAGGAAGACTCTCAGCCATTGGTCAATTCTAGATAAGCCGAGATATAAAATTCTTTGTTTGCTACGCACATGTTACGACTGCCATTTGCATGGTACGGACCCACAAAATGTGGGTACCTACGGCTGTTTTGCCTTATCATCAGCTGTGATAATAAAAGGCTTGTTTTATTGCTCTCCTGGAATTTTCTAATTTACTTCCCCTCCGGGCTAGTCTCCAACAATACCTGTGACCCAACTTGTTGATTTCAAGCTAACTTTTGGTCTTGGAACTTTCTGGAGAAAGGCACCAGCTCACAAGAAGGGAGGGGTACATGCAGATGCAAAGCCACATAGGCAAAAGTTTACTAATTTCTGGCTCATGGTCCCTTCAGTTGTACTCGTTGTACCCAAAAGAGGACAATTCCGCAGATCCCGGGCCATGCAGAGTCCCTCAAAGAAAGCAGTGGCACAATTGAGGGTGCCACACACTATGTCCTTTAAAGCAAAGACGTTCCAAGGACTCTCTCCTCCTGCTTTCTTTTGTGTCCTTCTTGCATCTTCTGGGCTGGCTTTTTCCCTCCCAAATTCTCCCGTTTCTGTCTGGCGGAGGAAGAATAAACTCTTATCTCCACCAAAGGCCCGCCGATGGGACATCCATCACCCTTAAGCCAGCCATCCCTACCCTTTTCATCTTCCCATCTCAATGGGTGAAATATATAGATATATATGTGAAAAAGTGAAAAATGCAAGCGATTATTCACAGGGAAAAACTGGAGAATAGAGAGAGAAGGTTATAAGCAGCAGCCCTTCCCCCCAAGAAGAAGGAATTAGATGCAACTTTAGGAGTCTGTTCAAAGTCTTAGACTTTCTTCAAAAGTCAATTTGTGAATGTTTCAATAATAACACTGGCCAGCACACATTTTGGTGCCTCAAAGGTTAGCCAGGCTTTGAAGCTGCAAGGTTATTCAATGCTAATCAAGCTGGCCAATTGCAACATTCACACCTGCCTCCAACAGAAGAGTTCTTTCTCCCACCCTGGACACTATTCCACTGATATATAAACCTCATTGGCCAGTTTCCAACAGACCTCATCGATGTGGGCAAAATGTCAGGAGAGAATGCTTCTGATGTTTGATGTTTTTATATATTTTATGTATTAATTTTGGACTGTAATTGTATGCTGTGCATCATTGTGTTTTTAGGGCTTGATCCCCCATGTAAGCTGCCCCGGGTCCCTTCGGGGAGATGGAACGGGATATAAGAGAAAAGTTGTTGTTGTTGTTGTTGTTGTTGTTGTTGTTGTTGTTATTATGGAACATGGCCATACAGCCCAGAAAATTCACAGCAACCCAGTGATTCTGGCCATTAAAACCTTCGACAACACATAAAACAAATATATAATAACAATAACCGAGCAAAACAACGCAGTCTTCTTCGCCATTCAGCTCAATACTCAGAAAGGATGGTGGCACCTATAGTGACATTGACCAAATTGTAAGACAATTACCATCAATGGGTCCTGGCTCAGGAGGGAAATCAGGCAGAAAACTCAGTCTGGTGAGAGATGCAAAAAGCAAAGTTTATTGTTATCACAGCTATGATAAGGCAAACAGCTGTACATAGTGCACAGTTAACAAAGAATATATACCTTGGCTTATCTAAAATTGACCAATGGCTGAGGGTCTTCCTCACCTTCCACACCTACTTTGGCATAAGTGATACCTGTGACCTCACTTGTTGATTTCAAGCTAACTTTTGGTCTTGGAACTTTCTGGAGAAAAGCACCAGCTCACAGGAAGGGAAGGGCACAGGCCCCATGTTACAGTACTACTTTGGTTCGTGCAAAATGTTTACATGGTCTACATAAAAGGCTAATATGACATATGCAGAGGCAAAGTCATATATGCAAAAGTCTACCATTTTCTGGCTTATGGTCCCTTCAAAATAATGCACCGAACTGCATTGATGTGTGTCTACACTGACCGTATAATGCGATCCAGTCTGTATTATTTGGCTGTAGATGTGTTTCAATCCATCTCTACATTTTGATCCATTGATTGGCATGATGAAGCCAACCCAACCCTGCTTTGCCACCATCCAAACCAGTCACTTTGGACTGATGTTGGTGTGTCTTGGGGACCGACGGAAGGTTTTCAGCATATTCCTGTCGCTAAGCAACCCATTGGGGAGAAAGAGTGAGAGAGATTGAGAGAGAGAGAGAGAGAGAGAGAGAGAGAGAGAGAAAGAAAGAAAGAAAAGAAAACCTGTTTTCCTTTGCCCACCCAGAACAATCCCTTTATGCACCCACTCGGTCTTTTCCCCCCTCCGGCTTGTTTCTGTTGACAAGGCTGTTGTTCAACATGAACCCAATTAAAAAACGGGGTTAGACGAGAGGAGGGTGACCTCCCATCTTCCCCAGGCCCCTCTGGCTAAGGCAGACCTCCTCCACCTCTCCTTTTTTCTCCTTCCACCTTTTTCTTCTCTCTCTGTCTTATTCTATGACAAATCGGAGCCCGCCAACAGATCATATATTTCCTCCCCCGACTTTTTTTTTTACCCTTGGACCCAGTTTCTCTGAATGCCAGGATTGCAAATTAGCTCTGAGGAGAGGGAGAGGGGTCACCTGAGGTGACCCCTTGTCGAGGGAAGATTCATTCTGGAGATGAAGCCAGCAGACACGTCCGTCCATCCATCCTCGCTTTGGCTTTTCCAAGGAGTTTCTAACCACATTGCGCTTGGTGCTCATTCTCTTACAAACCGATTGTTTGATGTGATCTCTTGATGTTTTGTTTTGTACTTGGATTCGGTGTGGTGGCACAAATAATAATAATAACAATACTACTACTACTACCATTAATAATAATAATAATAATAATAATAATAATAATAACAATAATAATATCAGAAACTCCTCAAAGCACAGCAGACAAAAAACCAGTACAAGAAAACTGTACTACAAACTAGAGCTGACAGCTGGCACAACAACCTTGCATGGACAGTTCCTTGACAAAACTGAAGGAAAAGCTGATAAGGAGAAGACCTGGCTATGGCTCATGAATGGGACCTTGAAGAAGGAAACACAAGGCCTGATCCTTGGAGCCCAGGAGCAAGACATCAGAACAAAGGCAATTCAGGCCAAGATCGAAAAATCAGCTGATGACCCAAAATGCAGACTGTGCAAGGTAACCGACGAAACATTGATCATATCCTCAGCTGCTGTAAGAAAATCGCACAGACAGACTACAAACAGAGGCACAACTATGTGGTCCAAATGATTCATTGGAACTTATGCCTCAAATACCACCTCCCAGCAGCAAAGAACTGGTGGGATCACAAACCTGCAAAATTATTGGAAAATGAGCACGCAAAGATACTGTGGGACTTCCGAATCCAGACTAACAAAGTTCTGGAACACAACACGCCAGACATCACAGCTGTGGAAAAGAAAAAGATTTGGATTATTGATGTTGCCATTCCAGATGACAGTCACATTGACGAAAAACAATAGGAAAAACCCAGCCGCTATCAGGACCTCAAGACTGAACTTCAAAGACTCTGGCAGAAACCAGTGCAGGTGGCGGTGGGCACACTGGGTGCCATGCCAAAAGATCTCAGCCGGCATTTGGAAACAATAGACATTGACAAAATCACGATCTGCCAACTACAAAAGGTCACCCGACTGGGATCTGCGCGCATCATCCGAAAATACATCACACAGTCCTAGACGCTTAGGAAGTGTTCGACTTGTGATTTTGTGATACTTAATCCAGCATATCTATCTTGTTTGCTGTGTCATACGATGTTGTTGTGTCATTATTATTATTATTATTATTGTTATTGTTATTGTATGGCTCAATGCTAGGAAAGCCTAATATTTGCAGTTTTGCAAGGCCTTCTCACCAAACAGCAACTCTCAGGATTCCGTAGCATTTCTGCATTAATTCTGTAGTGCGGAAACAATTGCAGGATTCTGCTTCGAAGGTTGCGGATTTTTCCAAGCCTTTGGCTGTTCTTTCTTGACGAAAGATCCTATCTATTTAAACCCAAGGAAGAAGGATCCTTTATGGACTGGAGGTGTTTCACCAAATTCCTTTCCCATCTCTCCTGGTGGAGGGTCCCTCCGTGGCCGGCTCCCAAAGAGTTAAGGCCCGATGCCACCGTCCGGAGTCCTTTCCGCATAGCGTGTGGCTACTGACCGCAAACTTACCCTCAAATTATCGATTCCCCCTTCTCCCCCCCCCCGGCGTTCCCCCTTCTCCCCATGCGGTGCTCATTAGGACATGGAATCCCCTCTGGCCGTTGCCCCACAGGCCACGCCACCCCAACGCCGGCACCCCATGGGGAGCTGTTTGCTGGCAAACAAGAACCCGCTTGGCAAAATCTCATTAGAGTGCCTTGGCCTTGCAAGTGGACAGCGGTGATTATTTTTCCCAGAGGACTGCAAAGCCCAGGGGTCCCCAAACTAAGGCCCATGGGCCGGGTGCGGCCCTCCAAGGTCATTGACCTGGCCCCTGTCCTAAACTTTAGACTTAGGATTGACCTAAGTCTATCTGGTCTTTGAAGGTCTCTTTGTTTAGCTATGGTCTTATGAGACCATCTAGATTGTCTTTGGAGGTCTCTTTGCTTACCTATGGTCTTATGAGACTGTCTAGATCAGGGATCCTCAAACTTTTGAAGCAGAGGGCCAGTCCACAATCCTCCAGACGGTTGAGGGGCCAAATTATCATTTGAAAAAAAAAAACGAACAAATGCCTATGCACACAATAATAATAATAATAATAATAATAATAATAATAATAATAATAATAATAACTTTATTTTTATACCCCGCCCTATCTCCCCGAAGGGACTCGGGGCGGCTTACATGGGGCCAGGCCCGATAAAACAAACAAAACAGTAACAAAGCAATAAAACAATTATCCCAGTAAAAAACATCAACATCAATAAAAACAATCATTAAAATCAACAAGCAGGATACAGTGTTAAAAACAGGAGACTAATTCGTAGATCCCAGGCGAGATGCAGAGTGATACGAAATGGGAAAAGGAAATTTCATAGTTGGACAATAAAGTGCGGTATAAAATGGCAAGACAACAACAATGGGACTATTATGGAATGGACAGATAGATCAATCCAGCAACAACTAAACATCGAAGGCCTTTTGAAACAGCCAGGTTTTTAAGCTCTTCCGGAAGGAGAGGAGGGTAGGGGCCTGCCTGATCTCTCTAGGAAGAGAGTTCCAAAGCCGGGGGGCCACGACGGAGAAGGCCTTCTCTCTCGTCCCCACCAACCCGACTGTGAGGGTGGTGGGAGCAAGAGAAGGGCCTCCCCCGACGAGCGAAGAGAACGTGTGGGTTCATAGAGGGAGATGCGGTCTCTAAGGTAGGTGGGTCCCAAACCGTTTAGGGCTTTGTAGGTGATAACCTGCACCTTGAATTGGGCCCGGAAAGTAAATGGCAGCCAGTGGAGCTCCTTAAACAGAGGCGTTGAACGCGCCCTGTAATTCGCTCCGGTTAGTAGCCTGGCTGCCGAACGCTGTACTAGTTGTAATTTCCGGGCCGTCTTCAAAGGCAGCCCCACGTAGAGCGCATTGCAATAGTCTAGTCTAGAGGTAACTAAGGCATGGACCACCCTGGTCAGATCAGACTTCTCGAGGTATGGTCGCAGCAGGCGCACAAGTTTTAGTTGTGCAAAGGCCCTCCCGGCCACGGCCGACACCTGAGCCTCAAGTGTCAGCCCCGAATCCAGGAGGACCCCCAAGCTGCGGACCTGCGCCTTCAGGGGGAGTGCGACCCCATCAAGCACAGGTTGCCACCCAATACCCCGATCAGACGTATGACTGACCTGGAGGACCTCTGTCTTGTCGGGATTAAGTCTCAGTTTGTTCATCCTCATCCAGGCCAACACAGCGGCCAGACACTGGTCCAGAATCCGAGGGGCTTCCTTGGATTTAGGTGGAAAAGAGTAGTAGAGTTGGGTGTCATCCGCGTAGAGATGGCACCTCACTCCAAAAGTCCGGATGACCTCTCCCAGCGGTTTCATGTAGATGTTAAAAAGCATGGGGGACAAAATAGAACCTTGCGGGACCCCACAGGTCAATGGCCAGGGGTCCAAGCAGGTGTCCCCCAGCTTCACCAACTGGGAACGACCCTCCAGAAAGGACTGGAGCCACTGGAGTGCAGTACCCCCAAGGCCCATCCCAGAGAGCCGTCCCAGAAGGATACCATGGTCGATGGTATCGAAAGCCGCTGAGATGTCCAAGAGAACCAGCAGGGTCACACTCCCCCTGTCCAGCTCCCTGCGGAGGTCATCCACCAAGGCGACCAAAGCCGTTTCGGTACTGAACCCAGGCCTGAAGCCAGACTGTGATTGGTCCAGAAAATCCGTATCTTCCAAGAATCCCTGGAGCTGAGAGGCAACCACCCGCTCCAAGACCTTGCCCAAGAATGGTAGGTTAGAGATTGGCCTGTAGTTACAAGGATTGGTCGGATCTAATGAGGCCTTCTTCAAAATAGGCCTTACCACGGCTTGTTTTAGGCTGGATGGAAATTTGCCCTGCCCCAAAGAGGCATTAATTATTGCCACAAACCAATCAGCTAACCCACCACTGGCCTGTTTTAAAAGCCAAGATGGGCAGGGATCTAGGGTACAGGTAGTCGCCCTCATGTCTTATTTGTAGTGCAAAACAGCAACAACAACAATGAAAGAACAATACAATATTTAAAAATGAAAACAATTTTAACCTACATAATCCTATCAGGATTTCAATGGAAAGTGTCCGAAGTATAAAATTAACTATATATTTCCTGCATTTATTTACTACATTTATATCCCACCTTTCTCACCCTGAAGGGGACTCAGAGCATGTACATACAATATATTATATTATTAGCATAGCACAATATTAGCATTATATATTACTATATTGAACTATACCACTATACTGTAATATAATATATAATATATAACATATAATTAATATTATTATATGGTATTACTATTAGTATTATATTGTATAACATAATATTACTATCAATATTATATGTATATACAATATTTTGTATTATGAAAACTGATATAAAAACATTATATTATAAAACTGCGGGCGGGGGCCAGGTAAATGACCTTGGAGGGCCGCATCCGGCCCCCGGGCCTTAGTTTGGGGACCCTGATCTAGATGGTCTTTGAGGGTCCCTTTCCTTACCTATGGTCTTATGAGATCCTCTAGATCAGGGGTCCCCAAACTAAGGCCCGGGGGCCGGATGCGGCCCTCCAAGGTCATTTACCTGGCCCCCACCCTCATTTATAATGTAATATTTTTATATCAATTTTAATAATATAATATATTGTCTATACATATGATATTGATAATAACATTATCATTGTATACAATATAATACTAATAATAATACCATATAATATTAATTATATGTTATATATTACATATATTACAGTATAGTGATATAGTTCAATATAGTAGTATATAATGCTAATATTGTGCTATGCTAATAATATAATATACAGTAGAGTCTCACTTATCCAACATAAACGGGCCGGCAGAAGCTTGGATAAGTGAATATGTTGGATAATAAGGAGGGATTAAGGAAAAGCCTATTAAACATCAAATTAGGTTATGATTTTACAAATTAAGCACCAAAACATCATGTTACACAACAAATTTGACAGAAAAAGTAGTTCAATACGCAGTAATGCTACTTAGTAATTACTGTATTTATGAATTTAGCACCAAAATATCACAATGTATTGAAAACATTGACTACAAAAATGTGTTGAATAATCCAGAACGTTGGATAAGCGAGTGTTGGATAAGTGAGACTCTACTGTACTGTATGTACATACAGCTGCTCTGAGTTCCCTTCAGGGTGATTAGGGTGGGATATAAATGTAGTAAATAAATGTAGTAAATGAATAAATAAATAATTTTGGATTTAAGCTCGCCCAAAGTCTGAAATGACTTGAAGACACACAACAACAACAATCCTAATTAATCTGACTATCTCATTGGCCAGAAGCAGGCCCAACCTTCCTTTTGAAATTCTGATAGGTTTATGTTGGTTAAAATTATTTTCATTTTTAAATATTGCATTGTTCTTTCATTGTTATTGTCATTGTTTTGCACTGCAAATAAGATATGTGCAGTGTGCATAGGAATTTGTTCGGGTTTTTTCCCCAAATGATAATTCGGCCCCTCAACAGTCTGAATAATAATAATAATAATAAAACTTTATTTATACCCCGCCACCATCTCCCCAGCGGGGACTAGGGGCGGCTAACATGGGGCCATGCCCAGAGCAATACAATATAATAAAATATAAAAACAGCATATCATAGCACAATTAAAAGTAATACAATAAATGATAATAGACATTACATCAAGAAATCAAAAAAACAGTAAAACAAGAGCAGGCCGCATGAATACAAAGATAAAACCCGGAGTGAGAGGGACAGAGGGGTACTCCAATGTGGACAGGGACACATGAAAATGGGGCAGTCTGGAGGATGGGGGGGGGGGGGGAGTAACACAGAAATATATAACAGAAATTACTCACCGAAAGCACAGCGGAAGAGCCATGTTTTCAGGTCTTTCCTAAAAGCTAACAGAGTGGGAGTGTTGTCGACCGCGTTTTAGGGGATCGGGCCCTTAAGGAGAGACCCGATCCGGTCCTGAGGGAACGGACCTTGGCGAAGCCAAAAGGAGAATATAAGCCGCAATACAACCTGAAGCCTGAAATGAAGAAGGTCCGCCAAGGGTGAAGGAAAATCCGCCAAGGAGTCTTTATTGAGCGATTCAGCTGAATGGACACTAGTAGCGATCATTCAATCTACTAGCGTAACATATGTTTCAAATAAAGCCATATTTATACAATGTTTCGGTCTGACAGCCCTTTGAATTTCCCGCCCCGCTCCCCCGCCCATCTGATCGCGGATAGGCTGGGAGGTTGAACGAGGCGGGCTTTCGTTTCCCGCCTTGCTCTGCTGGCCCAATGGGGAGCCGCTTTTTGTCCCCACTCGGGCCAATCAGAGAGGAGGAGGCGGGAGCTATTAAAACAATGAAGTGACCGGACAGGAAATATCAGATTAATCCTGGCCCGGCCGATTTCTAAAGGAATTAATGGCACCCATCAAGGATGTCCGGGGTCCTGTCACGTTCACAGATTTTAGATATGTCTTTGGGGTGTCAGACGGGAAGTAAAGAAGGGTGGTGATGAGCCGTCATTGACGGGCTCCACAGGGGTGCCTTCCTGAGGCGTCCTGGCCTGGGATATGACAATGTTTGCCTTGGGGGCGAGTCACCTTTAGGAATTTGGTGACTCAAGCCCTATATTGTCCATGCGATCGGAATGAGATTGGATTAAACTGTGGCAGATTATCCTTTTGTTTTTGGGAAGGGAGGTCTGGATCATTAGGGTTCACGTTGGGGTCATAATATTTCCCATTTGATTTCATGATTTGACAATTATATGGGATAGAATGAAAATTAAAATAAAGTTGGAACATAAACCCAGCTGGGAAAAACACATATTTTCCAGGGATCCCAAAGAGTATAAATACATATAGGCAGATAGGTAGATTTCAAGGAGGAAAGGGAGAATCCATAGAGGGGGGGGTTACATTGCACAAAGGGGAACCATGGATGATATAAACAATTGAAAACATTTGATAAGAATGAGGTTTACAACATCTGGGGAACCCAATATGGAAAGTCATGGGAGTGGAGTTCAAGCAGCATGATTTCACAATTCATGAAGTTAGCCCAACGATTAGAAATTCATACAACAGTGGGTCATGAGGGTGTCCAGGTACATAGAATATGCAAATTCATGGATACATGAGGAAAAAGAGTTCATCTGTGATGGGAGGAATTCGTAGAGATGGCATGGGGAAGAGGCACATGTGGGTTGCAGTCTTTGGAAGTATAGGATTTCATAAGTCCAGGGGTAGGTCTGGGGAAGAGTGTTCTTCTCCTTCATAAAATCATGAAAGTATGAATGAAACGTGGAGGGCACCCGTCCGGGCACCCCCTGGCAGCTGCAGAGAGGGTGAGGGTACTTGGAGGTCCATGTCTCCCCCGCGAGAGAGCGATCCCCCCATCCCCAGTTCACAGAAAGGGGCTAGGGATCTCTTAAAACCATTCCGCGAGTCGCGGGGAGAGGAAAGTCCGGGATAAGGCTGGAAGGAAGCGGTCGGTCCCGTTTGACAATCAGCTGTTGAGGTGCCGAAAACTGGACCGATTCCGGTTCCGCTGGTTGTCTTCGAGTCAGGAGCCTTAGAAAGGGTTAGGACTAAAAGAGGAGCGTTCTAGGGGTAATTTTGATAGAGATATGAGCCGATTTGTATCGTCCGCCATATTAATCTATGGCGGAGAAACCTCAGCCGGAGTTAAAGGGACGGGAGAGAGAGAGAAATTGCATGCAAAGGAAGGAGTCAGAGAAAGATACAAAATAACCAGATAGAGAGTGTTACTGTTAAAATAAATGCTACTTTTATTGGGGGATTTTGTTACATAGTTCAGGGAAGGGGAAAGTGAAATAAAAAAGATCTCTTAATAATAGTCTGCTGCGGTCCCGCTCCGTTCCTTTGGTGAGTGACCTGCGGAACTCTCCGCTGCGTTTTTAAATTAATTTAAAAGCCGGGGTTTCGGTTATCAGGAGCTTGCCTGATTTCAGTAGGCAGTGAGTTCCATAGTCGGGGGGCCACAGCAGAAAAGGCCCTCTCCCTTGTACTCACAAGGCGGGCCTGGGATATAGACAGTGGTGATAAAAGGGCCTCCCCGGATGATCGTAAAGATCGGGCAGGTTTATGGAAGGAGATACGGTCACGGAGGTAGGTGGGTCCCAAACCGTTTAGGGCTTTATAGATGATGGTCTGCACCTTGAATTGGGACCGGAAGATGAACGGCAGCCAGTGGAGCTCCTTAAACAAGGGAGTGGATCTCTCCCTGGAACTTGCCCCCGTTATTAATCTGGCAGCCGAGCGTTGGACCAATTGTAATTTCCGGGCCGTCTTCAAGGGAAGCCCCACGTAGAGCGCATTACAGTAGTCCAGTCTAGAGGTAACTAAGGCATGGACCACCGTGATCAAGTCAGACTTCACGAGGTATGGTCGCAGTTGGTGCACAAGTTTGAGTTGTGCAAAGGCCCTCCCGGCCACCGCCGACACCTGAGCCTCAAGCGTCAACGCTGAATCCAGGAGGACCCCCAAACTGCGGACCTGCGATTTCAGGGGGAGTGCGACCCCGTCCAGCACAGGCTGCCACTCAATACCCCGATCCGACGCACGACTGACCAGGAGGGCCTCTGTCTTGTCGGGATTGATTCTCAGCTTGTTCCTCCTCATCCAGTCCGCCACAGCGGCCAGGCACTGGTCCAGCATCCGAGGAGCTTCCTTGGAATCAGATGGAAACGAGTAGTGGATTTGCGTGTCATCTGCGTAGAGATGGCAACGCCCTCCAAAACTCCGGATGACCTCTCCCAGTTGTGATCGAGGTGACCACCCCCCCCAGGACTTTGTAAAAGATAGTTCAAAAATCAAGACTTTATGTTCTATATTCCATATATTTATAGTAGAAGGTGATTGAGACTTTTTACTGGAGTTTACTGTGACTCTCTGCACAAAAGGTGTTTGACCTTTTAGCCTGAGGCAAGAGATAACAACTTCATGAATTGTAAAATCATGCTGCTAAAACTCCACTTTTATGAATTTCCATGCTGGGTTCTCCAGATGTTATGAACTTCGTTCTTATCAAATATTTTCAATTGTTTATATCATTCATGATTCCCCTTTATGCAATGTAACTCACTTTTATGGATTCTCCCTTATTTCCATGAAATCTACCTATCTGCCTATATGTATTTGTACTCTTTGGGATCCCCGGAAAATATGTATTTTTCCCAGCATGGTTTATATTCCAACTTTATTTTATTTTTCATTTTATTTCATATAATTGTCAAATCATGAAATCAAATAGGAAATATTTTGAACTCAACATGAACCCCATTTCCTATGACCCAGGCTTCCTTTCCCAAAAACAAAAGGATAATCTGCCACCGCTAAATCCAATCAAATTCAAATTGCATGGACAATATAGGGCTTGAGTCGCCGAATTCGGAGTGTTGACCTAAAGGTGATTCGCCCCAAGGCAAACATTGTCATAGCTCACCCAAAGGAAAATCCAGGACGCCTCAGGAAGGCGCCCTGCAGAGCCTGTCAATATGGCTCATCACCACCCATCTTTGCTTCCATCTCTGACACCCCAAGGCATATCTAAAATCTGTATACGTGACAGAAACCCGGACACCCTTGATTGCTGCCATTAATAAATTAAACACCCTTTAGAAATCGGTCTAGCAGGGAAGCCCCACGTAGAGCGCATTACAGTAGTCCAGTCTAGAGGTAACTTAAGGCATGGACCACCGTGATCAAGTCAGACTTCACGAGTTATGGTCGCAGTTGGCGCACAAGTTTGAGTTGTGCAAAGGCCCTCCCGGCCACCGCCGACACCTGTGCTTCAAGCGTCAACGCTGAATCCAGGAGGACCCCCAAACTGCGGACCTGCGATTTCAGGGGGAGTGCAACCCGTCCAGCACAGGTTGCCACCCAATACCCCGATCCGACACACGACTGACCAGGAGGGCCTCTGTCTTGTCGGGATTGATTCTCAGCTTGTTCCTCCTCATCCAGTTCGCCACAGCGACCAGGCACTGGTTCAGCATCCGAGAGGCTTCCTTGGAATCAGATGGGAACGAGTAGTGGATTTGCGTGTCATCTGCGTAGAGATGGCAACGCCCTCCAAAACTCCGGATGACCTCTCCCAACGGTTTCATGTAGATGTTGAATAGCATGGGGGATAAGATAGACCCCTGCGGAACCCCACAGGAAGGATTGTGGACCGGCCCTCTGCTTTAAAAGTTTGAGGACCCCTGGTCTTTGGAGGTCTCTTTGCTTACCGATGGTCTTATGAGACTATCTAGATGGTCTTTGGAGGTTTCTTTGTTTACCTATGGTCTTATGAGATCGTCTAGACCAGGGGTCCCCAAACTTTTTAAACAGGGTGCCAGTTCACGATCCTTCGGACCGTTGGAGGGCCGGGCTATAGCTGGCCACCGAGCAATAATAATAATTAATAATAACAACAATAATAGAAGAGTTGAAAGAGACCCTTTGGGCCACTGAGTCCATCCCCCTTCTGTCTTTGTGCAGCAAAAGCACAAGCAAAGCACCCCTGACAGATGGCCACCCAGCCTCAATGCTAATAATAATAATAATAATAATAATAATAATAATAATAATAATAATAATAATAATAACAATAATAATAAAGAGGGTTGGAAGAGACCCCTTGGGCCACTGAGTCCATTCCCCTTCTGTCTTTGTGCAGCAAAAGCACAAGCAAAGCACCCCTGACAGATGGCCACCCAGCCTCAATGCTAATAATAATAATAATAATAATAATAATAATAAGTGTTGGAAGAGACCCCTTGGGGCATTGAGTCCATCCCCCTTCTGCCTTTGTGCAGCAAAAGCACAAGCAAAGCACCCCTGACAGATGGCCACCCAGCCTCAATGCTAATAATAATAATAATAATAATAATAATAATAATAATAATAATAACAATAATAATAAAGAGGGTTGGAAGAGACCCCTTGGGCCACTGAGTCCATTCCCCTTCTGTCTTTGTGCAGCAAAAGCACAAGCAAAGCACCCCTGACAGATGGCCACCCAGCCTCAATGCTAATAATAATAATAATAATAATAATAATAATAATAAAGAGGGTTGGAAGAGACCCCTTGGGCCACTGAGTCCATCCCCCTTCTGTCTTTGTGCAGCAAAAGCACAAGCAAAGCACCCCTGACAGATGGCCACCCAGCCTCAATGCTAATGCTAATAATAATAATAATAATAATAATAATAATAATAATAATAATAATAAAAAAGAGGGTTGGAAGAGACCCCTTGGGCCACTGAGTCCATCCCCCTTCTGTCTTTGTGCAGCAAAAGCACAAGCAAAGCACCCCTGACAGATGGCCACCCAGCCTCAATGCTAATAATAATAATAATAATAATAATAATAATAATAAAAAAGAGGGTTGGAAGAGACCCCTTGGGCCACTGAGTCCATCCCCCTTCTGTCTTTGTGCAGCAAAAGCACAAGCAAAGCACCCCTGACAGATGGCCACCCAGCCTCAATGCTAATGCTAATAATAATAATAATAATAATAATAATAATAATAATAATAATAAAGAGGGTTGGAAGAGACCCCTTGGGCCACTGAGTCCATCCCCCTTCTGTCTTTGTGCAGCAAAAGCACAAGCAAAGCACCCCTGACAGATGGCCACCCAGCCTCAATGCTAATAATAATAATAATAATAATAATAATAATAATAATAATAATAATAATAAAAAAGAGGGTTGGAAGAGACCCCTTGGGCCACTGAGTCCATCCCCCTTCTGTCTTTGTGCAGCAAAAGCACTAGCAAAGCACCCCTGACAGATGGCCACCCAGCCTCAATGCTAATAATAATAATAATAATAATAATAATAATAATAATAATAATAATAATAATAAAGAAGGTTGGAAGAGACCCCTTGGGCCATTGAGTCCATCCCCCTTCTGTCTTTGTGCAGCAAAAGCACTAGCAAAGCACCCCTGACAGATGGCCACCCAGCCTCAATGCTAATAATAATAATAATAATAATAATAATAATAATAATAATAATAATAATAATAATGGTTGTAAGAGAAGAAGAGACCCCTTGGGTCATTTAGCCCAACCCGCTTCTGCCCTTGTGCCGTGGGGTAGATAGCTTCGATGGGCCGCATCCGGCCCCCGGGCCTTAGTTTGGGGACCCCTGGTCTAGACCAAGGCCCTCCAAGGTCATTGACCTGGCCTCTGTCCTAAACTTTAGACTTAGGGTCGACCCAGGATCGAACCTTTTGGCATGCCATTCGGACCCGTCTCTCCAGTTCCATGCTTTCCATTTGGATTCTAATGCCAATGTGATACTAATGGGAGCAAAATGGATTTTCATAAACATCGGCTGCAAGGAAACCACAGCAAACGCAAAGCTCTCAATTGTAGGAATCAGATCTATCTCTCCCCGCCAAAATAATAATCATAGAAAGCACTAATGGATTGAAAATGGCATCAGAGAGATGGAAGAAATGTTGTCAAAGCCGGGTTACGGGATAAAAGTGTTGCTTTAAGATGTTTCCCAATTCCCAGTGGATGCAGAAAATAGCAAGTCTGCAGGGAAAAATGGGAAAAATAGGATTTTGGGGGGGGGGGGGGGGGGGAATGCACTTGAATAGACTTTTGAGGTTACCGTATATATAAGCCGACCCAAATATAAGCCGAGGCACCTTATTTTACCACAAAAACTGGGAAAATTTATTGGCTCGAGTATAAGACGAGGGCGGGAAATGGAGCAGCTATGGGTCAATTTCAAAAATAAAAAATAGATATTAATAAAATTACATTATTTGAGGCATCAGTATATTAAATGTTTTTGAATATTTATATAAACCTGTAATTTAAGACAATAATAAGACCTTAATAAGATAAGACTGTCCAACTCTGATTACCTATATACTCAAGTATAAGCCGACCTGAATAGAAGCCGGCCAGGACCCTCACTCAAGTATAAGCCGAGGGGAGCTTTTTCAGCCCTAAGGTTGGCTCTGCACCTCGTGGTGCCAGGGCACAGTCTGTTCAGCGCCTTCCAAGTCATCTACCCTTCTCTGTGTCCAGGAGGGAGTCTCCCATCCGGTGTCAGCCACTGATTGAGGTTCCGGGTTTTAGCTTGCCACTTTCGGACTCTCGCTTGCTGAGGGGTTCCTGCGAGTATCTCTGTAGAGCTTAGAAAACTATTTATTCATTTAAGGCGCATGCTGGCTGATATCTGAACAGAAGATAAGGCGAGTTTTTTCAGCCTTTTTTTGTGCTGGGAAATGAATTGTTCCTAGCAACCATACTTTGGCAAAGAAGTCTAAAGACCTTGGGAAACTACAGCTCCTAGCTGTGAGCTCAAGGCAATGGGATCTTCATGGAGAGAAAACACAGGGTATAAAAACATGATGATGATGATGATGATGATGATGATGATGATGATAATCCTGGAATTTGTAGTTTGACAAGGCTCCAGCATTCTTTGGCAGAGAAGTCTAAACACCTTGGGAAACTACAACTCCCAGCTTTGAGCTCAAGGCAATGGGGTCTTTTGGAGAGAAAAAGTGGGGTATAAACATTATTATCATCCTGGGATTTGTAGTTTCAGGAGTCTCCAGCATTCTTTGGCAGAGAAATCTAAAGACCTTGGGAAACTACAGCTCCCAGCTTTGAGGTCAAGACAATGGGATCTTTGTGGAGAGAAAAAGCGGGGTATAAATAAACATGATGATGGTGATGATGATGATGATGATGATTATTATGAAGATGATGATGATGATGATAATCCTGTGATTTGTAGATTGACGAGGCCTTAGCATTCTTTGGCAGAGAAGTCTAAAAACCTTGGGAAACTACAACTCCCAGCTGTGAGCTCAAGGCAATGGGATCTTTGTGGAGAGAAAAAGCGGGGTATAAATAAACATGATGATGATGATGATGATGATGATGATGATGATGATGATAATCCTGTGATTTGTAGATTGACGAGGCCTTAGCATTCTTTGGCAGAGAAGTCTAAAAACCTTGGGAAACTACAACTCCCAGCTGTGAGCTCAAGGCAATGGGATCTTTGTGGAGAGAAAAAGCGGGGTATAAATAAACATGATGATGATGATGATAATAATAATCCTGTGATTTGTAGATTGACGAGGCCTTAGCATTCTTTGGCAGAGAAGTCTAAACACCTTGGGAAACTACAGCTCCCAGCTTTCAGCTCAAGGCAGTGGGATCTTGCTGGAGAGAAAGAGCAGAGTAATAATAATGATGATGATGATGATGATGATGATAACAATCCTGCGATTTGTAGTTTGACAAAGCTCCAACATTCTTTGGCAGAGAAGTCTACAGACCTTGGGAAACTACAACTCCTAGCTGTGAGCTCAAGGCAATGGGATCTTGTTGGAGAGAAAGAGCAGAACAACAACAACAACAACAACAACAACAATCCTGGGATTTGTAGTTTGACAAGGCTCCAACATTCTTTGGCAGAGAAATCCTTGGGAAACTACAGCTCCCAACACTGAGCCAATTTAATTAGTGGCAGCAAATTGCATTAATTTGGCAGTGAATCCCAAATGCATTTTAAATTAGATATTTGGGGAACTCTTTAAATGCAAGTTGAAAGGTAACATCATTTCATAATAGTAATGATGATGATGATGATGATGATGATGATATGGCAGGATCAGATGCCACAGTTTTCCAGTTAATTGGACTACATCTTTTAAAAAAGTGCACCTAAAACTAGATTTGCATCGCCAGATTCTTCCCTTCCAGCATCGCTCCATATGTTGGGAGCGAATTGAGACAGTTTCCTTCCCATTCGCACGTCGGATTGTGAAGTGACAGCAAAATGACACAAGCAAACCCCTACCCAAACTGAAAATTTCCCCACACTTCCGAGAAAATCAGAAAGAAATTCCCTCCCACTTGACCAAACCATCTGTCCGCACCAGACTGGGAGACGCTTACCTCCAGTTCCCGGAATCCACAGATTGGGCCAAAGGAAAGGAAGGACAAAAGGGAGACATGGATGTGTTAAAGGGAGGGGAAAAATATTTTTAAAATAATCTGGACGGTGTTCAAGAAATGTCCATTCATTCATATGGAGAGGTTCAATTTTAGAGACAGAATGTGATTGGTTAATGATCACATCATTCCAGCGTTTTGATCATGAACTGAACTATGAATTCCTTTGTTTTGGTCTTTTACTCGTTAATTGAATTACCGTATATACTCGAGTATAAGCTAATCCGAATATAAGCCGAGGCACCTAATTTTACCACAAAAAAACTGGGAAAACATCGACTCCAGTATAAGCCGAGGGTGGTCAATTTCAGAAATAAAAATAGATCCCAATAAAATTACATGAATTGAGGCATCAATAGGTTAAATGTTTTTGAATATTTACATAAAGCTCTAATTTAAGATAAGACTGTCCAACTCTGATCAAATCATTATTCTCATCTTCTTCAATGTAAATGTGCTTATGAATCCTTGTAATAATAATAATATAGTAAAATAATACATGTAATAATAATAATAATAATAATAATAAATACAGGAAAATAATACAAGTAATAATAAATAGAGTAAAATAATAAATGCAATAATAATAATATCAGAGTGAAATAATAAATGTATTATTAACAATAATAAAAATAGAGTAAAATAAATGTAATAGTAGCAACAATAATAGAGAAAAATAATGTACCATATATTCTTGAGTATAAGCTGACTCAAATATAAGCCAACCAGGACCCTCACCCAAGTATAAGCCAAGGGGGGCTTTTTCAGTCTTAAAAAAGGGCTGAAAAACTAGGCTTATACTCAAGTATATACAGTATTAACTTCTGTTTCTTAATCTTTCAAGAGAGAGAAGCCACATCTTTCCAGGAGGTGAGGAATCCTGATTGCTTTACAATCAGACAGAGAAAATAGGCTGGCTCTAGATAGCTAGCTAGCTAGACTAGTCTAGGACTAGATATATAGATATGAGGGCTGGAAGTATAAGCCAACCCGAGCATAAGCCAAGGCACCTAATTTTACCACAAAAAACTGGGATAACTTATTGACCCAAGTATAAGCTGAGGGTGGGAAATGGAGCAGCTACTGGGAAATTTCAAAATAAAAATAAATACCAATAAAAATACTTTAATCGAGGCATCAATAGGTTAATATATATATATATATATATATATATATATATATATATATATATATATGGATAGAGATATACAGGTACATAGATCTATATGTATACAGGATTTGCAAGGACCTGCAAACATAAAATTAATGTAGATAGATAGATAGATAGATAGATAGATAGATAGATAGATAGATAGATAGATAGAGATATATAAGTACATAGTGGTTGCGAATGCATGCAGGGGGTTAATGCCTATATATCTGTAGCAGAGATTAACAAATATTTCAGGGGAAAATGCTTTCATAAGATTAATGGATATATATTTTTCTTCTTCCTGACTTGCAAGGGCGTCTTTCCCTTTTCAAAACGTTCCCTTGGTTAAGAGTGAGGGAGGCTTTGGAAAACACACTGATAAGGGAGGGAAAGAGAGAAATATATCGTATATTACAAGCATCAAGTATCAGTAGGTTAAATTATATATATATGGATATAGATATACAGGGACTTGGATCTATATGTATATTGGATATGAGGGAAAAATTCATATATAAAATTAATGTATATAGATAGATAGATACAGATATTGCAAATATCTATATCTATTTATTTATCTATATACATTAATTGCAAATGCATTCAGGGGGTTAATGCCTATACATCTGTAGGAGAGATTAACAAATATTTTCAGGGGGAAATGCTTTTATAAGAGTAATGGATATATATATTTCTTCTTCTTGACTTGCAAGGGCTTCTTTTCCTTTTCAAAACATTCCCTTGGTTAAGAGCGAGGGAGGCTTTGAAAACACACTGATAAGGGAGGATAAGAGAGAAATATATCATATATTGCAAGCCATGGCCTCCGGGTTCTGTTGCCCAGAATTTACCTTGACCCCATTATAGGCCGAAGGAGGCTTTTTCAGCTCAAAAAAGGGCTGAAAAACTCAGCTTATCTTCGAGTATATACGGTAGATAGAAATAGATAGATAGGACTGGATCTAGATAGATAGATACTGGAACTAAGACAGCTAGATAGATGGGTAGATGGATAGATAGATAGGATGGAACGAAGATAGCAGACGGGTGAATGAATGGATGGATAGATAAATGAATTGATAGTTAGATAGGATAAGCTTGAACTAGGTAGATCAGTGGTTCCCAACCATTTTTTGACCAGGGACCACTCTCCAACATTAGTACCAAAAAGGTTACAAATCAGTTTTTGGTCAACTTCAGATTCGGTGTAGTTATTTGGGGTGCTGATTCAGAAAATTGCATTGGATAGGCCACATCAGCTATAGTTTCTGATATAGAACATATGCCACCCAGTAGTCACCATCTGCTCATCCACAGAAAACTATATTTGATCATCTAGAGCTGATGTGGCCGATCCAATGCAATTTTCTGAATTGGCACCTATATAGATACAGAGATTGAGAGAGTGAGGGAGAAACCTAGAAACATAGAAAGAGGCTGGATCTACATAGATACAGATAGAATATGCTGGATGTAGATAGATAGATAGATAGATAGATAGATAGATAGATAGATAGATAGATAGATCGATAGATAGGGCTGAATCTAAAGGAGCCCCCAGGGGTACAGCGAGTTAAAGTGCTGCTGAACTTGCTGACCAAAAGATCACCAGTTTGAATCCAGGGAGTGGGGTGAGTTCCTGCTGTTAGCCCCAGCTTCTGCCACCTTAGCAGTTCGAAAACATGCAAATATGAGTAGATCAATAGGTACTGCTCGGGTAGGAAGGTAAGCGCTCCATGCAGTCATGCCGGCCACATGACCTTGGAGGTGTCTATGGACAACGCTGGCTCTCTGGCTTAGAAATGGAGATGAGCACCAACCCCCAGAGTTGGACATGACTGGACTTAACGTCAGGGGAAAATCTTTACCTTTACTAGGCTGAATCTACACTACCATATAGAGTAGACTCTCACTTATCCAAGACTCGCTTATCCAAGGTTCTGGATTATCCAAGGCATATATATATATATATATATATATATATATATATATATATATTCTATATACATATAATATTGATAATAATATTATAATGGAATACAATATTATACTACTAATAATACAATATAATAATATTAATTATATATTATATATTACATGTAATATTACTAATAATATTACCATATAATGATTTAGTACAATGTAGTAATTTAATGCTTATATTGTGCTATCCTTAAAATATATTGTATGTTCATTTGATTTGTAAGCTGCTCTGAGTCCCCTTCGGGGTGAGAAGAGCGGGATATAAATGTAGTAAATAAATAAATAAATAAATGATATTTTTTTGTAGTCAATGTTTTCAATACTATGTGATGTTTTGGTGCTAAATTCGTAAATACAGTAATTACAACATAATGTTACTGCGTATTGAACTACTTTTTCTGTCAAATTTGTTGTATAACATGATATTTTGGTGCTTAATTTGTAAAATCATAACCTAATTTGATGTTTAATAGGCTTTTCCTTAATGCCTCCTTATTATCCAACATATTCGCTTATCCAAGGTTCTGTCGGCCCGTTTAGCTTGGATAAGTAAGACTCTACTTTAATTCAGCTTGGAACTGCACTATATGTTCAGTGCAGACTCTTACAATGCAGTTTAGTGCAGCCCCAAATCTTACAAGTCAAGGCACACAACTAAAAAAAAAAGGGGCTCTATATGCCAATACATTTCAGCAGCACAAACAACCAGTGTGTCATATAATCTGGGTTTATTTTAATTTTATAAATAGTATGTTTGCCCCACCAAGGAGGACAGCTCCCTCCAATGTTTCATTGCAACCTCTTTGTGTAGAAACAAACTACACTGGAAAATCCTTCCCCACCATGGCTTCTTCTGCCTTTCAGTTCTTTATGGGTTTGCAAATGCTGGGATTTTTCCTTATTGTTGTCCATCTCGTGGGGAAGCCGTTTCAATATATCATGAACAATTCCCCAGCCAAACATTTGGGATCCTCCTTTGGGTAGATGTGTAGAGAAATTGTCCCAAAGGGCAAGTCATGTTTCCGTCATTTAGCCAGAAGAGACAAGTATTTTTATTTTCCATTCGACTGAAGAGGAAAGTCTTTTTCTCCCCCATTTGGAAATCTCTTTTGCATTCATCCTCCCTCCCCAGTTTAGTTTCCTTTTTAAAAAAAAAACACTTGTATGCACCAACACGAAAAAGGAGGTAAAAGTGTGTGGCGTCTCATTGCACAATGTCACAAACAGTTTCACTTCCCACAAAATCAGGCATCGCATCCAATGTTCTCCTTATCACCTTCGGTTGTCAACATCCAAAAACTTTTTTAAAAAATCACCCGAAAAGAATTCTGTTCTTTTCGGTCCAAGAAAGTGAAATGATCAAGAAAAAAAGGGGTCCATAATGCCCCTTTTTATTATGTCCCGAAATAAAACAGTGCAGCTGACAATTGGTTCATGCAAGCACTCAACTCTTTTTTCCTTCTTGTTTTGTACACATAAATAAAACGAACGGAATATGTCTCATGGGGTTAAAAAAATGAGAAAACGGGGAAGCAGCTCCACGCAGAGCAAATGTCGTAAAGTCCGGCTCGTCCGACAGCGAGTTTGAGTAAAAGTTCCATAAAGTCCGGCTCATTTAACAGGGAGTTCGACTAGAAGCCCGGTAAAGTCCAGCTCATCCAACAGTAAGTAAAAGTCTGCTAAAGTCCGGCTCATCCGACGACAAGTTCAAGTTAAAGTCCAGTAAAGTCCGGCGAGTTTGAAATGCATCCCAAATGCTCTGTACAGCCTCACTGTATGGGGATGTATGGCCAGTTGAAGCCGGACCCGGAGAGAAGCATGTCCCGGATCAAGGTCTCGATTGGAGTCTTGCCCACCAGCCGGACGAAGAAGAGCTGCTCGATCACGGGGGCTGAGACGATCCGTAAAGAAGGGAGGCGCAGGAGGAGGCGCCCAAAGCGGCTGGGCTGGCTGGGGTACTGGTTCCGAACGTATTCCTCCAAGGCACACTGGGACTTCTCTTGGACATTCTCCACATGGCACAGATCCGTGAGGCCCACTGCGTCTGTAAAGGACAAAGGAGAGGATAAGCTCAGACAGGGGAACTACCGTATATACTGGAGGATAAGCCGGGCTTTTCAGCTGAAAAAGATCACATGTCAGCAAAGAGACCTCCAAAGACCATCTAGATGGTCTCATAAGATCATAGGTAAGGAAAGGGACCCTCAAAGGCCATCTAGAAGGCTTCATAAGACCATAGGTAATGAAAGGGGCCCCCAAAGGCCATCTAGACAGTCTCATAGGACCGTAGGTACGGAAAGTGACCTCCAAAACCCATCTAGATGGTTTAATGAGGCAGTAGCTAAGCAAAGAGACCTTCAAAGACCATCTAGACCAGTGGTTCCCAAACTTCTTTGGCCCTTTCCAGAAAAAATATAACTCAGCGCCCCCTGGAAAGGGCTTAGAGGGGTGGGCGTGGCTCCTGCTCAAGAGGGCGGGGCTGAGCCTCTCCCATAGTACAAGATGCAGGGCTGGGAGGGGGAGGGGCAGGTGGGCGGGGCCACAAATGGGCGGCCAGGACTGGGATGAGCGAAGTTACAAGCTCTGACGCAGGGCTGAGCTTCTATCCCTGTCCTGCGGCGCCTGCCAGGACACAGGGGGTGGGCCTCTTCTCAAGTGCCTGATGGGACTAAACCTCTATACCCCTCCCCCATGTTCTAACAAGCGCCTCAGGGGAGATATACAGGGGCTCAGCCCTGTCTCGGGCTCTTGGAAGGAGGCCCCGCCCCATTCCTTAGCCCCGCCCTCTGTATCACAACAAGCACCTCAGGAGAGGTATAGATTCTCAGCCCTGTCTCGGGCTCTCGGGAAGAAGCCACGTCTCTCCCATGGCCCTGCCCCCGTGTCCTAATAGGTGCCATCACAGCCCTCCTGGATCACTGCAGAGCCCACCAGGGGGTGGTAGCGCCACTTTGGGAATCACTAATCTAGACGATCTCATAAGACCATAAGTAACAAAGAAACTTCCAAAGACCAGGTAGACTTAGGTTAACCCTAAGTCTATAGTTTAGGACAGGGGCCAGGTAAATGACCTTGGAGGGCCGCATATGGCCCACGGGCCTTGTTTGGAGACCCCTGCTCTGCACAATGCTGGCATACTCACCTGGCGTGAAGAGCACAATGGCCTTGAGGCAGGAATACTCGGCCGAGTCCACATGCAGGGCCTTCAGCTTTTCCACTTGCTCCTGGAAGACCCGGATGTGGTCCATGAAGGCCACCACCCGCTCGGCCGGCATGGGCGAGGCGTGGAGCCCAGCGGCGGCCAGGAGCGGGGCCACGTGGAGGGGCATGGCACACTGAGCGGCATTGAGGACGAAGAGCTCACTCCAGGTCATGCGCAACAGGCAGACCTGGTCGGCCAGCTGGAAGTCTGGGAAGAAGGGGATGTTCTTGGCCCATTCGATAGCGCTGAAGAGCAGGCGGGCGGCCAGCTCGCAGATGTTCTCGATGCCCATGATGTTGCCCGGCTGGAGGCACTGGGCGCCGTGGCGGGAGGTGGGGTAGGGCTCTGCCCGCAGGAGGAGGGAGATGAAGCCGGTCAGGTAGGCATGGCAGTTGTAGGGGTCCCCATTGGCCATGGGGTACTGGCCGGGGCTGGGCTGGGCATGGGCCATGCGCCCCCGTTGCACCGCTGCAGAGGGAAAGACAGAGAGAGTTTCCAAATCAAATATGCTATAATACGTATCTTGTATAGAACTACATTTTGATATGTGTATTTACAGAATTTTTACAATATTTGTGTGTTTTGACTGTGCTGTGTCTTGCCTCAAGCCGTGAGAAGAAGCAGGCAAGAGATAAAATTATTATTAATATTATTATTGTTTTGTTTTCAGATTATATTTATTGATTTATTGGAGACTTCTCTTAATTTTCTCACTGGCTCATGTTTATCACTGATGACTGAGCTTAGCGAAAGATACTATTTAATTGATAAGTCTCTGCAATCATTGTAATTGGTTTAAAAGGTTTTTAATGCTTAGTATTTATTTACTGTATATACTCGAGCTTATACTCGAGTATATATAGTATTCTCGCTTCATTTACAACTGTTTAGATTTAGATCCAATTGCCTCCCATTCTGCCATCCTTGGAACATCATAAATATTTTATTAAGCGAAATCAATCATAAATAATATCCATTCCCATGAATACAGGGCATGTCTACAGAGTGAAAGCTATCCCTGCTTCTCAGGCAATTTTGGCAAATTGGGGCAACCAGTGTTTTAGGAGTTTTAGGGTTCAAAGAAAGTTGGCTGGATAAGACCAAAGTAGGAGTGAAAGAAGAAAGGATAGATAAATGGAAGGAAAGATGAATGGAAGGAAAAGTTTAGAGTGAAAGAAGAACGGATAGATATGATAGATAGATAGATAGATAGATAGATAGCCGAATGGAAGGAAGGAAGGAAGGAAGGAAGGAAGGAAGGAAGGAAGGAAGGAAGGAAGGAAGGAAGGAAGGAAGGAAAAAGAAGGAAAGAAAGATGAATGGAAGGAAGGAAAGGTTGGAGTGAAAGAAAAACAGAAAGATAGATGGAAGGAAAGATGAATGGAAGGAAAAGTATACGTGAAAAAAGAACTGATAGATAGATAGATAGATAGATAGATAGATAGATAGATAGATAGATAGACAGACAGACAGATGAATGGAAGGAAGGAAAAATAGGAATGAAAGAAGGAGGGATAGATAGATGGATGGATGGATAGATGGATGGATAGATGGATGGATGGAAGGAAGGAAGGGAGGGAGGGAGGGAGGGAGGGAGGGAGGGAGGAAAAAGAAAGAGGGAGGGAGGGAGGGAGGGAGGGAGGGAGGGAGGGAGAGAAGAAAGAAAGAAAGAAAGAAAGAAAGAAAGAAAGAAAGAAAGAAAGAAAGAAAGAAAGAAAGAAAGAAAGAAAGAAAGAAAGAAAGAAAGACTGGAAGCAAGGAAAAATAAGAGTGAAAGAAGAATGGATGGATGGAAGGAAGAAAAGAAAAAAAGAAGAGTGGAAGGAAGGAAAAGTAGGAGTCAAAGGAGAACAGAAAGACAGACAGACAGATAAATGGAAAGAAGGAAGGAAAAATAGGAGTGAAAGAACTGATAGATAAATAGATGGATGGATGGATGAGTAGATGGAAAGAAAGTAAGCTGAATGGAAGAAAGAAAACATAGGAGTGAATGAAGAACGGATAGATGGATGGATGGAAAGAAATAAGGAAAGAAAGATGAATGGAAAGAAGGAAAAGTAGAAGTGAAAGAACAGATAGACAGATAGATAGATGGAAGGAATGAAGGAAGGAGGGATGAAAGGTAGGAAGGAAGGAAGGGTGAGATGCAGGCTAGAAGGAAAAGGAAGGGAATGGAGGAAAAAGAAGAAGCCTAGGTGTGGAATGGAGATTTATCTCCCGTTCAGATTTTTCCCTACAGTATTTGATGTATGTCCTATTTGTAATAGACACTCCCTAAATCAATTTTGATTATCACCTAGATGTTATCCTATATTGGACCTTTAATGCCTGGATGATTGTTTAACATTTTAACTATGTCAATTTTAACTATGACTTGTTTAAATTGTTTTTAAATTGTGCTGTCTGATATCTAAATTGTTATTTTATGATTTTATGTGATTATATTGGGCTTGTTCCCTGTGTGAGCCGCTCCAAGTCCCCTGCTGGGGAGATGGAGGCGGCATGCAATAATAATAATAATAATAATAATAATAATAATAATAATAATAAAGCTGACAAAACCATTGATCATATCCTCAGCTGCTGTAAGAAAATCGCACAGACAGACTACAAACAGAGACACAACTATGTGGTCCAAAGGATTCATTGGAACTTATGCCTCAAGTACCACCTGCCAGCAGCAAAGAACTGGTGGGATCACAAACCTGCAAAGGTCATGGAAAATGAGCACGCAAAGATACTGTGAGACCTCCGAATCCAGACTGACAAAGCTCTGGAACACAACACACCAGACCTCGCAGTTGTGGAAAAGAAAAAGGTTTAGATCATTGATGTCGCCATCCCAGGTGACAGTCGCATAGACAAAAAACAACCGGAAAAACTCAGCCGCTATCAGGACCTCAAGACTGAACATCAAAGACTCTGGCAGAAACCAGTGCAGGTGGTCCCAGTGGTGATGGGCACATTGGGTGCCGTGCCAAAAGATCTCAGCCGGCATTTGGAAACAATAGACATTGACAAAATCATGATCTGCCAATTGCAAAACGCCACTCGACTGGGATCTGCGCGCATCATCCGAAAATACATCACACAGTCCTAGGCACTTGGGAAGTGTTCGACTTCTGATTTTGTGAAACGAAATCCAGCATATCTATCTTGTTTGCTGTGTCATAAAATAAAATTATTATTATTATTATTATTATTATTATTATTATTATTATTATTATTATTATTATGCCTTGACCAAGAGAACGTGATAGAGTAGGAAGAAGGGAACGAGGAAGGAAGGCCGGAAGAGGGGGACCCACCTTCGCGTCGCATGCCGACCTTGAGGCACTTGGTGAGCCGGCAGTGCTGGCACTGGTTGCGGTGGTGCTGGTCCACGGGGCACTGCCGGCTGGCGCGGCAGGTGTAGCTCAGGTTGCGTCGGACGGAGCGCTTGAAGAAGCTCTTGCAGCCCTCGCAGGTGAACTGCCCGTAGTGCTTCCCGCTGGCCTTGTCCCCGCACACCAGGCAGTCCATGGACGAGGCCCCCGGAGCTCCCTTGCCCTCGCCCTGGGCCCCTCCGCTGGGCTCCTGGGGGGCCGGGAGGGCCGGGGGTCCCCCGGGAAGCTCCTCCTGCCAAGGGGCCACCACCAGGGCCATCCTGAAGGAGGGAAGGGAGGATGGAGGAGAAGAAAGTGAGGGAGAGGAGGGATGAGAGACGGAGAAGCAAAGGAAGAGAGGATGAGGAGAGAGAAGAAAAGGGAGCGGGTTTAAGAGGGTGGGAGTGGAGGGAGAGGAGGAGGAGGAAAGAGAGGGGTAAGTGGAGAGAGAGGAGGGAGAGAGGAATGGAAGGAGAGGAGGAAGAAAGGGGGAAAATGGAGGGAGGGGAGAGAGAGAAATGGAGAGGAAAGAAAGTAGAAGGGAGGGAGAGGAAGAAGAAAGAAGAATGAAGGGAGAGGAAAGAGAGGGGAAGTGGAGAGAGAGGAGGGAGAGAGGAATGGAAGGAGAGGAGGAAGAAAGGGGGAAAATGGAGGGAGGGGGAGAGAGAGAAATGGAGGGAAAGGAAGGGAATGGAGGGAGAGGAAGAAGAAAGAGAAGAATGGAGGGAGAGGAAAGACAGGGAAACAGAGGGAGAGAAGAAAGAAAGAGGAAAGAATAGAAGGCGAGGAAAGAGAAGGGAACAGAGGGAGAGGAGGTGAAAAGAGAGGGATGAATGGTGGGCAAGGAGAGCAGGATAGACAAATAGAGGGAGAAAGAAAAAAAGGAGGATGGAGGGAGAGGAAAGAGAGGGAGAAGAAGCAGAAGGAGATGGAGGAATGGAGGTAGAGGGAAGAATGGAGGGAGAAGAGGAAATAGGGGAAGAATAAAAGGAGAGGATAAGGGAGGGATGGAGAGAGAAAAGGGAGAAAGGAAGGAGGAGAAAAAAGAAGGGAGGAATGTACGGAGAGGAGAAAGAGAGGGAGAGGAATGGACAGAGAAATGAGATGGGGGAATAGAGGGAGATGGGAAAGAGGAAAAGGAATGGCAGGGAGGAGAAAAGAAAGAAGAATAGAAAGAGAAGAGGGAGAAAGAGAACAGAGGGAGGAATGTAGAGAAAGGAGAGGTGGAGAGGAAGGGAAGGAAAGGGAGGACGGAGTAGAAGAGGAAGAGGAAGGAAAAGAAACAAAGGGAAAGGAGGAGGAAAGAGAAAGGAGTGGAGGAAGCAGGAGAAAAGGAGGGAAGAATGGAAAAGAGAGGAAGGAATGAAAGACTTGGGGGAAAGAGTGGAGGGAAAAGGGATGAAGGTGGAAGCAAAAGAAAGGCTTCTTTCTTTCTTTCTTTCTTTCTTTCTTTCTTTCTTTCTTTCTTTCTTTCTTTCTTTCTTTCTTTCTTTCCAAAGCAACGGGTCGGATCCTCACCAGAGGTGGCCAACAAGACCCATCGTCCCCTACTGCTAAGTCCAGCTCATTCTTTCCATCCAAACAAGATCAAAGGAGGAAAGTCCAACAAGGAGGAGAAATCTCCAACCAGGCGGGCCTTGATTGGGTGGGACTCTGACTGAGAAGAAGGGAAAAGGGGACGACGGGGATGATGGCTCTCTCAATCCCTCGCTTGCCACCATTCATCCTTTGCCGGGAGGGAGACCTGCAAACAGTAAAGAAGAGCGGAGATTTTTTTGAACGTTCAGGCCTTAAATTTGGTGGGAAAGGTGGGGAAAGAAAGAATAGGATAGAATAGAAAGAAAGAAAGAGTAGAGAGAAGGAGAGAAAGAATGAAGAGAAAGGAGAACAAAATTAGATACTTTGCTCCCAGTCCTTAAAATATAGATTAAAATATTGATTCTCCTTCCTAATTAATTCTTAATAATAAAACATAAATAAAACTTTATTTATACCCCGCCACCAAACAACATAAGGACAAAATAAACAACGACATACAGTAGAGTCTCACTTATCCAAGGTTCTGGATTATCCAATGCATTTTTTTAGTCAATGTTTTCAATATATCATGATATTTTGGTGCTAAATTCGTAAATACAGTAATTACAACATAACATTACTGTGTATTGAACTACTTTTTCTGTCAAATTTGTTGTATAACATGATGTTTTGGTGCTTAATTTGTAAAATCATAACCTCCTTTGATGTTTAATAGGCTTTTCCTTAATCCCTCCTTATTATCCAAGATATTCGCTTATCCAAGGTTCTGCTGGCCCATTTAGCTTGGATAAGTGAGACTCTACTATAAAACTTTATTTATACCCCGTCACCATCTCCCCATGGGAACTTGGGGCGGCTTACATGGGGCAGAGGCCCAAACAACACAATTGAACAAAATAAACAACAACATAATAATAAAACTATATAATATAATAATAATAATAATAATAATAATAATAATAATAATAATATATAATAAAACATAAATAATATCTATATAGATATAGATATGCACATTAGATTCTCAGTTAACTGGCACTCATGAGGATTGGAAGATGCCTGATAAATGCTGTTTCTGGTTGCTTGAGAGTTACTATTAAAAAGAGACTTAATACTAGATTATACCCTACTCAACCAACCTTGTATTCGGGTCAGCTTGTACTTGAGTATATACGGTAGCTGTACGCAATAGTATCCCACGGAAACTTACTGGCAGCGCATGGGGTGCAGAACCAAAATTAATAAGAACATTAGCCCTGGCCTTGTCTTACTCAACTAAGTATGTTTGGCACAAATCTGTCCACATGAAGCAGGTGAATATAGCATTGAATGAGACATGTAGAATAAACACAGGATGTCTCAAACTTACATCTGTTGATAAACTCTATAAGCTAGTTGGCATTGCCCGTCCTAATGTGCGACGGGAAGTTGCTGCTAACTGGGAGAGAAATAAGACTGAACACTGTGAAAGCCATCCACTGCATTGTTATCAGCCTCCTCCCAGTAGACTCAAATCTAGGAAAAGCTTCCTAAGAACCACCACTCCTCTTAATGTTCCTCCAGCAACAGCAAGAGTATCTCTCCAGGCAGCTAAATCCCTAATGATTGCCCCCCCCCCCCACAAGGGTCTTTCTCAAGGGGGCAAAGCAAGAATGGGCAACTTGGAAGTCCTTGAACAGACTCAGAAGCGGAGTGAGCAAATCAAAAGACAACCCGGCCAAATGACACTATCTAGAATCCTCCACCTTGTGCGACTGTGGAGCAGAACAAACAATTCAGCATCTGTCTGCTTGCCCAACATTGCCCTGCCTTGTGCACTGCTTAAAGCTACAGACAATGCTGTCACTGTTGCCTGTTTTTGGTCAAAAATTATTTAGTTGCTTGTGCTCTTTCTGTTTTATCAGTTCTATACTTATTTATGCAATGCTTTTGACACAAAATAAATAAAAATAAAAATAATAAAAATAATAAAAATAATAAAAATAATAAAAATAATAAAAATAATAATAAACCATTATGAACCTACACAATTTTGGAGGGCATAGAATATGAATGAATGACTTAATGAATAAATAAGTGTGTGTGTAGCTTATTTATTTACTAAATTTACATTTATTTACTCACCCCAAAGGAGACTCAGAGCGGCTTACAAATCAAATGGACATACAATATATTATTAGCATAGCACAATATAAGCATTAAATTACTATATTGTATTATATCATTATATGGCAATATTATTAGTAATATTACATTTAATATATAATATATAATTAATATTATTATATTGTATTATTATTTGTATAATATTATAGAGTCTCACTTATCCAACATAAACAGGCCGACAGAACCTTGGATAAGCGAATATGTTGGATAATAAGGAGGGATTAAGGAAAAGCCTATTAAACATCAAATTAGGTTATGATTTTACAAATTAAGCACCAAAACATCATGTTATACAACAAATTTGACAGAAAAAGTAGTTCCATATGCATTAATGCTATGGTAGTAATTACTGTATTTACAAATTTAGCACCAAAATATCACGATGTATTGAAAACATTGACTACAAAAATTCGTTGGATAATCCAGAACGTTGGATAAGCGAGTGTTGGATAAGTGAGACTCTACTGTATTACATAATATTCTTAATAATTATTAATTAATTAATTAATTAATTAATAATATTGTATTATTAGCGACATATATATCCCAGTCTTCTCATCCCGAAGGGAACTCAGGGCGGCTCACAAGTCATATGTACGTACAATCTATATATATAAAAGAGTGATGGCATCACGGCAATTCACAAAACAACAAAAGTACAGGCCCCCCAACCTCAAAATTTGACAACACAACCCATCATCCACGCCTCAAGGTTGATACAACAAAAAGAAAAGAAAAATAAAGTCCTAATTAGAGGGAGAGCAATAATTTTTTTTATCCAATTGCTGCCAGTTTAGAGGGCTAATCTCTGCCCACTTGGTTGCCTAGCAACCAAGGGACAGCCAGGTTTCAGTTAGGGGACAGGCAGATTTAGGCCTCACTTAGGCTTCTTCCACAGATTATCTAATTTGCACTGGATTATATGGCAGTGTAGACTCAAGGCCCTTCCACACAGCTATATAACCCATTTATAATCTTATATTATCTGCTTTGCACTGGATTATCTTGACTCCGCACTACTATATAATCCATCTCAGTGTGCATTTTATACAGCTGTGAAGAAGGGGCCTCAGATAATCCAGTTCTGAGCAGATAATATAAGATTAGAAATATACAGTAGAGTCTCACTTATCCAACGTAAACAGGCCGGCAGGATAAGTGAATATGTTGGATAATAAGAAGGGATTCAGGAAAAGCCAATTAAACATCAAATTAGGTAATCGTTATACAAATTAAGCACCAAAACATCATATTATACAACAAATTTGACAGAAAAAGTAGTTCCATGCGCAGTAATGCTATGTTGTAATTACAGTAGAGTCTCACTTATCCAAGAAGATGGGATTTAATGCAAAACATTTAGATCCTGATGTAGCAGTCCATCAAGTACAGTAGAGTCTCACTTATCCAACACTCGCTTATCAAACGTTCTGGATTATCCAACGCATTTTTGTAGTCAATGCTTTCAATATATCGTGATATTTTGGTGCTAAATTCATAAATACAGTAATTACTATATAGCATTACTGTGTACTGAACTACTTTTTCTGACAAATTTGTTGTCTAACATGATGTTTTGGTGCTTAATTTGTAAAATCATAACTTAATTTGATGTTTAATAGGGTTATCCTTAATTCCTCATTATCCAACATATTTGCTTATCCAACGTTCTGCCGGCCCGTTTATGTTGGATAAGTGAGACTCTACTGTACTGTATTTACAAATTTACCACTAAAATATCACAATGAATTTAAAACACTGACTACAAAAACATTGATTATGAAAAGGCAGACTGCGTTGGATAATCCAGAACATTGTATAAGCGAATGTTGGATAAGTTAGATTTTTCTTTAATATGAAATAATTACTGGGACAGAATAATGCAGAACAATATAATCTCTAAAACCAGGACAGTAAATAAACAGGGGAATTCCACACAGGAAACAATCAGGGCCAGCTAACACCTCCCAACAAAGTATTCCCATCATCAAAGTCTGGCAAATCCTGTTTTCTCAGGGCCACAGACAATAGAAGCACATAAAATATCGCAAACAACATCACTCTGAAAACAAGGGTATTCCAGACAGGAAACAATCAGGGCCAGCTAACACCTCCCAACAAAGTATTCCCATCATCAAAGTCTGGAAAATCCTCTGTTTTCTCAGGGCCACAGACAGTAGAAGCACATAAAATATTGCAAACAACACCACTCTGAAAACAAGGGAATTCCAGACAGGAAACAATCAGGGCCAGCTAACACCTCCCAAAAAAAAATTCACTCAGGGAGGAAACAGCCAGGCTTAAAAGCTGCAAGGCCATTACATCCTAATCATTTTTCCTAATTGCAGCATTCATACTTGCCTCCAACAAACAAAAAAAACCAATCAGAAATATTGTATATTCACAACCTTTAGGAAATAATATCCCCTGATGGCGCAGCGTGTTAAAGCGCTGAGCTGCTGAACTTCTGGACTGAAAGGCCACAGGTTTGAATTGGGGGAGTGGAGAGAGCCCCCACTGTTAGCTCCAGCTTCTGCCAACCCAGAAGTTCGAAAACATGCAAATGTGAGTGCATCAATAGGTACTGCTCCTGCGGGAAGGTAACGCCGCTCCATGTAGTCATCCCACATGACCTTGGAGGAGTCTACGGACGACGCCGGCTCTTCGGCTTAGAAATGGAGATGAGCACCAACCTCCAGAGTCAGACACGACTGGACTTAATGTCTGGGGAAAACCTTGACCCTTGACCTTAACTACCACCAATTCCTCAATACTTTATTTCCCATACCACCAGACTTCGCCACAGCAACGCGTGGCTGGGCACAGCTAGTAATATTATATTATTCGTATAGCACAATATAAGCATTAGGTAAAGGTTTCCCCTGACGTTAAGTCCAGTCGTGTCCGACTTTGATGTTTAATAGGCTTCTCCTTAATCTCTCCTTATTATCCAAAATATTTGCTTATCCAATGTTCTGCTTGCCCGTTTATGTTGGATAAGTGAGATTACTGTATTATATTTAGTTATAAGTAGGTAAAGGTAAAGTTTTCCCCTGACATTAAGTCTAGTTGTGTCCGACTCTGGGGGTTGGTGCTCATCTCCATTTCTAAACCAAAGAGCTGGTGT